>NC_135537.1:19039647-19350832 GCF_045843805.1 Urocitellus parryii | reverse complement strand
ACCCAGGGAGAATATTTGACTCAAGGAAATGAGACAAGGGCAAATTTGCAATGGATGAAGGTTTAGAGGAACAAGTAAAGAAGATTGAAAAGGCATGATCAGAGTGAAAGTTGGGAGGCCATATTCAATGAGGGAAAGCTTTTCAATAGGATACATTGCCTAGGGAAAGAGCCAAACAAACCCATATTAAACATTTCCCTGAAGTTGGGCCACAGTTGACTCTGGTAGTCTCTACTTATTTTGCAGTCCTTTCAGGTCTCTTAATTCTTTTCGGTCTCTTCTATCTCTGCAGTTCTTTAGTTTTACTATACTATCACTTGCAGATCATTGTCCTTCTAAGGAGTATTCCAAATGTCTTCTCTTATCACAACTCATATTATTGTGCCACTTCAATTTTTTACATGTAAAAAATTTTACATGTAAAAAATTCCATTATGGAATATAAAGATTGTAGCCTCTTTCATGTTGTTTCAATCTCTTTTTTTCCCCTGTCTTTACAAATCAGTTAACAATTCTTGAATATTTCCTACATGCTAAGTACCAAAGCTGTTAGGGCTATGAAGTTGAACATTGATGTAGCCCTTAGTGTAAAAAAAAAAAAAAAAAAAAAAAAAAAACCTTATAGTGTTCTGATTAATTTATTTCTTATTGTTTTACGTGATGTGCTTTCCACATTTTCTTCTTTTTCTTAATTCCTGACTCTAGCAACTTTTTTGTAAGTAACCCTTATCATCACCTCAGTAACTCACCTTTAGTATTGATTCTCACCCTCCCACCACCCCCAGAACTGGGGGTTGAGCCCAGTGACACAGGGACTCTACCACTGAGTACATCCCCAACCCTATTTATTTAGGGACAGGTACTCACTAAGTTGCCCAGACTGGCTCAAATTTACAATTCTCCTGCCTCAGCCTCCTGAGTCACTAGGATTACAGATGTGTACTGTCACACCCAGTTAGTATCAGTTTTGATCTTGTTGTTAGCTATGGTTTTTTATGTACAGATATGAATATGACAATATAAGAACTAAACGTGGATTGTTTCATGGTGGTATTTGCTACTCCATTATTTACACAACTTCTATCCTTTAGTATAGCTGGTAAGTAAATTAAATTTTGAGTGCTAATTTTTTTGCGTTTAGTTCTTTTTATTTGCTCAAAGTCATGTACATAAAGTCAAGTATATTATCTCAACAGGTTGTAAAATTTAATTTGAAGCAATCAGTCAATGTTAATAGATATGGGGTTACCCTTATTTAAGGGAATAAAAATATTCTAAAATTAGACTGGTGGTAATGGTTGCATAATTGAATATACTAAAAAACTGTTGAATTGTAGACTTTGAGTGAATTGTATCTCAGACACACACACACATACACACGCATCTCAAAAGTTTTGTTTTTTTTTAAATACTTGGTCCTATCACTTCCCTTTCTATTTGTTCTTCAGAAGCAACCATTTTCAACTCCAAATTTGTAAGTTAATTGCTTAGATTGCCACTGAAATTTTTTACATGTAATATGTTTTCTGTTGATTTACCATTATGGATTATAAGGATTTTAGCCTCTTTCATTTCTTTGTCCTTACCATACCCTCACATTCTTCTCATTTCCCTTTCTTCCAAGGATGGTCATATAGTCATTTTATATTAGTATTCATTGTTTTTATTATTATGGTTATGTAAGCACTATTCATAATGGAATCATGTAGCATAGTATCCTGCCAATCATATAAGAAACCTGTCCTCAAGGATTGGTTGATTTTACCCTCTAGATTTGTTCCATAGCTTTGTGGTGTGAGACTATCTTTTCTTCATCATGGAGATTGCTTTGGGATCCTTTGTCCTCCTATTTCTTCATTTACTGCCCCATTTTGTTGGAACACAACCTCTAGTATTTTCCTCTGAAAGAGCATAGGTGAAAAAATTTTGAGACCCTGTATGCCTAGAAATGTTTTTATTCTACTCTCTTCTCTCATGTATTAGTTCTTATATATTTACATTATTTTAAAAGTCTCTATTCTCACTTAATGAAATTTCAGAAGATAGTGAAAATAAATGGTTTTGTTCAATTTATAACCCTCAACAAAAAGGATTCTACTTCTGTTTTTACTCCCAAAGACTTCCTAGTTCTTCTTCAACCTTCACTGTAACCCTCTCTTGATTTGTTTTTAAAATATAGTTGAAGCTGTCTTTACTGACCTTGACATAACTAGCATACCAGATTAATGAATGCTCTCTATTTCCTCTCTAAAATACATAAGGATGCTCACTGCAAGAAACAAAATATTACTATTCTTCAGTACAGTCTTCTCTTTGCCATGGGGATTTGGTTCCAGGACCTTCACAGATACCAAAATCTAAGGGTCCTTAAGTCCCTTATGCAAATGGCCTAGTCTTTGTATAGAACATAAACATATCTTCTCATATACTTTAAATCGTCTCTAGATTACTTACAGCATCTAATACAATATAAATAAAACTATATTAATGGTTGTTTTACTGTATTACTTAGGGAATAATGGCAAGAACTACCAATGCAGTTTTTTTTTTTCCAGGTATTTTTAATCTGCTTGGTTAAATCCAGGGATACAGAATCTGAATGTGGAGGGGCAACTGTTTATCTGTACACTTCTACTCTCACCATTTGAGTTGTGTGTGGTTGCAGAAGTCAGTTTATTTCACTTTAAAGAAATAGAATTTGGAAATAGAAGATCTCATATGAGTGTGGCCATAAAAGAAAAATATTATAGAACTCTTGTAAACCACATCAAAAGAATGAATATGCAGTTTTAACTTTATAAAACTATAGGTTTATGCTTTGTGTTATTTTTATGATTGTCTGCTTTAATAGCTTTCTCAATTAAGTGAAAAACTAGTGGCCTCAAAAATGTTGAATTCAGGTCTGGGTATAGAGCTTAGTTGGTAGAGCACTTGCCTTGCATGCACAAGGCCCTGAGTTCGCTCCCCACCACACACACACACACACACACACACACACACACACACACACACAGATGTTGAATTCAACAGCTTGTTTTTTTTTTTTTATTGGTTGTTCAAAACATTACAAAGCTCATGATATATCATCTTTCATACATTTGACTCAATTGGGTTATGAACTCCCATTTTTACCCCAAATACAAATTGCAGAATCACATCGGTTACACACTCACGTTTTTACATAATGGCATATTAGTGACTGTTGTATTCTGCTACCTTTCCTATCCCCTACTATCCCCGCTTCCCTCCCCTCCCATCTTCCCTCTCTACCTCATCTGCTGTTGTTCAATTCTCTCCCTTGTTTCCCCTCCCCTTTCCCCTCACAACCTCTTATATGTAATTTTGTGTAACATTGAGGGTCTCCTACCATTTCCATATGCTTTCCCTTCTCTCTCCCTTTCTCTCCCCCGACTCTTCTCTGTTTAATGTTAATCTTTTCCTCATGCTCCTCCTCCCTGTTCTGTTCTTAGTTGCTCTCTTTATATCAAAGAAGACAATTGACATTTGTTTTTTAAGGATTTGCTAGCTTCACTTAGCATAATCTGTTCTAATGCCATCCATTTCCCTGCAAATTCTATGATTTTGTCATTTTTTAGTGCTGTGTAATACTCCATTGTGTGTAGATGCCACATTTTTTTTAATCCATTCATCTATTGAAGGGCATCTAGGTTGGTTCCACAGTCTAGCTATTGTGAATTGTGCCGCTATGCTTGTTTTAAAATAACATGGAAACTTTATTATATTCCTTTTGGGCTTCATGATTGCCCCATTACATGTTGCATTTTTGCATACTTGCTGAGATTATTGCTTTTCTTTAGTTCCAGATGTTGAAGTAAAAGGAGAGTATTCTAGCTATTATCTCTTGGTACAAGGTAATGGCAGTAGAAGATGTAAAGCCACAATGCTTCACTCGGCCAACCAGATAAATGGCTCCTTTGCCCTTACTTTAATTCATGGAAAGATGAAAACAAAGACAGAAGAAGCCAAATTGAGTAAGTGTTAACCTAAGTGGAAAAAAAAATTCTACATTTGTTTGTATGTAAAATAGTCTTGTGATTTTAAGTAGAAGAAATATTAGATATTTAATGACCTTATTTTTTTTTAACTTTCTGTCACTATTTACTTTTTGTTTCACTACCTTTTTACAATTTAAAGTGAAGAGAACTCATTCCTTTTACAATATGCATACTAAAATTTAGCAGATCAGTCTTCAATCAACTAAAAAATATTTTTTACTTTAAACACATATTATTTTTCTATAATTTATTTTTTTTTAATTTTCATTTGCTTTCTCTCAGGCCTTTTCTGGTTTTTGCCCTTCTTTTTTTTTTTTCCCCCAAGTTCTATATTTTGGTTACCTGATAACTATATAACAGACTACCTTAAATTTAGCAAGAAGATATTATATTATCTCTCATGGTCTGGTGTATTAAGTGGGTTCAGCTTCTGAGTTTCCACATATGATTATAGTTACATACAGCTGGGGCTTCAGTCATTTGAGGATCCCACAGGAATAGCTGTCTAGGATAGCTTCTTTATCCCCATGTTTGGTACTTGGACTAGGATGGATGGTTTTCTCTCCATGTTCCCTTCTCTACAGGCTGCTTGGGCTTCCTTATAGCATCAGGTTCTCAGAATAGTCTGACTTCTCATATGGTTGCTGACTTGTCTTAGAGAAATTGTTCTAAGAAACTGCCAGGTCTTCTGTGACCTAGCATAGAAGACATTCAGTGACACTTTTAACATTGGATTTGTGGTTATGTAACAATTTTGGTAATTACCAACCATAAGGAAAGAAAAGACTCCCGTGGCGTGGAGAATAACATTATCAGTGTGCCAACCACCAGGAATAGGAATAAGGAATGTAAATGCTTCTGCCCACTTTATCCTGAGCTACTGTTTAGGTCCTCCATGCTCTGTTAATCAGTTTGTCTTAGTTTGTGAGATAGAACATGCTTATATAAGTTATGTGAAGTGGGTATATTATTTACCAGTAGGCAGTACAGGATAGAAGAAGCCTAGTATCTACTGTGAGGTGGTCCCTCAAGGCTTAAGAAAGCTGCTTGGGGTAGTTGGAGTCTTTTACCACAGCTGAGGGACCCTGAAAGGCAACAGACCCTGGGGTATGTACTTCAAGGCCCATATGACCCACTGGGCTAAACACTGAAGGTCATCTCCTTGTAGGAAGGAGGGGAACAAAGCCTGACCTGTCTTGAACACTAACTTCTTCCCTATCTCAAGATAGTACATTCCTAGCATGTTCCACAGTTTTTTGAGGACTATTGGCAGGAAGATAAGGGGAAGAGACTGGGTCAGCCCAGACTACCCTGGAACCATCACGCATAGGTGGAGCCCAGATTCATTGTGGAAGGGATGCACAAGGAGGAATAACAGGGTGTGGTTTGTTATAGGAAGGATTGGACATGCTATCTTCAGAGACTAGGGACGATATTTCATCTATTTTATGAGTAGGCAGAAGAAAATAATGATATAGGAATTCTACTCTGGTTCCTAAAGTCTCCCAAAGAATTAAGAATCGGGTCAAAGTTTAAAATGCAAAACTATCTAGTATACTTGTTTTCTCCTGCTTAATTGTTACTTTGAAATATGTAAGATCAAGAGAGTGATTAGCTTTTTTAAAAAGTCATTTTTAGGAACTGAATATTAATTAATAGAATATCTTCAGTGTTGATTCTTTTCTGTTTTCCAGGCTTCCCTTTTGACTTATTATCACTTCCATGTTTTTCTGAGGAACAAGTTGTACAGAGAGAGAAACAGTTAGCTAATGTGCAAGTTTTGGCTTTGAAAGAATGCCTGAGTAAGTATCAAATTTTACTTTTTTATTCTACTGTAAGAATGTTGATTTGTTTAAACAAAAGCTTTCTATATTTGCACACTTGTTTTAAATACTTTGTCTTTTAGGTATGAAACACATTTATAAAACTATTCTTTATGTAGACGATGTAGAATAGAAGAGGTATGCAACTTTAATTTTAATCAGATTCAGAAAGTTTCTACTATTTGTACATAACTGTTAATAGTTTAAAAATATTTTGCTGAGTAAATTTTGTATTTTAAATTTGGTTTTAACTATATATTAGAAAAGATTCCGAAGTTTATTATCCTAGTTTATATATATATATAATAACTTTTATATATTTTTGAAACAGAATAGAGACTACAAGTAGAAGAAAATATAATTCCAGAGAAATTAATAAGTTAACCTGAGAATGGATTCTGACTTTAATCGTGACTCTCAAAAATAACTAAGCAAATTTCACACACTGAATGAAGTTGGTGTTACAGATTTTCCTTAATCAGGAAATTAACATTTTTTCATGAATCTTAATTTAAGAGTTTTCTTCTATTATTGTTAACTTGGTTATCAGTATTTTTTATAAATACTAAGCATGCATTTTTGCCTAATATGAACTTATTTTAAGAAAATCATTGATATATAATTTCTAAGAAATTCATTAAAAAAATCATAAGACTGCCTTAATTACACATAGAACAATATTAGAATTATGTATTTTATGAAATCAAATTATCATTATTTTATTTAAAACATTTTTAAAACATCTTATATTCAGTAGCCTGTTTGTTCAATAGAAGATAATTTTAAAATATTTAGTTTCAATTATTTATGTAAGGATTTCAAACCTTTTCAGTTGTATAAAGCCAGGGTAATTGTAAATTGGTTATTTTTTTAACCAAGAAAATGATGTTTGTTCAAGGAAAACATAATTAGAGAGGCAAATAAGTTTCCATAAAAGGTAGTAGGTGCTAAAATCTAGAAAAAAAATATATATTGAAATAACAGTTTGTGATGGTAAAATGTGTATTTCAGACATCAGCTGGCAGTGTTGTTCACTTCTTGACTTTGTTCTGTTGCTTCCAGGCCCTCTTCAGGTGCTGATTTTCTTGCCATAACCCTCCTGCAGCTTTTTATACTCAGCTTTTTCAGCATCTCTGCTCTTATATCTTCATCTCTCTTCCTCAACTCTCCCAACTGGGAACTCTAAGAGTGACCACCTCTCCTCTGAAGATGGAGAAGAGCGAATACAGGAGGGCCAGCCCTCCTGGATGGGGAAGGGAAATACCAACTTCTAGAGCTGGGTTGTTGCCTAGGGGTGTGAGTGAAAGCTCCCAGATGGGAGAGCAGTTGGGGACCGGGGTATGGAAGTGCTAAACAAATGTGCAGGTATAAGGGTGCCACAGCACTGGGCAGAGGACAGGTGCAGGACCTACAATTGAAGAAAGCCTTAGAGCTAGTAGCTGCTGGAGAAGCCAACTCGGGAAGTATCTATGAAATGGCCAGTTTGCAATCTGAAGCATTAAATCTTGGTTCATATTAATGATCCACTTAATCCATATAGGATGAAAATACTGAATAAATCCCTTCAATACCCAGAAAGTTAATATTGCATTAAAACGTTGGTAACAAAAGTAACAAAGATGCATCTGTATAGAATTCCTGTATTTTAAAATAAGGCAGAGAAAAATGACAGCAAAACAATTTCTAGTGTAAGCATGACATGTCTGATTATCAACTTCAGTGATTCTCAAATATGTGAAATGTGAACAGAAAAGTGTTTAAACTTATATAGTTAATTCACTTATACTTATGAAATCTAAAGAATGTAATGGAAACAGCTTTCTTTGAAAAAATCTAGAGTTTAATATTGATTCAGAAATTGTAGACTTTGCAGAAAAACAAAACTTGTTCAGAAAGATTTCTTCATATTAAACAAACAGAAATAAACATTACTGTTTTTTCATTATTTTTCAGACTAGTATTAATAAAAAAATAAAAAACTAAACAAAAACAGCTGGAAAAGTTTCCACAAAGGTGCATTCAGCAACGATACTACTAAAGCACATTTTTTAATAGTACAAAACTCAAATAAAATTCTGTTAGAGCTTAATTTTTAAAAAGTAAATTCTAATTTATTTTACTTGTGAATTATGTCTAATACTATGTTATGAGAAATTGTGATATAAAACATAATTTTAGCCAGTCACAGCCTTGTACACCTATAGTCCCAGCCACTTGGAAGGCTGAGGCAGGAGGATCACAAGTTCAAAGAAAGCCTCAGCAAAAGCAAATCAGTGAGAACCTGTCTCGAAATAAAATACAAAATAGAGCTGAGGATGTGGCTCAGTGGCCGAGTGTCTCTAAGTTCAATCCCTGGTACCCCCTCTAAGACAAAAAAACAAAAAAACTTATAATTTTATAATTTATATTTTACCTTATATTTTTATAATTTATAACTTTTTGTACATGGAAGGATATTTAATACTACCTTGTTTTAGTGATTCTTCAAGAAAAATTTAAGACTGCTTAAATAGTTTAATTAAATAAGAAACTGTTCAGTATGATGCAAAATAAATATAAAAATAATATTATAATTTTGCTCCAATATTACAGTCATAACTCTGAGCTTCTCACATCTTTTTAAAATTTACAGAACCCATTATAAACCTGATTGGTGCTCATTCTGCTGATACTTGTAGATATTCTACATTTCAATTTAATAATTACTATGTTTTTAGGAATAAGGCATTCTTTGATCACTCATTCAGATTTTATTAGTTTTCTCCCAGATATTTCCTTTTCAATTATATATAGACTCATTTATGTAGAGATTATTTTTGTCTATGTAAATTATCCTGCTTGTAATTCTGTTAAACTTCATGTATTTTCCCTGTTTCTCAGTCATATGGTCAATATGAATTCTTACCATGATCTCCAAATTGTAATATTATTGATAGTTTTAATAAGTAGAGGTGAGGCTTGTACTTTGAGTAATTTTTTTGTTGTTGTTTTCGAATGACTTTCAGCAGATTGTGCAGAAAGTAAAAAACAAGGTTTTTTATTTCTCACCTAGAAGATGTAATAGAAACAATATATTATAACTCTTTACCAAACTAATATTCTTGACTATAGAAACCCGTGTTAATTTTCAAATCTGGAAGGACCTGCCAATATCCATGTTGGTGAAGTGGGTTTTTATGGAGGTGTATATCACAAAGCTGAGGCTCTAAAGTGGAGCCTTGAGACTGGTTGCTTCTTTCCCTGGACTGCCTTGCCTTGTTAACATTCTCACCTTGCTTACTGTGTGTAGTGTGCTTTAACCCTCTGTGTCTAAGGGCACAGCATGGTACTTTACAGGCAGTAGGTTCTTGATGTTTGTTGAATTGAATTCTCTGTGGATTTATAGCTTACCATTTTATTATGGAAGAAAATTTTATTAGTTTGGAAGTATTTAAAGGTGAAATTTTTTTTAATCAAAGTAATACATAAGTACAATTAGAAAAATTCAGATGATACTGAAAAATTTTAAATGGAAAATGGCAGTTCCTTCCCTATCCCTCCTTATCTTTCAACCTCTGTATCCATATGTATTTATCCTCTGTCCTTCCATCTGGTTCACCTGACATTTTTTTTTCTATTTTCTGAACAGTGGATGTATGCTTCTGTTTCTTGATTTCAGGCATTCTTCACTGAAAGGCAACACTTAACTATGGTTGATAAAGATTTAGTGTTTCCATATCACTTTCACTTCTTCTTACAGTGACCCTTTCAGTGAAGTCCTAATTTTTTTCCAAATCAGTGGTTAGTTTAACATTAGTATAACTATATAAATAAGTTTACTGCTGAGCCATGTAATTCATGATGATGATCAAATCACCTGTGTTAGTCAGCTTTGCATTGCTATGACAAATAAACCTGACAGGAACAATTCAGAGGAGGAAAAATTTACTTTGGCTCATGGTTTTAGAGATTGAGTTCATGGTTGGCTCACTCTGTTGCTCTGGGCCCATGGTGAGGCAGCTTACCATAGCAGAAGAAAGTTGCTCAGCTCAAGGCATCCAGAAAGCAGAGAAACCTTGAGCACTAGGAGTCAGAGATAATATAATCTCCAAGGACATGCCCCCAGTGACCTGTTTTCCTCTAGCCACACCCTTCCTGCTCAAGTCACCACCCATTAATCCATTCAAATAAGGAAACCATCCAAGTGGATTAATTCACTCATCATGTTATAGCTCTCATAATCTAATAATTTCACCACTGAGCATTCTTGCATTGTCTCATGAGCTTTTGGAGGACACCTCATATCTAAACCATAGCATCACCTTATTTTTAATTTGATTACTCTTGTGTACAGACAAAATATTATGTTTTTCTATACGTTCCAACATTTCTGCCACACTTTTAACATTAGCCTTCATTGTTGATCAAACACACCAGTTCTTTTTTATTTTTGTATGTTTTTTGGGAGCGTTTCATATTTTCCTCAACTCTGGACTGCTTACTTGAATCTTTTGACAGCTTGGAGATTTCTTTTTTGGATTTTTTTTTCAACTACTTTTTTTCTCCCTTAGATTATTTTCTTGTTCTGTAGAGGCATGTCTTCTAGGAACTTCTTGAGT
Organism: Urocitellus parryii; assembly: GCF_045843805.1. Classification (NCBI taxonomy): domain Eukaryota; kingdom Metazoa; phylum Chordata; class Mammalia; order Rodentia; family Sciuridae; genus Urocitellus; species Urocitellus parryii. The sequence goes on along the minus strand of NC_135537.1, from coordinate 19,340,395 downwards.
AAAAGTTCATGATGTGTAAAAATTTTAATTCTTGCATTTCTGAAAGTATCTTGGCTTGATTGATAATTCATTTAGAATTTGAGGTTGAAAATCATTTACCCTAATTTTGAAGACATTGCTTCATTACAAACTGCTTTCCTGTGTTCTTGTTGAAAAATCAAATACCATTCTGACTCTTTGCAGTCTTCTTTAGATCTCCCCAACCCACCTCAATCAACACCCATTCCTGAAAACTTTGTGTGGAAGCTTTATTCTGAATCATGTTTTGTCTCCCACCATCCACCCCTCTCCCATTTATTTTATTTTTTAAAAATACTTTTTAATCTGAAGTGTGAGGAGTAAAGATTTGTTCCCATGATGTAGGTTCCCTATTTACCTCTCTTATTGTTTCTTTTGCTGAGAAAAAACTTTTTAGTTTAAGTAAGTCCCATTTGTTGATTCTAAATGTTAACTCTTGTGCTATGGGTGTCCTATTGAGGAATTTGGAGCCCGACCCCACTGATACCAGGGTCACCAGCACAGAAGCAATTGTCACATAGGTACTGTATAAAAATGAATATTGTCTTCCTAGTGTATTCATTTTTTTTAATTACTAAATATAATCAGGGCCTTTATAAAGTATCTTTGAAATTTTGACACTCAAATTTCATTCAATCATAAATTAAAGTTCTATATGCTACAAAAAAAATATTTTTTAATAATTATTTTTTAGTTTTAGGTGGACACAGTATCTTTATTTTATTTCTATGTTGTGCTGAGGCTCGAACCCAGTGCCTCTTTATGCTAGACAATCACAATACCAATGAGCCACAACCCATCCCCAACCCCTCTCCCATTTATTGAGCTGTGTGCTTGATGGGTCCATTTCAACAGAAGATTTACATCCTTCAGTCTGATAATTTTTATTAATTTATCTCTTTAAAAATTTTCTTTCAGTTTCTTTTTTTTCTCTCTAGAACTCTTATTAATTATATACCAACTTATCTGAACTTAATTTTTATTACTGTTTCCGTATCATCTTTTAATTCTGGTTTCTGAGGGACATCTTCTGTTTCATTTTACAGCTCTTTTATGGAGGTTAAATTTTTTTAACACTCATTTGCTTAATTGTAGAAGTCCTTTCTTATTCATTCATTGTTCTTTTATCAAAGCAAGTACTTGTTCCAGTATCTGATCTATGAGAATATTAATTAGCATGACCTTTCTTTTGTTCTCTGCAACATTTTTTTCCCTGTAGAGCTCCTTTTTTTCTCTTTGTTTGCTTTAAATCTCTCTTTCATATTGGATTTCCATGTTTAGTTTGAGGGATCCCAATAATACTTTCTTCCTCTCCCAGAGTTGGAGCCAATATAGAAAAAAATGAAACATACAGATGTAGATAACTTATAGGTGAAAATGATATGGTAATTTGGAATCATGGCCAGGAAACCTTTCTTATATATACATCCAAACTCAAACTTGAATAGCTCTCGGCTAGGCAACTACAGACCAGACCTGCAAGGGAAGTGTTTTAGTCAGCTTTTGAGTCATTGTGATGCAATATACCTAACCATGAACAAGAAGAGGAGGAAAAGTTTATTTTGTCTCAGGGTTTCAGAGGTTTAGTCCACAGCCAACTTCATAGCTCTGGGCCAGAGGTAAGATAGAATATCATGGCAGAAGGGCATGGCAGAGGAAAGCAGCTCAGGACATGGCAGTAAGGAAGCAGAGACAAAATATAAACCAGGGACAAAATATAAATCTCAAAGTCAAGCTGCCTCCTTCCTGGCCTACCTCCTGCAGCCACACCCTACCTGTTACTACCTAGTTAATCTGAATCAGTGGACTGACTAATCTACTGATTAGGTTTCAACTTTCATAATCATTTTACCTGAATATTCTTGTGTTGTCTCACATATGAGCTTCTGGGGGGGACACCTCATATCCAAACCATAATAGGGAGGTACTTTGCCATACTATACAGAGTATGAATCCTAAAAAGCAGTGAGCAGAAAAGAAAAGAAGGGTTTATTAAAACATGCTTGGTTCATGATTTACTCATTGAATGATGCAGGCAGAAGGGAGCTGAAAGTTTTACTTAGTTCTTACATGTATAAACATGGGGCCTGGGAAATGGAGAGCCCCTCTCCCCTCAACACTTTTCCTTAGATGTCTGGTGATTCTTTTCCATCATGCTGTCTTAAATTTCACTTTATTGGCCTATGTCTAATGTAGTCTCCGGCAAACTTCACTGGAGAGTGAAAATTGACCAATCTGTCCTTACACCAATATTAGTATCTGGACCTTTTTTCTCTGAGAGTGTTCAGTTTTTCTAAGGTGATCCTTTAACTTTCTAGTGGGGTAGTAAAACTACTAGCATCAGGGCTCAGAGTCTAACCTTTCAGTGCTATATAGACTTTCATTATGTCTAATATTCTATAGTCTGGGACAAAAAAAAAAAGAAAAAAAGGAAAGCAGCCAGATGCACTGGTACAAGCCTGTAATCCCAGAGACTCAGCAGGCTGAGGCAAAACATTTCAAGTTCAAAACTAGTCTCAGCAACTTAGCAAAGCCTTAAGCAACTTAGTGAGACCTTGTTCCAAAATTTTTTTAAAAAGGGGGACCGGGGAGGTCGCTAAGTGGTTAAGCATCATTGGGTTCAGTCCCTAGGGGAACCCCAGGATGCTTACCTTCCCAAAAATGAAAGCAGAGTTGCCTGGCTCTGAGTGCTGGAGGATCAACTTGGGGAGCTGTCTGACTACTTCCTATATACCCAGTCCTGCTGCAGGCACACCTCACCACCATCTGCCTCATACTCCTTGGTGGTGCTTCTTTGCAGAAACCCAAGGTCATACCTCTTCTGCTGTGCTGACTCACTTATCATTCCACTGTCATTTCTGTCTTCCAAATTTGTGGAGAAATATCATTTTTTAATCATTTTTTCTTTTATTTTCCCATTGTATTCCTTTGTTATATGTTTTTAGGTTTGGAAAGGTCAAGATATAGAAGGGCCAAGCTCCCATATTTAACTGAAGGTCAACAAGTTTTATTTTCACATAAATACTGACATAAGGCCATTTTTAATGCTTTGCAATATTTCTAAAACTTTTGTAAACTTGCCTTTACTGTTTTATCAATTTTTGGTGTTAACAAATTATGCTTGTTCTCTTTATCTCACAGAACTAGGAATTCTACCATTGTCTGCAAATAAGATTAAGATGAAAGGGTGGTTTATTGGAGAAATTGGCTTGTTTGAGTTTTGAAGATTTTTTCATAAAGGACTTGTATGTATATGGGCACTAGAGAGACTTGAAAAAAAGTCATATGGTTAATTATATTGATTTGTCTTGCAGAAAGGAGAAAGTTGGCAAAGCAGCCTGAAGCAATTTCTGCTGATGAACTTAAAAGTCTGTTAGTACTCACAAGGGAACGCTTTTTACATCATTTTGATGCTCTTATTCCTAAAACAGTTGTAAGACCAACTGACAAAATTAAAACCTCCAATATGTTAAATGGTAAGCTCTTTGTTATACTTTATTCTTTCTCTGTGTATGTGGTGTCTACAGTAGCTATTATTTCTTATTATAACTTAAAAGATGTATTGGTCAAGTCAAAATGTATTTTATAAATTTAAATAATGATATATATTTATACATTTATGTACATATGACTTAACTATACTAAACCTTTTGATAACATCTTTTATTGAGCCGAGGGAGAAGCATTATTAGATGATCCTTGTTAGTTTTACTGAACTGTTAAAATTCTGTAATAGGATTTCTGTTAAGGTATATTGTCAGAAAGTGAAGAAAGTAAAATCTACACATTAAATTTAACAGAGGTAAAACTTCACATGGTATAATACTTCATGTTTTCCATTCATTAGGGCTGGAATAGTCACCAAACTTCACTGAAGGAGCACCTCCTTCTATGTTTAACTAGATTTTTGTCTGTTTTCCTGAATTCTGTTGTGATGAATTTGAATACAGTGAAACTTTTCAGTATCTAGAAAGAAAGCATTTGAAGATATCTTGACAGAATGTTAAATATAGAAGACATTTTTGTTTGTATTCTGAGAAAATCATTTTGATTACTTTGGTAAATGAGAAAATGATCACAGAATCAAGTTGGCAATAATGTTTGTTGAGTGCCTTATCTGTTTAATATCGTGAAGGTGCACAAAGAAGTGAAAATGCAGAAAATCTTGAAAAACAGGATTGCAATTGAATTGGAAAGCTAGATATAGAAACAGCATATACTGCCATGTTGAAAAGCAGATTCTGTCAGGGTTCAAATATTAGATTTGTCACTTGTTTGCTGAATGTCTTTGGATAAATTATTTTACCTCTATACCTTTGTTTCCTCATGATTAAAATGGGAATAATAATATAGCCCACTCTCTAGGGTTCTTATGGGGATTAAATGACTTGATTCCTATAAAACACTTAGAACACAGTAGGTGCCAAAAAAGTATTAGTGTCATTTGTATTGTCATTGTTCCATATCAGTACCAAACTTAAATATTGGCGCAAAGCAATCAGAAAGGTGCTGGAGACATTATTAATGGAGGATGTGTTGAATAAATAAGAGCATGGCTTCACGGCTGCGATGTGGGCTTTGGAGCAAGCTGAATGGTTGAGTGAGCTTGGCACTGGCCCTGCTGTGTGACTGTGGGCATGTTTCCTAACCTCTTTGAGCTTCATTTTCTTTGTCTTTAAATTAGAAGATTAAATTAATTATTTGTGAGTTGCTTAGGAAGTTACTAGTGTGAACTAAATGCTATATATGTGTTGGTTGAGTGAGTCAGTGTGACTGACTGTAATCATGCAAGGTTTGTTAGGAGTTCAAGGACTCAATGGAGAATTCTATGTACACAGAGAAGAGAAAATAGAATTTTCTAAGGAGAAGCAGCAGCAAACCAGTCATGGACGTAAGAAAAGGGAAACTGAGAGAAGTTGACTAACCAGAGTATTTACAAAGGAGCTAGGTAAGGGTTGAAAGTTAGGAGATTTGAGAAGTAATTGCTAGGGCTTTTAAAATAAGTTTAGGGCAATGTATCTTAAAGTTACCTGTACAGAATCAAGTGCTAGGACATTCTTAACACTGAGCTATAGGAGTGCCCATCCTTAATAGGAGTCAGATTATATCACTCCTTTGCTCAGACCTTTCTGATGGCTTCCAGTTGCTGGGAATGTCTTGCCCTTAATATGGCCCATAAAATCCTGAAATCATATCTGGCGTCATGCTCATTCTAGCCTTCCAGTGTCCCATACGTTTCCTGCCTACCACAGACTTCTTCTATTCCTTAGACATGTTACATTATTGCTTTCCACCTACACAGTGTCCTGTGCTGTAGCCTTTTCCCCCAGCTTTTCCCTGATTAACTGATAGTCATTCTTTAGATGTCTATTTAATGTAATTTTCTCATAGAGATTTTTCTGGACCTTGTTAATTTGTTTCCTGATATATTCACTCCCTATATTTTTCCTTCAAACTATTTATCATATTTTAACATTGTCTCATTTATAGGTTATTATTAATATTTATCTTCTCTCTGAACTGTTCTCTGAGGGTAAAGAATGTGCCTATTATGTTCTCTCTAGTATCCCCTGAGCCTGACGGAGTAGGAGCTCCCGCAAATACTTGAACAAATGCAAGAAACACTAAAGGTTTCCAGAACCTCAAGTGAAATTTGACAGACTATTCATTTGAACATAACTTGTAGTGTTCCTGTAGCTTTGATTTGAATGATTCCACATGTAAACTATATTACATGTAGAAACAGTAAGGCCAATAATCATGTTTCATATTCTGACCCATTATTGCAACCATGCACATTAGAAGTTATTTGCAGTTGGTAGGGTTACTTAATCTGCTCATTGTTTTAAAAAACTCTAGCATGTGTAACAAGTGACAAGTTATTAAGTTGAAAATACCTTATTCTAACTATCTTGTTTACTGTTTTCATGAAGTTGCTAAAGACTTTCACAGAGCCAAATGTGATGCCTCAACTCATAATATAATGACTCTGTCCTTTACCTGGGACCACTGGGGCATGTGAAAGCACTACCTAAAAGAATTCACTAGGTAATTATGTGAGATAATACATTTATTGTTTCAAACAGTCTATATAATTCTGGCTTTATCAAACAGATTATATCAATTATACTATAACCTTTCTCAGTGATTCATTCATATTTGGGCATATAAGATTACCATGGTTTGTATTCATTAACTGCATATTGTTATCAGTGGCATTACTTTGTGTTCACTGTGATTTTTTATTTTGTAGGGCAGTTTCCCATATTTCCATTTTGTATTGATTCTATTTCTTTGTTTCTCCTGTAAAATAAGATACTTTTTAAAAAAAAAAAAAAGTCTTATTGATTTCTCAGAGATCTTTTTGGTACTCTTTGGTTGTTGGTGTGGCATGTGATAGTCCTATCACATAAATAAAACACTATTTTATTTTACTGTAAGAATTATATAAGTCATTCCTCAAAAGACATGATGTTTATGAATGTTTGTCCACCCATTCTTTAATATTTAGCCTATGTCATTTATATTTATTAGATTGTATTTTCCAAGTTAATAATTAATTGTATTGTGATATTTAGGGACAATTTAATGACTATTTTTTAAAGATGGCTTGCATTATTTTATGAACTCAGCATGCAACTGTGCAGAACTGCTATTGATTTTCATTCTTTATACTTAGGAGTGGAAAGCCATGTCTCCATTAAGAAGTATGTTATTTCATTATTGTGCTCCTTGCTCTATAAAATAGTATTTTACCTTTTATTTATAAATGGAAAATGGTGTATTTATATGGTGTTTGTGAGTGCATTACAATATAGATGTTGAAAATGTTTTACACATTCAAGCTTAAATAGTTTTATAAGTAAAACGAAAAGTATTCAGTTGGTTTCCATTTTCATTTCTTAAAATTTGTTTAAAATTTCCCATACTGAATCATCATTTTATGATTTCTCCCAAATATAAAATGAATATATCTGTTATCATTGATGGTTAAACACCTAATGTTCAATGCATTCCATTCCATTTATTAGAATAATGTATAATATTTAAAAATAGAAGCAGATAGTTTAAAATAAAAAAAAATAGTAAGTAATTTTGCCAGTGTTAAAGTAGTTTGGATGCACTTATATTTCTGATGAGAACAGAAGCTGAACCTCTAGGTTTTCTTAGAGTCTTGATGCAGTTCAGTGCAGCAAATTAGCTAGAAAGACAAATACACTTTTTACCTACATTTTATAAGTAGGAAAATAGCATTCAATGTTAGCAATATGAGGATGTATATGTTAAGGCATCTTATATTAACAGATAAGCAAGAATTATTTCTGAGTAACCTTTACCTGAGAATATCATAAATTATTTGTTATTTTATTATTGTGCTTTTGAGAATAAGATATTCTCTTTTTAAAGATAAGGAATTTTTTAGTTTATTTGTACTAAACCTGTATTTATTATGAAAATCTTGTAGTATATCTAATGTGTTCTTTACAGAGCTGCCTGTGAAGTTTCATTGAGAACTAATTTCACTAAAAATAGCAAAATTGTGTCTTTGTTTCATAAGCTAATAGTTCTAATTCAGTTTTATGAATCCTAGCTCGTAACTTTTGTTTTGAGGAGACATTTATTTTCATCTCTGGCAAACTTCAACAAACTTCTTATGGCATTTTCTACAGTTCAGGCCATCAGAGAGGTCTTTGATGAATGCCTAATGTAAGTACTCTAAAACTAACCCAGTCTGGCTTTATACATACACAGATTTATGTTTGTGTTAGTTTATACATATGCATAAAAATGTGTGTATAGCAAAATTTATCCATGTACACATATGTGCATTTGTACAAATTTCAATATGGTGATACTTTTTAGTATTTATGTGTACTTCTTTCTCTTTAGCTGCCTGTCCAGTAAAATCTGATTCTTCAAATCTAATGGAAGCCAGTTCTCTGGAATGGCCAGAAAGATATGTTCTTCACAACTTAGAAACTTTTGAAAAAGCTAAGCAAAAAATGAGGTAATATTTGAGTTCATAGTAAAGCATGTCTAGCTTATTATTTTTAAATGGACTTTTTTTTCCTTTTTCTTTTTCTTTTTTTTAGTTATAGATGGAAACAATACCTTTATTTAATTTATTTGTGTGGTACTGAGGATTGAACCCAGTGCCTCACCCCAGCCTCAACTTTTTCTTAATGCTTTAATATTTTTATGACATATAAATACTTTATAGTTTCATTATAAAAGAATACATGTGCTGGGCTCAGTGGCACATACTTGTAATCCCAGTAGCTCCAGAGACTGAGGCAGGAGGATACATGAGTTAAAGCCAGCCTCAGCAACTTATTGAGACCCTAAGCAACTCTATGAGACCCTGTCTCTAAATAAAATACAAAAAGGGCTGGGGTCATGGCTTGGTGATTAAGTGACCCTGAGTTTATTCCCTGGTACCAAATAAATTAGAAATAATCAAATAAAAATAAAAGAATACATGCTTTCCATAAATAGATAATCAACAGAGTAATAAATCAATTCAAAGGGAAATGTTGTTTTTCCTCTGCCTTTTATTTGTACTTTGCAGGATTATATAACCACAGTGAGCATTTTGATATGTAGCTTTCCAGACCATCTTCTGTAAACACTTAAATATGAATATATAAGAAAAATTTAATACAGGAACATTGAAACAAAAGTAAAATGAAGGGAAAATGAAGTACAAGTACTCTCTTCATTTGAGTCACTTCTTTAGCTGTTTCATTTATGTTCACATAGTACTACTGACTCCTGGAGGCAGGGAGAGCTCTCACTTAAAGTGCACCCTGGTGGATAAATGGGTGAAGCACATTTGCTTGTAGAGGACCAAATAGGTTATCATACAGAGTTTGGACTTCAGTATAAATACATTGGTTAGCTTTTGGAAGATTTTATACCAAAAACTGGTGGGATTTGATTTTGTAAAATATTGGCTCTTTTGTGGCAAACTGATTTCAGGAGGGAAAGAGTAGAGGCAGAAAGATCTGTAAGATGCCTCTTTTTATTTGCAGGTTGAGAGATAACTGATCTCAAACTAGGGTAATGATGAACAAATTTGTGATATATTTTGATGGAAAGCTAGTAAATAAAAACTTACTATGATGGATTGGTTGTAGAGAGTAAAAGAGAAGCATTCATGATAATTTAGTTTTCTAGCTTTAACAGTACAGGGTAGTGTTCTTATATATAAGGTGGGAGAGACGGATAGGGAGTTAGGGTAAGACAGATTTGGGGAGAAAAAAATCAGTGCTTTGGGGATGCTAAATTTGATCTATGAATTATCCAAATGGAAATGTCAGGTGGACTGGAAGAGGGATTTGAACTCAGTTTGAAGTTATCATTAAACTCAGGGTCACTACAATAATTGATGAGACCATGAGGAAAAAAGAGATAGGTCCTAAGACCATTCCCTGAGGATCTCTGGTGTTTACAGTTAAAGGAAAAAATGACTGAGAAAGAAGAGTGGGAAAAGAACAGATTATTCAATTTCTTGCCCACCAATTTTAGATGATATCTTTTCATTTCCCACAAAGATAAAGTTAATGTACCAATTTTTCTTCCCTTTTTATCCTTCTTGTTTATTTGTAGTGGATAATTCTTCTCTTTTTAAAAAATATTTATTTTTTGGTTGGACACAATATCTTTATTTATTTATTTTCATGTGGTGCTGAGGATCGAACCCAGGGCCTCACACATGCTGGGTGAGTGCTCTACCACTGAGCCACAACTCCAGCCCTAATTCTTCTCATTTTATAGCTATTTTTCTTTCTCCTCTCTGACTTCCCATTCTAACCTGGCCAGACCCCTTTTATCTACACAGCTTTTATCATGGAATTTCTTTTGATCATTTTCCTAGATAAGTTTCTTATTATTTTGGATCAGCTTTTGTTCCTTGATAGATATTTGATTCTGTCCCTAAAACTTTTAATTTTTTTTAATTTACGGTTTTGAGATATCAGATAACAGTAAGGAATGTTTTGGTCTCAAGATTTGTCTTTTTTAGCTCTGAGAAGTATTCTATCATTTCTTCAGAATGTTCTTCATTTTCTTCTTATTCTTCTTTCTCTGAAATACCTGTTTTAATTAATGTTAAATTTACTGGATTATTGTTTTAATTCTAATTTGATTTTTCTCTCGATAATCTTTTCTTGACTTGAAAGGCTGAGGCAGGAGGATCACAACTTTGAGGCCTCCTCAGCAAATTAGCTAGATGCTATCTCAAAATAAAATTAAAAAGGTCTGGGCATGTGGCTCAATGGTAAAATACTCCTGGTTTCAATCTCTTATATAAAAATAAAGAAAGTCTATCCTTTTTTTGCTGCATGTCCTCATGTATTTCTTCATCACTGCTTTTATATTTTCTGTTAAAAATTATAGTAGTCATATTTTAAATTCCTAATATTTTTTCTTGTATTTCTGTCCTCTTTTTTCAGTAGCAACCTATCCTTCTTTTAATAGTATTGAGATTTGAGATGAGAGGTAAGGATATTAATTAGAATTTCCTGTATTCATTTTAACTGTTCCTTTGATGGTCTCAATTCCCTGTAGTGGTGGTTTCTTTTCTATAGTTTTTCTCCAGTGTCTTGGTTGTCTTTCCACAGCTAAAAGCTTAGGGCTAGGTTGGTTTTTACAGATGATTGGCCTGTGCTTTTTCTCCAAATGTCTACTCCTATCCCCAGCTGCTTTCACCTGGGTTAATATTGGGTAAGGAGCTGCAATGCGGGGCATGTGTGGTAGGATTTACTATAGGGTATACTTTAAGGTAAGAGTAGGCAAGCCACCTTGGCTTTTCATCCAGCACTAAATAGGGCTGGAGGTCTTAATTCTGAGCCATTAACACTGACCCTAGGAGAGGCACTTGGTTCTATTAGTTTTAAAGAATTTGTTTTTAGAGGGATTTCACCTCTTGGGTTCCCTTCTTCCTCCAGGAGAAGTCTTTTCTGCTGTCCTTTAATAAACTTCTAATTTCTACTCTGAAAAAAAAAAAAGAATTTGTTTTTAGAGATAAAAAGCACAAGGGTGAGGTGTATGGTATAGGACAGTAGTCCTTGCACCACTCTTCTGAGAATTTATAGTTCTTAAAATTTGTCACCTTGATTTGTGCCCATTGTCATTCTGTGACCCCAAAGTTATTGTCTCATTGTGGCTTCCTGAGAAAGGAAGACTGAATTTACACCTTTCTTTATATGTGTCCCCCTAGTTCTTGTGGAGGAGCTTGTGTAGTGTATCCTGTTTTGAAATTCATTGAATTCTTTGGTCCACTGTTTTTACTTTCTTCCTTTTCTTAACATCCATTATTCATTTAATTTCCGGTACTTCACCATTGTGATTTCATTTTGCTTGAGTGGAGAACTTAATGTGTGTGTTTAATCTCATCTTGAGCTAGAAGTAATTTTGGCGTTCAAGGTCCACCTTTCTCTTAAGCCTCCTGTAAACCCAGGAACTCTGTTATATATTTCTTCTGTAAACAAGTAAGTATACTACCTTCCCACTTTGTTCGTAAAACTCCTTTTCTTATACCTTTTTGTAACTCATTCTACATTGATATATTTATCTTTTCCCCTCATTTCTCCTATCTTAAGTCAGACCTTTACAGTAAATTTTGTTTGTATGTGGTACTGAGGATCGAACCCAGGCCGCACGCATGCCAGGCGGCGCTACCGCTTGAGCCACATCCCCAGCCCCCTACAGTAAATTTTACATGTAGTAATTATGATTATTGGTCTAGAGATTATAGTGGACTCTTTTATTATGTCATAATGATATTTGTAAAGTAAATATTCAATAAATACTTGTGGGACTTAAGAAGATTTGGAGACACTGTCACCTTGGGGCAAGTTGTGGCATATATTTTCAAAATTTGTTTTGTGTTAAAACAGATTTAACTAGACAGTATAGGATCATTAGATAGTAAATGTCCAAATTCATAATTTGGTTTTAGACCCACTCTATCACCTATTGTGTGACTTTGTTGCCTCATCTTTAGGATGAGGATAAAAACTTCATTCTACTTGAAAGTTGTGAAAATTTAATGAGAGAATATATGGGGGAAAATAACTATAAATTTGAAAACACTGAACAGAATAAGGTATTGTCAACATTGTTATTTATTTATTTTTTAGCCTAAGACATCTCAGTAGTATAATTCAAAGCTTCTAATTGCTTTGATATGCTTATATGTTGTGTTCTGTATAAAAGCAAATTATGCATTTTCCCATTGCATCTAGCCTGTAATATTAGGGTGATATTCATTAAGAAAACTTTGTAAGTCACTATTAGTAGCTACGTAGAAGTTCAATTAAACTCATAATGCAATTCCTGCCCTTCTGAAGTATGATGTTCAGAGAAAATGTTTGAGTGTTTTTCTGTTCAACTTTTTTAAGATTTATACTTTCAATTTTAAAGTACAGAGAATGGAATAGAATGGAAGGGGCATTTCAGTATGTGAGTAATCCTTAATGTATAGAAATGTAAGTCTAAAACCACAATGTCATTATTTTAATCATGTAATTATCCGAAAAATGCTTAATGTAATAGGGAATAAATTAATATGAAGTTGGTAAATTAATTTTCTAAATATAATTTTCTATGAACTTTTATTGGTTTATGTTTTGATAGAGTAGAAGTAGTACTTAATTTGGAGTTAGTCTAGTCCTGTCATTTTAAATAGCTGAATCACCCTGCATCTGTAATATAACCTATTGTGTGTTAGAATCTTTAGTTGAAAAATAGGAATAATGATTTTTTTAGGCTTGATTTTCACTTTATAAAGGACTTATTTTTAGGTGTTACTTCATTTTAAAATAAGATCTATTCCATCTTTTTCAAGGGAATTTGTTATTATATGTAAAGCTGTTTGAAAAGTATAAAGTCCTGCACATATTTCAGATGTAATAATGATTCAGTGTATATTCATAATGTCATAATCCTGGCTAGAGGAGACCTTGGAGAAAATTCCTATTACTGTCTCATTTCATGGTTGTGCTTTAAGTAATCTTTCAAGTTCATAGAAAATTGGAACTTTCAATTCTTGCCTTTAGAAATTTATAATTTTTATGGAGTTTCAGAATATACAGGAGTTCGGATTTAAAATTTATAGAATTGGAAACTTCACACTACTGAATAATGAATATACAGTCTTTTATAAATAACATAATTATGTTCATTTAAGTAGTAGAATTTTTGACATGGGAACTGAAATTTTCAATGTAACCTACATATTTTTTAAAAATATAGTTTAAAATGAAGTGATTTACAAATATTTTACTTTATGGTCTTCCCTAAAAGTGATTCTTTAATTTTCCTAGTGTATTTCTCTGGTATGCTTATATCACCTTTTCCTGACTATGGTGAATTCAAATACACCTTTAATAAATGTATGTAACATTATTTTTCCAGAACTGGTTCATTACCTCGTTCATCAGAACAGTTGCTGGGCCACAAAGAAGGTCCACGGGATTCAATCACATTATTGGATGCTAAAGAATTGCTGAAATACTTCACCTCAGATGGATTCCCAGTGGGAGATCTTCAACCTTTACAGATTCAAAAGGGGTAAGTTATAAACTTACAGTTTCCAAAAATCATTTTTAGATACTATTGCCTTGCATTTCCTTAGTTAATTAATGCCCTATGCTACTTACATGATATTTACAAGTATACTTCCTGCATTTATCATTTAGCCTTAATCCTCCTCACCTTTACCTTAGCCAAATGTCCTACACTTTTGTGGTATTAAATATAAAGGAAAAAGGAATAATAAAAGCAACCTCAGAGTATTCCCTATATTAATCAGTACATTCTAATTTATATAGGAAGGACAGTACATTTTTTCTGCCACTACCCTATCTTAAATACAAATGTAAACTGTTTTATTTCAGAGAAAAGAGTTTTGTTTTGACACCAGAACTTAGTCCTCGGAAACTTCAGGTCTTACCTTTTGAAAAAGCCTCAGTATGTCATTATCATGGAATTGAGTAAGTTTTTATTTACATTTTACTCTCCTACATGTTGTTAACTAGTGTCTTTTATGTGAATGTGAAGGGTGACTATAATAAAATAATATAAATTGAGACAGAGCCAAAGAAAAAAATATGTTAAAAACCTCAAGAAAAGAAAAAAAAAGTGTTGGGGGAGCTGTACATACACAAACAGTTTGTCTCCTGTTGAAAAATGCTATTTGATGATTAACCAGTTTAACATCATTTAAGTATCCTCTTATTAGTTATTAAATATTTTAATCAAAAATAATTTTGTGTCTACATTATTCATGCGTATTTGCACTGTGGGTCTCATCAATGTTGCCTGGTCACTAATTATGTTGTAATTGCTTAGAAGCTATTCGTTGAAATGTGTTTCTGTTTTTAACATGTTAATTACATTAGCTTTTTAGAATTTTAATTGACCATTTTGATGATTCTCTTGCTTGATGTATTGGTTTTGGGGGTTATGTACATATCTACCAGTTTCACAGGGACAGAAAATAGAAGATTTTATATTTTACCATGAATTTTCAAGATCTTGGTGATTGAAATGTTTCATAGTTTTAAAGCAAATTATTGGATCCAACATGGCGGCCGGCGAGCAAGCACCATTTTCTATACCTCCGCAGTAACGGGATCAGAGAGACACATAAATACACTTGCATGGGACCTGCTGAGGATCTTCTAACAATATTCCACTGAAAGGAGACCTGCCGATAACTAGTAAGTCTGTGTGAGGGGTCAGTTTGTCCCAGGCGACTGAATCTCGGCAACTCGGATCAGGGACACAATCCTGCCGGTCACGGTGGCAGCTGGACTAGGCCCCGCAGGGGGGGGCCCTGCAGGGCTGAGTCTGTGAACGGCCTCTGGCGGTTCAGCGCTAGGATCCACACCCCTACCACCCCACCCCCCTCCAGCCGGATCGGAGCAACGCGGAGCAGGGACACAATCCCGCCAGCCACGGAGGCGGCTGGACTGGGCCCCGCAGGCCTGAGTCTGTGAACTGCCTCTAGCGGTTTGGCGCTAGGACTTTGGCAGCGCTTAGGGCTGAGTTTCAGCTTTGAGACAGAGGAGAGAAGCAGTCCAGTTTGGTTCCAGACACTGGTCGGACCACAGAGGAGGACAGCAACCGCCATTTCGGAGAGATGATATCATCCCCATGTTCTACTGATCTCAGCTCATTCAGCTACGCGGAACAGGTGATTTCAGGCTAGTAAATTTCAAAAACACAACAGTTGCACCAAGCAGAAAGAAGCGCGTGCAGTATGAAAAGACAAGGAAAGAAAGGATCACAAGCAATGCAGGTCAACTCAACTTTAGAAGAGGTAATAGCTGCAACAGATGGAATATCAGATAAAGAGTTCAGGATATATATGCTTCAGATGATCTGGAGTCTCAAGGAAGACATGAGACAGCAAAATCAGACAATGAAAGATCACATTGACAAACAAATCCAGGAAGTAAAAGATCAATTTAACAGGGAGATAGAGGTAATAAAAAACAAACAAATAGAAATACTAGAAATGCAGGAAACAATAAACCAACTTAAAAACTCAATTGAGAATACTACCAGCAGAGTGGATCACTTAGAAGATAGAACATCAGACAATGAAGACAGAGTATTTCAACTTGAAAAGAACATAGATAGCTCAGCAAGTCTACTAAGAAACCATGAGCAGAACATTCAAGAGCTATGGGATAATATCAAAAGACCAAACTTAAGAGTCATTGGGATACAGGAAGGCACAGAGCTCCAAACCAAAGGATTAAGCAATCTATTCAGTGAAATAATACAAGAAAACTTCCCAGACTTGAAGAATGAGACAGAATCCCAAATCCTAGAAGCCTACAGGACGCCGAATGTGCAAAATCATAAGAGATCCACACCTAGACACATTATAATGAAGATGTCCAACATACAGAATAAGGAGAGAATTTTAAAAGCTGCAAGAGAAAGAAAGCTGATTACATTTAGTGGTAAACCAATCAGGATAACAGCTGATCTCTCAACACAGACTCTGAAAGCTAGAAGATCCTGGAATAACATATTTCAAACACTGAAAGAAAATGGGTTCCAACCAAGAATCGTGTATCCGGCGAAATTAAGCTTCAGGATAGAAGATGAAATTAAAACCTTCCATGATAAACAAAAGTTAAAAGAATTCGCAGCTAGAAAACCATCTCTTCAAAAAATCCTTGGCAAAACATTACAAGAAGAGGAAATGGAAAAAAACATTGAAAACCAACAATGGGAGGTAGGACAGTAAAGGGGGGAAAGTAGTCAAAGAGGATAACAAATCAGGTTTAGTAACATCAATAAACAAATATGGCTGGAAGAACAAATCATATCTCAATAATAACCTTAAATGTTAATGGCTTAAACTCACCAATTAAGAGACACAGGCTAGTAGAATGGATCACAAAACAAGACCCAACAATATGCTGCCTACAGGAGACGCATCTGATAGGAAAAGATATTCATAGACTGAAGGTGAAAGGGTGGGAAAAATCATACCACTCATATGGACTGCGGAAACAAGCAGGAGTGTCCATACTCATATCTAATAAAATAGATTTCAAGCCAAAGTTAATCAAAAGGGATAAAGAAGGACACTTCATACTGCTCAAGGGAACCATACACCAACAAGACATAACAATCATAAATATATATGCCCCAAACAACGGTGCTGCTATGTTCATCAAGCAAACGCTCCTCAAGTTCAAGAGTCTAATAGACCACCATACAATAATCATGGGAGACTTTAATACACCTCTCTCACCACTGGACAGATCTTCCAAACAAAAGTTAAATAAGGAAACTATAGAACTCAATAACATAATTAATAACCTAGACTTAATTGACATATATAGACTATACCACCCAACATCAAGTAGTTACACTTTTTTCTCAGCAGCACATGGAACCTTCTCAAAAATAGACCATATATTATGTCACAGGGCAACTCTTAGACAATATAAAGGGGTAGAGATAATACCATGCATCTTATCTGATCATAATGGAATGAAACTGAAAATCAATGATAAAAGAAGGAAGGAAAAATCAAGCATCACCTGGAGAATGAACAGTAGGTTGCTTAATGATCAATGGGTTCTAGAAGACATTAAGGAGGAAATTAAAAACTTCCTAGAGTCAAATGAAAACACAGACACAACATATCGGAATCTATGGGACACATTGGAAGCAGTTCTAAGAGGAAAATTCATTGCTTGGAGTTCATTCCTCAAAAAAAGAAAAAACCAACAAATAAATGATCTCATACTTCATCTCAAAATCCTAGAAAAAGAAGAGCAAAACAACAGCAAAAGAAGTAGAAGGCAAGAAATAATTAAAATCAGAGCTGAAATTAATGAAATTGAAACAAAAGAAACAAT
This sequence comes from Urocitellus parryii, assembly GCF_045843805.1. Taxonomy (NCBI): domain Eukaryota; kingdom Metazoa; phylum Chordata; class Mammalia; order Rodentia; family Sciuridae; genus Urocitellus; species Urocitellus parryii. The sequence goes on along the minus strand of NC_135537.1, from coordinate 19,322,981 downwards.
TGAAAAAATCGACAAAACTAAAAGTTGGTTTTTTGAAAAAATAAATAAAATTGACAGACCCTTAGCCATGCTAACGAAGAGAAGAAGAGATAGAACCCAAATTACTAGCATACGGGATGAAAAAGGCAATATCACAACAGACACTTCAGAAATACAGAAGATAATCAGAAATTATTTTGAATCATTATACTCCAATAAAATAGAAGATAGTGAAGGCATAGATAATTTTCTTAAGTCATATAATCTGCCCAGATTGAGGCAGGAGGATATAGACAATCTAAACAGACCAATAACAATAGAGGAAATAGAAGAAACCATCAAAAGATTACCAACTAAGAAAAGCCCAGGACCGGATGGGTATACAGCAGAGTTTTACAAAACCTTTAAAGAGGAACTAACACCAATACTTTTCAAGCTATTTCAGGAAATAGAAAAAGAAGGAGAACTTCCAAATTCATTCTACGAGGCCAACATCACCCTGATTCCGAAACCAGACAAAGACACTTCAAAGAAAGAAAACTACAGACCAATATCTCTAATGAACCTTGACGCAAAAATCCTCAATAAAATTCTGGCGAATCGGATTCAAATACATATCAAAAAAATTATACACCATGATCAAGTAGGATTCATCCCTGGGATGCAAGGCTGGTTCAATATACGGAAATCAATAAATGTTATTCACCACATCAATAGACTTAAAAATAAGAACCATATGATTATCTCGATTGATGCAGAAAAAGCATTCGACAAAGTACAGCATCCCTTTATGTTCAAAACTCTAGAAAAATTAGGGATAACTGGATCATACCTCAACATTGTAAAAGCAATCTATGATAAGCCACAGGCCAGCATCATTCTAAATGGAGAAAAATTGAAGGCATTCCCTCTAAGATCTGGTACAAGACAGGGATGCCCTCTCTCACCACTTCTGTTCAACATAGTCCTCGAAACACTGGCCAGAGCAATTAGACAAACGAAAGAAATTAAAGGCATAAAAATAGGAAAAGAAGAACTTAAATTATCACTATTTGCAGATGATATGATTCTATACCTAGCAGACCCAAAAGGGTCTACAAAGAAGCTATTAGAGCTAATAAATGAATTCAGCAAAGTGGCAGGATATAAGATCAACACGCATAAATCAAAGGCATTCCTGTATATCAGCGACAAATCCTCTGAAAAGGAAATGAGGACAACTACTCCATTCACAATATCCCCCCAAATAATAAAATACTTGGGAATCAACCTAACAAAAGAGGTGAAAGATTTATACAATGAAAATTACAGAACCCTAAAGAAAGATATAGAAGAAGACCTTAGATGATGGAAAAATATACCCTGCTCATAGATAGGCAGAACTAACATCATCAAAATGGCAATATTACCAAAAGTTCTCTATAAGTTCAATGCAATGCCAATCAAAATCCCAACAGCATTTCTTGCAGAAATAGAAAAGAGAATCATGAAATTCATATGGAATAATAAAAGACCCAGAATAGCAAAAACAATGCTAAGCAGGAAGTGTGAATCAGGCAGTATAGCGATACCAGACTTCAAACTATACTACAGAGCAATAGTAACAAAAACAGCATGGTACTGGTACCAAAACAGGCGGGTGGACCAATGGTACAGAATAGAGGATACAGTAACCAATCCACAAAACTACAACTATCTTATATTTGATAAAGGGGCTAAAAGCATGCAATGGAGGAAGGATAGCATCTTCAACAAATGGTGCTGGGAAAAGTGGAAATCCATTTGCATCAAAATGAATCTGAATCCCTATCTCTCGCCATCCACAAAAGTTAACTCAAAATGGATCAAGGAGCTTGATATTAAATCAGAGACACGGCATCTGATAGAAGAAAAAGTTGGTTATGATCTACATACTGTGGGATCAGGCTCCAAATTCCTCAATAGGACACCCATAGCGCAAGAGTTAACAACTAGAATCAACAAATGGGACTTACTCAAACTAAAAAGTTTTTTCTCAGCAAAAGAAACAATAAGAGAGATAAACAGGGAGCCTACATCCTGGGAACAAATCTTTACTCCACACACTTCAGATAGAGCCCTAATAACCAGAATATACAAAGAACTCAAAAAATTAGACAATAAGATAACAAATAACCCAATCAATAAATGGGCCAAGGACCTGAACAGACACTTCTCAGAGGAGGACATACAATCAATCAATAAGTACATGAAAAAATGCTCACCATCACTAGCAGTCAGAGAAATGCAAATCAAAACTACCCTAAGATACCATCTCACTCCAGTAAGTTTGGCAGCCATTAGGAAGTCAGACAACAATAAGTGCTGGAGAGGATGCGGGGAAAAGGGCACTCTTGTTCATTGCTGGTGGGACTGCAAATTGGTGCAGCCAATTTGGAAAGCAGTATGGAGATTTCTTGGAAAGCTGGGAATGGAACCACCATTTGACCCAGCTATTCCCCTTCTCGGTCTATTCCCAAAAGACCTAAAAAGAGCATGCTACAGGGACACTGCTACATTGATGTTCATAGCAGCACAATTCACCATAGCAAGATTGTGGAATCAGCCTAGATGCCCTTCAATAGATGAGTGGATAAAAAAAATGTGGCATTTATACACAATGGCGTATTATTCTGCATTAAAAAATGACAAAATCATAGAATTTGGAGGGAAATGGATGGCATTAGAGCAGATTATGCTAAGTGAAGCCAGTCAATCTTTAAAAAACAAATACCAAATGACTCCTTTGATATAAGGGGAGTAAACAAGGACAGGGTAGGGACAAAGAGCTTGAGAAGAAGATGTACATTAAACAGGGATGAGAGGTGGGTGGGAAAGGGAGTGAGAAGGGAAATCGCATGGAAATAGAAAACGATCCTCAGGGTTATACAAAATGACATATAAGAGGAAAGGAGGGGTAAGACAAGATAATACAAAGGGAAGAAATGATTTACAGTAGAAGGGGTAGAGAGAGAAAAGGGGAGGGGAGGGGAGGGGAGGGGGGATAGTAGAGAATAGGACAGACAGCAGAATACATCAGACACGAGAAAGGCAATATGTCAATCAATGGAAGGGTAACTGATGTGATACAGCAATCTGTATACGGGGTAAAATTGGGAGTTCATAACCCACCTGAATCAAACTGTGAAATATGATGTATTAAGAACTATGTAATGTTTTGAACGACCAACAATAAATAAAAAAAAATAAAATAAAGCAAATTATTGCTTTTATGTTAATTTTCCATCAATTAAATTAGTAGAAAGCTTGCTTATTCATTGGTATTCATAGGGTTACAGATTCTAGGAAGCAGAAGTAGCAGTGTTGTACAACTACTTCTAATAAGTACTACTGTTGTAATAAATATGAAGAACATTGTTGACATGCCAGAGAAATTGGTTTTTTTGTTTGTGTGTTTTGGTAACAGGATTGAACCCAGGTATCCTTTCCCACTAGTACATCCCAAATTCCCTTTCATTTTGAGACAGGTTCTCTATAAGTTGCTGGAGCTAGCCTCAAACTTGCAATCTTCCTGCTGAACCTCCCTAGTCACTGGGATTACAGATGTATACCCTCATGTCTAGCTCTGATGCTTATTTTTGAGGTGATTAAAAAATTGTTTTTAAACACCTGAAATGATGTGCTTGGTTTATGCCATTGAAGGGACTCCCATTGCCTTTTATTACCTTGAATTAAAATACTTCAAGCAAGAGAAGTTAAGGGACTAAAATACTCTGAAGCCATTGAAATAGGAAGAAGAATACAAATGTAAAAGCTATTTAAGAAACATAAGTGGACTAATGACCTTTTTTTTTTTTCTTATTCTAACAAAGGGAGAACCAAAAAAAGAAAAGAGTGATAGGTTTCTATTTTAAAATAATTAAATCAGTAATCAACCAAAAGTAAAGGTTAAGCTAAGGAAAATATTTTCACTGTAAAGAAGAGATAAATTTTCTTTAAAATTAAAGAATGCTTATAAGTCAGTAAGAATATAAGATGAATACACTGTGGAAGAGTTAGCAAAATCTTGAAACCCTCTTGTTTATCAAAGAAAAAATGAAGCTGGGCACAGTGGTGTATGCTTGTAATTCCTGTGACTCCAGAGGCTGAGGCAGGAGGATCACAAGTTCAAGATCAGCCTCAGCATTTAACAAGACCTTAAGCAACTTATTGAGACCCTGTCTCAAAATAAAAAATAGAAAGGGGTAGGAGGGGTGTAGTTCAGTGATTTAGCACCACTGGGTTCAATCTCCAGTACAGAAAGAAGGGAAGGAGGGAGGAAACCACAGAAACAAGAAATGCAAATACCCAGTATACACGAAGACGTTTTTCTTCACTAATCAAAAAAAAATTTAAATTGGAACAACAGTGAGAACACTTCACTCATAACATTGCTATATGTGATTTAAACATAATCCCATTATTCTGAGTGGTATTGTGGTGAAGGTGCGTGAACAACCTAGCTCAGAGGGATATAAATCACTGCAGCTTTCTGGAGGGTAGCTCATAATTTTAAAAGTCATACAAATGTTTCTAACATCTGATTGATTAATTTAGCTTACTGGAAACATTGGTGACATACACAGAGTTATTATCTAATGGTATTGTTCACAGTGTTATTTAAAGTATAAAATGATTTGTCTGCTTAGAAAGGAGGTAACAAGTCCTTATAAAACTAGCCATGCTCATGTCCTATAGCCCAACAATTCCACTACAGGGTATTTTCCCAAGAGCAATGAAAGCTTGTCTCCATAAAAAGACTTGTATAAGAATGTACAGAGCAATTTTATTTATAGCTCAAAATGGGAAACGACTTAGGAGAACAGATAAATAAACCCATATATAAAATAAAATAATACTACTCAACAGTAACAAGGAACAAAATGTTGATGCATACAACATTAAACATCTGTGTGTGGGGAAAAAAAAAACAGTTGAAATCAGAATTTGAGGACTTTGTAATGAGCAATAGGAAATACAGCATCCAATAATGAATCATTTCTGAAAGTCTTATATGAAAAGCTAATTTGAATCTAAGTGGTTCAGATAAGGATTTTGGATTTAAAATTGTGTTTTAAATGATAGACAATTCAAAGACAACTACTCAATCACAAAAAATAAGATGCCATTGTTGCACCTTTTTATTTCTAATAGTGATGAAAGGACTCCATTAGAGGATGGTCATTCTCTCTCATTAATAGGTTCCCAAATAGCTCTAAATTTTGATAAATCTTTTAGTTAAATTATTTATATTCTTAGCTATATAGCCTTTTGTGCATTGAATTCAAAGTTCACATTTTATTTGTACTATATTTACCTTAATCAGATTAAACTAGGAGCTTCTTTGTTCTACTATATAAAAATCTGATTAATAGGATATATTCTTTTGTTCTCTCTTTTTGATTTTATGAAAAACAAGTTATTAAACATTATAGAAAATTTGATAATGAGAACCAACAATTTTTTTCCTTTGTTACTACCTACCTCTAGGGCTAGCTTTCAGAAACATCTCTTTTATTTGTTTAGTTTTCATTTCCCTAGTGAAAGGATATGCTTCAGTCAATATATTTTTTTCATTAATATTTTCTTTATATATGACAGCTGAATGCATTGCAATTCATATTACACATATGGAGCACAATTTTTCGTATCTCTGGTTGTATACAAAGTATATTCACACCAGTTCGTGCCTTCATACATGTACTTTGGATAATAATGTCCATCACATTCCACCATCATTTCTAACCCTATGCCCTGTCCCTTCCCTATTTTTTAATGTCTTCATATAAAAATGTTATTGACTCTCTGATATGAAAAATGAGAAATTGTTCCACATATTCTCAATTTGATTTTCTGCTTTTTCTTGCTTTTAAAAATATATTATAACTTCTTATTACATGACATATAAAGCAGAATTTCCCCCATTTGTTTGATAATTTTAGGGCTTTGTAATCTAATAAAGGAACTTAAGTAGGATTTTTAGGTATTTTGTATATAACTTGAATATTAAAGTTGAAACCAATAAGCATTTTATATCATTATGATGAAAAACAATTTCTCTCACTAACATTTTCTTTACCACATAGTCAAAATACTTACTCTAGGACACGTTTTTACTTGACTCTTCAGTTTGAAGTATCCATCACATAACCATATTTTAGATTATGTTTCCCCAATTCTGTAATTTAATGTTGTTTATCTTAAGTCTCATCTCCCTACTTTTTCCTGTTATTCTTAGTTTAATCATAGAAAAATACTAATGGTCGGGCTGGGGCTGGGGCTCAACGGTAGCGCACTTGCCTGGCATGTGTGAGGCACTGGGTTCAATTCTCAGCACTGTATATAAATAAATAAAGTCTATCAACAACTAAAAAAATATGTTCTTCGTGTTCATTTATTAAAATATTAAAAACTTACTTGAACACTACTTGATGAATCTAAATTTGCACAGCTTTATTAATTTATGCACACAATATCTTAAGACTCTGATGCATTATCAAGGAGTAGGTAGGTGTCCTCTTTACAAACAGATCTAGCTGTGACTTAGATTTCTTTGCTGTAAATTTATGTTCACTAAGCTGGAGACATTTAGATAGGACAAAACAGTTGTAGGAGATAAGCACCATGAATTCAGAAATATATTTTCCTAGAAGATTTAGGTATATTGAGTGAAGGCCTATTTATGTTCAACATAGATTATAGATTGAAACAACTCAAATGGAATTTTAAAGTTCTTTCTTCCTGTGTTATAATGGGTCTTTAGAACCCCTAAGCTTTTCCTCTACTTTAACATAAAGGAATATTTGTTTAAATTTTTTTTTTTAATTTAAAAGAAACCTTCTTAACTGTGTAGGTGTGCAAATTAATGTTTCTTCATGCAAGGAGAAGTACAGCTATGGTTAACTTGATTGATTGTTGTTTATCTAACTGGTCCTATAGGGTAAATTATGTTGATTGTAAAAGATGCTGTTTTGTTAAACAACAGATTAAACTCTGCTGTGGTAATGTGACGTTCTTTTGCACATCAACCTCTTGTTTCTTTGTAATTTCATTCATCTGTTCTAGGAGATTTGACAAGTCTCTCCTATCTCCATTGTTATTGCCTTGTATGTAGTAAACATATTTTTATCTATTTCTTAGTTATAAAATAAAATTAGTTTCATCTTATGAAACTTATTTTTTCTCTGTTAGGACCCATAAAGCATTTGGTTATTCTTTGGTAATAAAATATGAAATTATAATTTTCAACAATATATATTTATTTCACTAATATCAAATATATACCTCACTACTCTCTTTTTTCCTTTCTGATTTACAAAGTAATTTTGTTTCTATAGTAAATTGTAGTATAATCATGGATATTTTATGTGTCGACTAAAGTTAAAATGTACAGTGTATGTAATACATTTGAAGGAATGATATTATGAACAGCTATGATCAAGAAACAGTTGGGGGTTGGGGATGTAGCTCAGTGGTAGAGCACTTGCCTAGCTTGTGTGAGGCACTGGGTTCAATCCTCAGCACCACATAGAACTAAATAATTTAAATAAAGGTATTGTCTTCATCTATAACTAAAAAAAAAAAAATTAAAAGAAAAAAAAAGAAACAATGGGAAGCTGCACATGATGGCACATGCCTATAATCCCAGAGACTCTGGAGGCTGAGGCAGGAAGATCACAAATTTGAGGCCAGCCTCAACAACTTAGCCAGAACCTGTCTCAAAATAAAAAAATAAAAAGGGGGAGTAGTTCAGTGATAAAGCACACCTGGGTCAATTCCCAGTACCAAAAAAAAAAAAAAAAAAAAAAACTAGAAGAAATATATCTACATCTTAGAAACTAAATAGTTGGATACAAAAACATATTCTTAGAATCAAAATATCTACCATTCTCTTTCAAAATAATTTGCATACAAGCTAATCAGGCATTATGTTGCCTTTTGACTAGAATTTTTTTTACACTTCATGTTTCTTAATTTTACTCTAGATTTTACCAATTTCCCAAGACAGAAGTAGAATGCATCAGTATTTTTTATGGTTGCTACCGATTTTTAATGAAGTACATTTTACTAAACAACAACCTGGAGAAAGAATATTAGAGAATTGAGAGACCCACCAATTAACATTTTGTCTAAAGTAAGCTATTAGGTTAAATCAGAGATGTTTCATTCCTAACTATACTTTAACATTACCTAAGTAGCTTTGTAAAAAATTGTATTTAAGATGTACATGATATTTTGGTATGAATATGCCTAGTGACATGATTACTGTAGTCAAGCAAATTAACACCCATCATCTTACATAGTAACCCCCTTTTTTTTATGTGTGGAAAGAACACCTAAATCAGTAACTGAGTCATACCTAGACCAACTCTAAGTCAGAAACTCTGTGCATGTAATATTTCTTTTCTTTTTCTTTCTTTCTTTTTTTTTTTTTAGATATACATGACAGTAGGTTGTACATAATGTGGCAGTACACTGTTTGTGTATTCATATATAAATATAGGAAAGTTACGTCTAATTCATTCCACTGTTTTTCCTATTCCTATCTTTCCTTGCTTCCCTTTATTCCCCTTTGTCTAATCCAATGAACTTCTATTCTTTCCCACCAATTTATTGTGTGTTAGCATCCACATATTGGAGAGAACATTTGACCTTTGGTTTGTTGGGATTGACTCATTTCACTTAGCACAATAGTCTCCAGTTCCATACATTTACTGGTAAATGCCATAATTTTGTTCTTTATTGCTGAGTAATATCCCATTGTGTACATATACCATATTTTCTTTATCTATTGATCTGTTGAAGAACACCTCGGTTGGTTCCATACCTCTGCTTTTGTGAATTGAGCTGCTATAAACATTGATATGGCTATGTCATTGTAGTATGCTGATTTTAAGTCCTTTGAGTTTATACCAGGGAGTGGGATAACTAGGTCAGATGGTGGTTCCATTCCAAGTTTTCTAAAGAATCGCCATACTGCTTTCTATAGTGATTGGACCAATTTGCAGTTCTGCCAGCAATGTATAAGCATACCTTTTCCCCCACATCCTCGCCAACATTTCTTGGTTCTTTTATTCTTTACACTTGCTATTCTGACTGGCATGAGATGAAATCTCAGTGTAGTTTTAATTTGCATTTCTCTAATTGCTAGATGTTGAACATTTTTTTCATATATTTGTTGACCGATTGCATTTCTTCTTCTGTGAAGTGCCTGTTCAGTTCCTTTGCTCATTTATTGATTGGGTTATTAGGTTTTTTTTTTTTTTTTGGTGTTTTTTGAGTTCTTTCTGTAATCTGGAGATTAATGCTCTATCTAAGGTGTAGGTGGCAAAGATTTTCTCCCATTCTGTAGGCTCTCCATGTTCTTGATTGTTTATTGATTCCTGATTTTTAACTCCTTGCACTTTAGGCATCTTGTTGAGGAAGTAGGTTCTTCTGCTGACTTTGTGTATTTGTCTCTGTGTCTCTTATTTTGTACTATTGGTCTTCATCTCTGTTTTGGTGCCAATACAATGGACATGTAATATTTCTTAAGACTCTTCAGATGATGCTAATGTTCAGCTATGTGTAGACTACTGAATGAGATGGTCATTATACTTTACATAAGAAATGATATGGTATAATGGTTAAAGGCAAGCTCCAAAGTCACCAACTTGTGTTTAAATTTTAGCTGTACTGCATATTATTAGTGTTCTATAAAATTTGCTATGGTAGAAAATAAATGTAATGTTGATGGGAAAAGTAGCTGCATACATTGTCTGCTTTGCTTGTGTTTATGGGCACTGGCTTCAATGTTCATATGTACCAATTCAAGTAATGCTCACATTTGCTCTTTCAGATAAATACTATGAATCTCATTTTGCAGATTGGGCAGTTGGAGTGTAACTGAACTTAAGCAATTTTGTTACCAGTGTCCCAAGACGTCAGGCCTGGCCACTCATCCCAAAGGGGAAAAAATCAAACCAACAAAAATCAGTTGTGTAATAGGAAAGGGAGTCTTTATTCTTAGTGTGGCCTCATTAGAAAAACAGAAATAAGGGTTGTCTTCAGATGTCGGCAAGAGCTTTGAGGTTATATAGGGGGAAAAGAGCAAAGTCAAGAGGTAAGAAGATCTGTACAGCTGGCAATCTTGGTCAGGCCCGGATCTGGTTGGTCATTATCCTGAGGCTGGTTGTGCACTTCTAGCAGAGCGAAGGAAATTGCTTGGAGGGCAGTTTCATCAGTTCCATCATATGTGTTTTATATATCAGACTTATGGTCCTAGAATTTAACAGAAACTGAAGAGAAGAATAACTCAGAAAAGAACAGGTTATAGAGAAACAAGATGGAGTTAGTCAGTCAGTAATTGGACTTTGCTTCAATTTATCTAAGTTCACTAGAGGAACTCAGATTTAGATCCAAAGCATTAGGCTCCATGGTCTGTGTTCTTAGAAATCAAATATGTGTCATAAAGGGAAAGATAAAGTTCTTAAAAACTCCACCAGGCAATCATATCTTCTGGTAATAATACACTCTTTGAGAATTGAACTCCAAAAATCTGATTTTAGAGAACATTTTAGAATTTCGCAGGTGAAAAGGACAGATAACACAGAAAGGTATTAATTTTTTAAGTCTACAATTGCATGCATGACACTGTGTTTCCTTGATGCAATTGTAAAAAGGGGGAGAAGGTGAAGGACTTTGCAAGGTCATATGCATTGCAAAGTTTCCTCATTGCTTATTTGTTGTGCTTAACAACATGAATTCCTTTGAGTCCTGAAGCATTTGCTGAACTAAATTTCATTGGTTCCCTGAGTCAGATTTAGCTAGAAATCAGATATAGACAACCCAAGTGTTTGAAAGAAAATCTGTCAGTAAGGTTGGTAAGATTCAATGAAAAAATTCAAAATGTTCTGAGCTATTTAGTGAGCCATCTTAAAATGCCTTCATACCATTTAATCTTTGTGTTGAAAATAAACTTGCCCTTTCTAACAGAAGTCAGCATTTCATGTTGTTATATATCAGCCATGCTGAGAAATCAGAGGTTGCTAGAGTTTTAAAAAATATCAAAACAGCAACTGTATTATTTTGAAACTAAGTCAGAGGATTAACTTAATCTGTTGCCCAGAAACACGGTCAAAGAAAAGTTAGATTGTAATTCACATTTTAAAATCTTTTGCCCTTTTATATAGCAGCTTGAAAAAATACTGAACTTGTGGGGGAAGTAAGCTATTCATTCAACCTTCCAACAGTTATTAGAAAGTTAAGAACTTTAAGAAAATGTCTCCATATTTTCTGTTTGAAAAGTAAAAGCCCTTTGTTCTCTTGGATGCTTTGATTTTAATGATCTTTCCTTCGTTTTAGATATTGTTTAGATGACCGAAAATCTTTAGAAAGAGATGGGGGATTTTCTGAACTTCAGTCTCGTCTTATTCGTTATGAAACTCAAACTACCTGCACCAGAGAAAGCTTTCCAGTCCCTACAGTGTTGAGCCCTCTTCCATCTCCTGCAGTTCTGTCAGAGCCTGGGAGTGTTCCTGATGGAGAAGCTTTGCAAAGTGAACTACGAACTGAGATACCTCGGGTGAAACGGAGATCTCAAGATCTGAATTGCCTTCATCCCCCCAAAAGGTGATATATTAAGTGCACAAAAATAATCTCGAGAGAAAGTACTTTAGACTATAGGGAACATTTCTTTTCATATTAGTCTTTCATAATATTTAAGTTGCTTTCTGCTTGGATTTTATATTAGTTCCTTCATGCCAGAAAGTTTGTTTTTATTTTGAGCAGTTTATGATTTTGCTTATAAGTTATAAAAAGAAATGACTTGGAAAGAAATACACTGTTTCTTGCTGTGTGTACTAATTTACAGTCCATTAGCACAACAGAGTGTAAAGTTTTTAAGCCATGGAACACTAGAGATCTCACCTAATAGATTAAGCAGCTGAGCTGCTCTGTTGAAGAGGGTATTTGGACATGTAAGCTCCAGCCCCAAATAGTTCCTTCTTCCCTCTCCCCACTGAATCCTGCCTGTGTTGGCCCTTAAGCAAGGAGTCCACGAGGCACCATTTTAAAACTATTTATTACCTATGAAATACACCTTTGAAGACCACATAATTAGTATATTGTATGAAACTTTTTTTAGGAACTATATTTCCTAGTTAAATAAAATGTGCAAATACTTGATCAGAAATTAGAATTTTATGAAACACTAATTTCTGTTGCATTTTTATGTCTACAATTTTTTTTGAAATTTAGGTATTTGGTACCTAAAGCAAACCATAGTTCTTATTGTAGTTCGGTCTTCAAAAAAGTATGAAATATATGAAGACAAAAATTTCAAATTTCTTTTGAACAGGTAAAAGTATTAGAATACTATTTCTCTGATATGGAATAACTAAATTATTTTTATAACTACTTTATAAATTCATGATTTTTTTCTAATATCTGATAAAAGTAAACCCATTTAACATTTGGGCTACTATATTTTGTAACTTTCTTATTTCTGAACTATGTCTAATTAAAAGATTTGTGTTCCAGAAAAGAAAGTAACCTATGGCTTCTGGTTGCTTTCCCTACTAGCAAAAGTGAAGGCTACATGACTATCTTGAAAAAAGAAAAATTTCAGTCTTCCTGGAAGCAAGTGTAAACATTATAGAAATATTAAATCAAGAACCACTTTTGTAGCTTATTTGGATTTAATACATTTGTTTTGCACACAGTTTCAAAGATATAATATGATACAGGTTATGTTTTTTTGTTAAAATTCTCTTAATATAAAAATATGTATGCTTAATAGATGAGTATTAAGTCTATAAAGATAATCACTTATCATGCTATAAGATGATTTATGATGTCATAAATGAGGATATTGGAGAGGGGGAAAGGGAAAGTATAATAATATTGCTTGTTGCTTTCCCACTTGCTGAAATTCATTGCCTTCAGTTTTATTCCCTCATTTGAAGAAGTAAAAGGATAGTGTTATAATACAAAATTGATTGCCTATTTAAGGCTGAGTAGTAAGAAATACTGTTTGTTTTTCTTGATCTTAGGTTTGAATGGATAGAGTTGTAACATTTAAGACAAAAAAATAGAACTCATTGTGATTCACTTAATCTGTTCTTGGTTTTTTGTTTTTCTTTGTTTTTTTTCCACTCTTATAGACTTGTGAAGTCTGTAAGTTCAGATTCTCTTTCTCAAATGAGTGGCAGTAGTAACCATCACCATCATGTGGTGACATCCAGAAAGCCACAGGCAGAGCGGTCATCATCAATGACTGGTCCATTGGTTCCAGTCCCTGCCTGTGAAACTCCAAAAGTCACTACAATGGCCAGTTCTGTTCCAAAAAACGTGCATGCGTCGAAGACATCAAAGCATACTAAGGAATCAAGATCACAGAAACATACACGGGTAAAGACTTTTTCCCATCTTTCTTAGTTCTACATGAAAAGAACTCTCTTTATTTTAATATTTCAAAATGTATGTCTGAAAATTTTGTGAATGAAATGGCATAATGTCTAGAATTTACTTTAAAAGAACTCAGTACAAGAAAAATGATGGGAAAGCAAATGAGAGCATAAATGAAACAAAATTCGCCACAAAGTGGTCATCCTTGAAGCTCGTTGATAGAGTATCAAGATAGGAATATGTTATAAAATACTTTCTCAACTCTCTGTGTTCAAAATTTTCCATAATAATAAATAAGTACAAATCTATATATTGCTCTGGTGTATAACTGTTATTCTCGGTTTCAATTCAGGGCTCTTGATTTGAAATCCTTTTTTAAGATACTCTAATTGTTTCCTATTAAGATATTAATCCTGTCACGGATGTGACCATGTACATTTTATTGATATCTATTCATTTCTTTTTTTGTTTTAATAACCTTATATATCTTTAGCATAGTCAGTTGATTGTCTAGTTCACAATTCATTTATGATTGGATACTAAAGTTAGGATGATTGAACCTTTTCTAAGAATATTGGTTGTATGTTATATTCTTTTAAGATACTGAAAGAAGTAGTAACTGAAACCCTGAAGAAACACCGGATCACAGAGGCTCATGAGTGCTTCACTGCATGCAGCCAGCGCCTCTTTGAAATCTCCAAGGTCTATCTAAAGGTACAATGTCTTCTCTACTAATAGCAAAGTTTATTTTGTGTTCTATGTTCCTGTTTGATGTAAAAAAAAATGTTTAAATGAGTATTTTTTATACTGATAGCATATAATTTGTTGGCAGATTTTTCTTTAAATGGAAATACCAAAATTGAAGCAAAATATTTTATATTTGATTGATTTTATTTTATCCTCATACATAGAAAGCTACATTTTAACTGGAGTTCTCCCTAACAAGTGTTTTCCCTAACAAGTCTTTTTTCTTAAGTTGGAACTTCAAACATTACTTAGTAGTTAATCAATCAGTTTAATTAGTAATTTCATTGCAATATGTGGTGAAAAGGCTACTGGACTGAATACCAAAACAACTCATTTCTAATTTTGGATTCCGTATCAACTGGTTGTAAAATATTAGGCAAGTTAGTCTAACAACTTTTCTAAACTTTGATGGTATTAGACTACCTCCAGTCTTTTGAGTTTCAAACTTGAACGACAGTTATGTGTAGATTTCTAGTTCAAATTGCACATTGACCCATTGTATTCAGTGTCTGTCTTTTTTATAATTTCCCAAGCAAAACATTATTCCGACAAAAAAAAAAAATGAGGTGAAGGGATAAGAAAAAAAAAAACACCTATTGAAATGTACATTGTTGAATAAGAAAAAGAGCATGGAGGCAGATAGCAGAGTGAAAGAAGTTACCACCTAAATGACTACCCTGTGAAATGCCAGTGGGAACCATGCCAGATTAGTAGGCAAACTCTTTGAGGGACTCCAGAATTATAAAGCCAGGTACTATGAAAAGCAGAGGCAGAGTGCCAGGTGGGAACAAGAGGAATTAAATAAAGATCTACAAAGTAGACTGGGAAACTTTCAAAGTGCCCCACATGCCCTTCTCCCACAATGGTAATAGTTCTGTACTGTGACCTCTGTGACAGTGTAAGAAATGGTCTCCAGAAGAAATATTGGTGGCTGCAGTGAATAAGCCAACTGCCCACTTTGTCACCTATTTATGTAAAGCCATAAATGAGCAAGCTCTGCACAGATAGGTCTTTCATATTTTTAGTGTCTCTTTTAATTATGACTGGACATTCAAGGGTTAGCAGACTTTCCAGAAAGCTTCTAACACAAATGATGCCAAAATACAAAGGAGTAAAGGGAACTCTGAAGGAACAGAAAGTGGGAGAAGTCTTCATAAAATTTTAGTTCTATTAGAAATCAGGTCATTGTATTCACAAGCTAAAACATCGATGCTGTTTCCAAAAAATGCACAGAACATGAAAGCTCCTTAAAATTTAAAAAATTGTAACAAAATCAATTTAATAGACAAAATGAACAGTTGAAATTTTAAAAATTACCAGAATATAGAACCAAAAGCAAAAAATATTAAAAGAAAATTAGAGAATTAATCCAGAAAATCCAATGTGCTAATTAGTTGCAAAAATAGAAACTAAGGAGAGAAAATTGTCAAAAAGATAGCCAAGCACTGAAGGACTCAAGCCTCCTGCTGGGAAGGGGACTCAGCATGGCTTCCCCAATAAATGAAAGCTCTACAACAAGTCATGTTATGTGGAATCATGGAATTTCATACCTCTTAGCATAAAGAGAACATTTACTAAATGGTTTACAGAAAAGTTTACTTACAGTGTACATAAAAAGAATCAGAATGGCATTGGATTTCTCCACAGTAACATTGTAGGCTAAAATATGGTATAAAAGTACTTTCAAATTCTGAGGGAAAATGATTTATCTACTAAAATTCAATTTAGTAAAGATTCTTCAAAACGTGGAATTCTAAAATAAAGAAATAAAAAAAATTATTTTACCCGCTTGAGAAATCTTCTAGAAGATGAGTTCAGCAGACAGGAAGCTGAATGAAGAAATAAAACAAAAACACCAAGTGGGGAAGACAGGTCCTAATAGGACCAGGCCTAGGGAGCAACTAGACCAAATTAGAGCAGGCTGTGGTAGAAAGGTCTACATTTAAAAAAATAAATTAAAATAAAAAAAGAACCAAGACATTACCAAGTACACTTCAGTGTTTTTAAAAATTTTTGCTGTACATTTAGTTAGTTCATTGTGAGAGAGAGGGAAATATTCAGAATTATGTACATGGAAAATTTAAAAGAGAGAAAATTAAGCAGGTAGACTCACTACAGGAAAAGTAGGATGTTGAATGAAGAGATCTTAAACCATAATACATTAATTACCTCAGGACTGAACAGCATTTACCTAGATATAATGAGGCAGACACTGTCTTTTTGCCAATCAAAAATGGTGATATAGCTGTTATTGAGAAGATGGTATGTAAGACCTGGATCCATGGCTGTTAATTGTCACTGTCTTAAATTACTTAATCACTGAGTTGTAGCATAAATATATTAAGTGGAAACATGAAGGTAAAGCAAGAGGAACAGCTAAAAGAGTTAAAAGTAGCTGCCTTTGTGAAGCATATCTTGGAGATTTGGTGAAGGATTGCTCTTTTTTTATTAAATACAGTTAGATTGTGTTTACTTTGTAATTTAATTTAAAGAAGTCGGACTTCAATTCCTTTTCCTATGTCATTCCTCTTTGTTGAGGAATGAAATCATTAAAAAGAAGAGAGGAAGAAAAAGAATTTTAACTGAACAACAAATATAAACTGTGTGTTCATTTTTCAAGTAATGAAACATTATTAGATATTCATGGTAAAGGATGATGCTTAGATCAGGTCAGTACTATTGGGAATATGACAAACAAGTGACATGAATTTAGGCATATGTATATATATTTTGGCTAGGATATTTTTATATTTAGGATAGAGTTAAATCACAATATATTACTTTGATTTTTTTGTTAATATTTTCCTAATCAAATTTATACTTGTAGATTATTTAGGATAATCTTAAGCTCACTTAATAATGAGTTATTTTTTGTAATTTAATGTACAAACTACAAAATGCTGTATTTTGTTAATGTTTAGGATCTTAAAACTTCAAGGGGTCTATTTCAAGAAATGAAGAAGACAGCAAGCAACAATGCTGTACAGGTAAATAAATTATTGCAAAGAAACTACATTTAATTAAGTTAGTATTTTATTTCAGGATTGTTGTGCTGCTATTTTATATACAGTGAGAATTGGTGATGGTATTTTTAACTCTGTCCCTTTGAAAACTCTTTAAGGTACTGAAAAATAGGCTTATTCAGACAGAGTATTGAATAGTACTTAAAAGATTTTGTTGTTAGCAGAAAAGTTTCTAAAATGATATTAAGAAAAAAAATGATAAATAATCCAAACAGCTTGAAAAAAATAAACCAGGCCAGGCACAGCTAGAAAAAAATAAACCAGGCCGGGCATAGAGGTGCATGCCTATAATCCCAGCAGCTCTGGAGGCTGAGGCAGGAGGATCACAAAGTTCAGAGCCAGCCTCAGCAAAATCGAGGAGCTAAGCAACTCAGTGAGACTCTGTCTGTAAGTACAAAATAGAGCTGGAGATGTGGTTCATTGGTCGAAGGCCCCTGAGTTCAATCCCCGATACCAAACAAATAAATAAACAAACAAACAAACCAGTTTGACTAGTTGTTTTCAAAGTTTGGCTTAATATTTTTTGAGTGACCCCTTTAAAACACATTTCAAGATAATGGCTTAAAAAATGGAATAGGACTTTTCATTTTTCTAATAACAATATTGTACTTAACATTGAAAGTTCAGCAAAAAGTATTCTTTAGATAGAAAATCATATGTTTTTAGGTAGAATATTAGGATTTGAAGTTTCTGTAATGTATTTTCTACCACTGTTATTTTTGATGGAAATATACCATAATCGTATTTTTTTTCACCCAGGTGATTGAATGGGTATTAGAAAAGACAAGCAAGAAATGATACAGAATCATTCTCGTTAGGACAATTCAAGTTGGATGGAGCGTCATTCTTTTTTTCTGAAAATTTATAAACATTTTAAACCAAATTTTAAACTTTATTCAAAGAACAGATGTTACGTATTTAAAGAACTTCATAAGTATCCTCTTACAATTTGGATGATGCTGAGTTAATTATCTTTAATTATGCACTTATTTTATACAGTTTCATTGTATGTTAATTTTTTAAGTTATTTTTATATGTTTTAAAATTTTTACATTTGGTTATTTAATTATTATAATAAATAGGAATATTTCTTTACTTCTTGGGTTACGAGTCTTTATTGTTAGGTCCACTTGAATTCCTGAGTCTAAGTCAGACACTGCCATTTCTTTTCCCATGTGTCCTAACAGCATTGTTTTTATTGAACTGTTCCCAATTTAGAAATAGTGGTACCACTAATTCAGACAGGTCCTTGCCCTAGAGCTTCCACTTTGAGGCTATTATTGTTTACTTGGGATCAAAAATGAAAAGGGGGCAAATTGTGAAAATGTGAAATGAAAATGACTGTGGATTCCCTGAAAGAAAACTTTATCATCATGTTAGCCAATCTGGAAGATACAGGATATATTAAAAAAAAAGAGTGTGGAGGGAGAGATTTCCCAACATTCAACCTTCTAAATATAATTGTTGTTAATATTTTAAATATATATGTGTATATATAATTATCTTTTAAATGATTTCAAAATTTAGATCATATAATGTTTGTGTGTGTACATGTGTGTTTGTGTGCATGTGTATTAATTCATAGCCTGCTTTTTTTTCACTTAGCAATACAGTGGTCCCCCTTATTTTGCTTTCTGTGGTTCTAGTCAACTATTGGTCAACTGTGGTTCAAAATTATTAAATGGAAAACTCCAGAAATAAACAATGCTTTAGGTTTAAATTACACACTTTTTTGAGTAGTGTGATGAAATGTTGTGCAGTCTTAGCTCCATCCTTCTTGACATGAATTATCCCTTTGTCTAACAATTGCATGCTATTTACCCTCTAGTCGCTTAATACCTGTCTTAGAGCTTGTAGTCAGGTAATCAAAGCACAAAAATAGGGATGGTGGGAGATTTGGATATACCAGAGAAGTCACAAAATACTTCCTTTAAGTGCCAAGGCAAAAGTTATCTCAACAAAGATAGAAAAACAAGATCATATTCTAAGGTTGCTAAAATGTATGGTAAGAACAAATGTATACATTAAATTATAAAGAAAAAGAATCTCCGGCTGGGATTGTGGCTCAGCGGTAGAGCACTCGCCTAGCACCGGCGAGACCCAGGTTCGATCCTCAGCACCACATAAAAATAAAAGGCATTGTATTGTGTCCATCTACACCTAAAATATTTAAAAAAAAAAAAAAGAATCTCAAAAGTTATGGGAAACAGTGCATGATTAGGCACTTAAATTAAGTTGAAAAAATTCTTACATTTGTGTGTGTGTGTGTGTGTGTGTCTGTGTATATATGAAAAAATATAGTATATTTAGGGTTTGATCCCTAAACCATATCCATGGTTTCAGGCATTCACTCGGGGTCTTGGAAAATATCTTCCTCAGATAAAGGGGCACTGCTGTTTATCGTAAAGTTAATATCATCGTCATTGTTTTAATAATTGAATAATACAAGTGAACAGAGGTTAATCTTAAAGTTTCAGTTTTTTCCAATAATAATTAAGACTTTAATGACTCTTCTCAGTATGTCTCTGATTATTTCCTTAGTGTAATTTTTTAAAATTTTTATTTGTTTTAAAGCAACATGTTACTTTATTTTTTTTAAGTTGTAGATGGATACAGTTGGACACAGTATCTTTCTTTTATTTTTATGTGGTGCCTCACACCCAGTGCCTTACACATGCTAGGCAAGTGCGTTACCACTGAGCCACAACCCTAGCCCCAGTATAATATTTGAGAAGTACAGTTTGTGGGTTTTAAACATTTTAGTGAATATTTCCAAACTGCCTTCCTGAAGGATCAATTTGCATTCTTATCAGCAGAATCTTTGAAAAGGTGAACTTTTTTTCTGAAATAAATTGCCAACTCTTACGTTTTGAGGTTTGAATTACTTTTTGTAAAGCCATTTGAAATTTGGCATGTGTAAATTATGTCCATTTGAACAAAAACAAAAGCAAAAATATAACATTAAATTGACATTATTAACTAATCACTTATTAAGAGGACATTATTATAGCCATTTTTATTAAAAATAAAGTTGGAAGTCTTATTACTTCATTTCAAGACTTACTATAAAGCTATAATAATGGAAAATATATCAATAGACGAAGAAAGAAAAAGTTTAGAGTCATACCACACACCAAACTTCTCCTTGAAGAAAGAAAAGTGAAGCTTGAATAAATGGATAATCCATCCTTGTAGAAAAACAAATGACCTTCAACCATGTCTTCACTCCATGTGCAAATATTGACTTGATATGGATCAAAGTCCTGAATTTAAAATCTAAAATCACAAAACACATGGAAGAAAACAAAAATTTTTATCAACTCTTAAAATAAAACAGGAATTTCTAGCACCTAAAAAGCACAAACCATAAAATAAGAAATAATAAACTTTATTTAAAATTTAAAAGTTCTGCTCTTGAAGGATACCATGAAGAAATTGAAAATGTAAACCCTAGTCAGGGATTAATTATTTGTAATGCATATTTCTGACATAGGATTTATATCTAGGATACATAAAGAACTCTCACAGCTTAATGATAAAACAACCAAATTGTAAAACAAAACAAAAGGACATCATTACCCTAAGTACATTTATGAAGACAGGAATGGTGTGACTCTACATGTGTAGAGATACGAAAAATTGTGCTCTATATGTGTACTATGAATTGAAATACATTCTGCTATCATATACATCAAATTAGAATAAATAAAAAAAAGAAAATGTGGTATATATACACAAAGAAGTTTTATTCAGTCATAAAGAGGAATAAAATTTTGGCATTTTCAAGAGAATGTGTGAAACTTGAGAACATTGTCTTAGGTGAAATAAGTCAAATTAGAAAGTCACGTGTTTTATATCTGGAAGCAAGAAAGGTGGGGGATCTCAAGAAAACTAAAGGGAGATCAGCAGAGTAGTGGAAAAGGACCAGGGAGAAAAAGAGAATAAGGAGGGGAGGGAAAGAGGAAATACTGGGGAATGATGTTTGCCATATTGTTATGTCATGTGCATGTATGAATCTGTAACAACAAATCCCACCATTCTGTATAACTGTAATACACCAATAAAAAAAGTCAAACCACAGGAGTGGCTATATAATCCTTTATGAAGACCTAAAATATTTAAAGTTACTGATTGTAAGGTTTACAATGTGATGATTTGATATATACGTACATTGTGAATGATCACTGATATATAATTAACACACTCATTGTAATTTCCTCTGTGTGTGTGTGTGTGTGTGTGTGTGTGTGTGTGTGTGGTGAAGACACTAATCTACTTTCTGCCACTATGGATTTGCCTGTTCTGTACATTTCATATAAGAGGATTCATACAATATGTGTTTTTGTGTGTGTGTCCTATTCTTTCACTTAGCACAAGATGCTTCAACCACATTGTAGCATGTTTTAATCAGGTTCATTCCCTGCTGTGACTAAAAGGACCCAACCAGAACAATCAGAGAGAAGGAAAAGTTTATTTGAAGACTCAGGGTTTCAGAGGTCTTTGTCCTGCTCCATAGAAGGCCGGCTTCATAGAAGGCTGGCTCCATTCCTAGGGCCTCCAGGTAAGACGGGACATCATAGTGGGAGAGTGTGGTAGAGAGAAGTATCTCACTGATCATGATCAAAAAGCAGAGAGAGATTCCACTTGCCAGATAAAAATATATACCCCAAAGCCACACCTCCAATGAACCAGCCATCCCACCTGCCTCCCTGCCACTTAGTTAATCCCATCAGAGATTAATTCACAGATAGGTTAAGGCTACATATAGTCCAATCATATCTCCTCTGAAATTTGTTGCATTGTCTTACATATGAGCTTTTTTGGTGGGGGGTGGGGCACTTCACATACAAACCATAACATAGCATGTGTCCTTATTTAATTTCTTTTTATAGATGCATAATATTTTATTATCTGAATGTGCCGCATTTTGTTGATGCATTCATTGATTGGTGAACAGTTCAGTTGATTCTACTTTTTGATGTTGTAAATAATGCTGGCATGAACTTTTTTTTCATAAATATTTGCATGAACATGTTTTCAATTATCAGGAGTAGAATTGCTGCCCTATATGGTAATTCCAATTTAATTTTCTGAGAAAACAATAGAGTGTTTTCTAAAGCAGCTAGACCATATGACATGACATCCCAACCAGCAATGTATGAAGGTTCCAATCTCTCCACATGCTTGCCCACACTGGTTTTCTTTTTGACAAGTGAAATGGTATCCCACTGATCACATTACTGATAAATAACCATCTTGAGCATGATTTTATGTTTGGTCTACTTACATTATCTTCTTTTATTGTTTTGTGATCTTATATGATATATTACCTATAATATCACATTTATAATCTATATCAAATTATGATAATATATGTTGTTATTCTATTTGGTTGAAACCTTGATAGACCCTTTTAATTATTTCACTTATTTCTCTTTGGTCAGATAGGTGAACTTCCTTAAGCATCTGTTTTTCACATCTTCTGGTGATTGACTCCCTCAGTGTTTGTTTAAAAAAGTCTTTTTTTTTTGTCTTCATTTCTAAAAGAATGTTTTTTAAAAAAATTGAATTTTAGACTAACATGTTTCATAGTTCATTGGGTTTTTTCTGTGCTTTCAAAATGTTTGTCTTCTGATGTGCATAATTTTTGATACATCTATGATTTTTCGTCTTTGTTTCTTTGTATGTAATGCATCTTTTTTTTTCCTTATTTGTTTTTAAGAGTTTGTGTGTATCATTGATTTTCAGCAGTTTGATTTGGGTGAGCATTGGTGTGTTTTTTTCTTTTTAAAGATATATTTTTTAGAGAAATGTCCACGGAAATCCTTTGACCATGTTCAAAACTGAGTCATTTGTCTTTTGTTATTGAGTTTTATAAGTTCTTTTTATATGCTGGATTCTATCTATTATAGAATTACCGGATGATTTGCAAATATTTTCTCCCATCTCATGAGTGCTTTTCACTTTATTGTTACCGATTACATCTGTGCAGAAGGGGTACAACCTCATTCTTTGTGTATAGATAGCCAATTGTCCCAATACTGTTCACTGAAAAGACTATTATTTCTCCATTGAATTTTCTTGGCACTGCGATGCCCATAGATTTTAAGGTTTTGCATCAAAATGAAAAGGTCTCTGGATCACCAGATTTCTGAGCAGGAAGCAGGGTAAGAAAACTGTTAAGTGGCAAAAATGGACTATTTCTTATGGAAAAGAAAGACTTCTTAGAAGTCAGAGTCAAGAATAATGGAGTAGAGTTCTATTCCCAGAAACAGAAATGGGCTCTGATAGAAAGACATTCCCAGGCCCTCCAATCTCAGTCAGATTTCAGAATTATGTGAACTAGTGACTAGTCCTTAATGAAACAAAGTGTGTCTTGCAGTTTTCCTTCTCCGGCCTCGCCACAGTGTACTGGATGTATGGATGGCAATTACTGTAGTATTTTTAGACCATAATATTCTGGATTTTAAAAAGGCACATCTTCTGAATATTTTGCATGTGGAAGGAATGAAAATTATTGTATCCAGAGGGTGGGATATGATAAGTTAAATGTGTCCACAACCCTTCAGGCTCCTCATCAAGATGTGAAGCCTATTTCCTCCATTCTAGCATCTGGGCGAGCAGTGACTAGTGGAAAAGAGGTAAATGACAAGGAGGGAGCTGGAACCTAGGCTTGAGCACCTCACCGTTTCTGTTTTGCTCTTGTAGAACCTTGCCCTGAATGTAGAGGAGCCACATAAGGGAACTGTTCTAGTCTGCTAGAAGGAGAGAGGCCACATGGAAGATGTTATGGTTTAGATATGAGGCGTCCCCCAAAAGCTCATGTGTGAGACAATGCAAGAAAGTTTAGAGTTAAAATGACTGGGTTATAAGAAGTTTACTCTAATGAGTTCATTAATCCCCTGATAGGGATTAATTTGGTGGTTAACTGTAGACAGGTAGGGTGTGGCTGGAGGAGGGGGTCCTGGGGGCATTCCTTGGGGTATATATTTTATCTCTGTTGAGCAGAGCTGGCTCTCTGCTTCCTGGTGCCATGTTCCCAGCTGCTTTCCTTGGCCATGCTTTTCCACCATGATGTTCTGCCTGGCTTGAACCCCAAGGAATGGAGCTAGCTGTCTGAAGACTGAGACCTCTGAAACCATGAGCCCCCAAATTAACATTTTATCCTAAAATTGTTTTTGTCGGGTCGTTGGTCACAGCAGTGAAATAGCTGACAAAAACAAAAGAGAACTAAGATGATGCCCTATCTAACACTGGCACCAGCTGCCAGACTTGTAAGTATGGCACCCTGGGCTTTCCAGACGAGAAGAAAGCTCCAGCTAAATACAGCCACCTGAGGAAGTTCCCTAAAAACCAGCAAGGAACTGCTGGCCAACCCACAGAACAGTGAGCAATAATACCTTGATGTGTTCTAAGCCACTAAGTTTTGAGGAGGTCCCATTCAGATCCAAAAGTTCATTGAGAGGCCAAGTGCAAGAAAGAAAGTTGCAAAAATTTCAGTTATTAAGGCCTTAGTTTGGAGTCAGTAATTGAAGAAAAGAGAAATAACTTATTATTTTTTTGTTTTGGACTGAGTTTCCCTTTCTTGTGAGACCCAGAAAACTCGCAGAGGAAGAAGTCCTCCCCACCCCAGCCTTATCCTTGGGGAGGATTAGGAAACAGACAGCTGCAATGAATGAAGCATTATTAAAGGTCTTTCCTGGACATTGCCTTTGAGTTCTTGGGAGGAAATCCAAAGAATTATAACTAAAAGTTGCTGAAAATATAAATGGCTTTGTTTCTTGAATCAAATTTTCTTTCAGCATTCCCAGGCCTTTGTCCAAGTCAAGGCAGAATCACAGCTATCAGGCCAGCTGGGAGAACAGGACAGTTTGCAGTCAGCCCTAGAGGCTCTGTCTGCAGGGCACCTTTTCCTCCCTGCAATGAATGGTTTGATTGTGTGGCAATGCCTCTCCTGCCTCTTGTATGCACAGGGCTTGGTTAGTTATCACTGCCTCTGCTCTGCTTTCCTTGCTCTGACACTGAGCAATGTCCTCTATGAAACCTCACTCCCTTCAAGAAAAGGCCTTGTTCATTCATGACCCAGGGGAAAATGAATAGAGAAGAAAAGGCCAAAATAGAGGTTCCTGCTGTTTTTCTGTTATCATTCAAATGTGAATCCAGACCCTCCTTGGATATGGTTTAATCATTTTAATGAGGTATTGAACTTGCTTCCCCTAGTGAAACTTCTAAAATTAGTGTAATTTAGAAGACCATAGGCGACATAATAATTGATCTCTAGCCACATGTTCACATATTTCTATTATTCTGGATTTTCTATGCACAGATAAAACATGTTTAAGAACCTTTTTAAAAAGGGCATTTTCAAATGCCCTTTTAACAAGTTAATGTTGCCGAGCTTGGTGGTGCAAACCTGTTATACCAGCTCCTGTTATCCAAGCCGAGGCAAGGAGGATCACAAGTTGGAGGCCAGCCTGGGCAATTTAGTGGAACCCTGTTTCAAAATTAAAAAGAGCTGGAGATGTAGCTCAGTGGTAGAGTGCTCTGGGTTTCACCCTCAGTACCAAAAAAAAAAGAGTTCATGTAATATGGAAGGAATGTTCAGATCACAGCCATCATCCCTGGCCTACTTCTAGCAGGACGATAGGACTTTGCATTCATCCTTCAGACATCTGTATATGTGCACATATATGTCAAACATGTGTCCACTGTTTGCCCACTCTCAGAACCAAACACCCTCCTATAAGAATTATTGGTAATGTCCCCTTTACTGTCATAAGTGGTCTTTGTTTGTTTTGATTCCTGAACCCGGGAGTGCTTTACCACTGAGCTACATCCCCAGCTCTTCCTATTTATTTTTTATTTTGAGACAGGGTCTCACATGTGATCCTCCTGCCTCAGCTTTTCAAGTTGCTGGGATGAAGGGCCTTCTCCATCCCTCTCTGCTCATCAATGAAATGGGTAAGTCATGGTCTTGAACCACGTTCCCTAGAAATAAAAACTTGAGGCAAGGATTAAATGCTAATGGTTTATTTGGAAGGTTCAATCCCAGCGCCCTGAGAGTGATGAAAAAAGAGGAGAAAAGGGCAAGAAAGACAGGAAAACAAGGCAAAATGATACATTAGTGCCACACGAGGCCCAGAGAGGCAGCCAGTCACTCAGCAGCAGGTGTCTTTGTCACATGGTATATCTCAGGAGGGATGGAGAATGGAACAACCATGTCTCAGACAGGGACACAGAAAGGAGGAAGAGCATTGCTTATCTGCTCAGCACCTTCCTGTTGCTAATCCTGTTCAGTCCCACCAAGATTTAAATCCCCTACAGTTCTGCATTGCTCAGTTTATTACCATTAGCAGCTGCTTGAAAGTCAGCTTCTGTGTCCTGCAGCGTGGCTTTTCATCCAAACCTGGAACTGATGATAGGATCCAGAAATTAAGTAAGCCTCTCCTCCTGGTTGCCTGGCAGCAGACTACCAGAGGTGCAGGAGGCAGCATTTTCAGGCAAGCAACTGGTTTGCTCTAAGAAGCAGAAACAGAAAGCTGGATGTGGTGGTGCCTGAGCTTGAGTAAGCGGCTGGGAAGTGAGTTGTCAAGATGGTAGCTTGAAGGCATCTGGGAGATACTAAGGATGTGCCCAATACAGTGATATAACCTATGTAGACTCTGGATTTTTGAAAATTAGTATTTCCTAACTGTGAGATAAAGAAGTATTTAAAAAGCAAAGTAATGGTAATAAAATAATATGCATTTCAACATGGTGATGCTTTGGTACTACTATACTAGAAGACAAAATGAAGTAGTTCAACATTTGACTTTTATCTAGATTTGCCATTCAGGAGGCAGCAGTGTCAGGTGGTTTGTACTGTCAGGTACCACACACAGACTTGTTTTTATTAAATGTTAATAGTCTTTGATAATGTCCTGAGCAAAACACAAACACAAACTGTCTTCCATTTACATAGTAGTTGCCTATCTAGAATATTCAGAACATATTGAACTAAAATGTTTTCATAGGTAAAAAGAAGTCAAGGTCTAGGCTCAGATAATTTTAAATGGTTTTCACCTACATGGATCTCAGAGGACACACAGTTGATTGGGAAGTGCTTCCATCTAATGCAGAGCTGTCCTCATCAGAGTGTCAATCAACTCTGGTTGTTGTTTATTAAATAGCAATAGTGGGGTCACTGCCTCCAATCACTGGGATAGCCAAATAGCACTAGTACAGATTTCTAGAATGGTCCCAGTGGGGCATAGGGATGTAGCAATCTTTTGACTCTTCTTGAGAACCACTTTAAAAGAAAACACAAATGGGGGACATGCATCTTGCAGAACTTGCACATAGAGGTTTTGTCCATATTAATACTTTGAGTTGTAGAATATTCACACATACCTGTGTGCCAGGATTTATTTAGTATTGATGGTCACATTGACTTTTTCTTGGTTTTTGTCACAAACAATGCTGCAAAGATTGTGCATTTGTGTGATTATATCTCTAGAATTAATTTCCACATGACAAAAAGTGCATGCATTTTAAATTTTTATGGATTTTTGTCAAATTTCCCTCCAAATGATTACCAAATAGACACCCAGTGATGGCTAAATAAATGTCTATGTTCCTATCCCTCCTACCACTACACATTATAAAAGTCTAAATCTTGTTAACTGGTCCTGTAAAGATGAAAAAGAAAAATTTTGAATATCCTATTGAAAGCCATTTTTTTTCAGCTCATTTTACATTACTTAGTAGCTCTCAGCCTTGACTTGTTTTTGTATACAGGACATTCATGTGGAAGAGAAATTGGACTTTCAGTGTTTTCTAGGGTAGAGCCAGGGTCACAACTCAAGGTTAGGCAGGCAGAAGTTTTGACTCTAAAAGCACAAAGCCTTGCAAGCAATTCTAGTCATCTAACAATGGAGTGGCCTGCCTGAGGAGATAAGGAACTCCCTCCTCTATAAGCCAGAAAATTTCAATTTCAGGCTAGATGAACATTTTCAAAGACGTTCAAGAAGAGATTCCTGAGTTTACTGGCATATTATATGAGATCAGTGTTTCCCAAAATGTAGTACCTTGACCATGGTGTGTGTGTGTGTGGAGGGGTGACTTTAGGTGGTACAAACTTTAAACATTTTTTAGTTGGTGTAAATTCATTTTTCTATGTATTTCCCATGTTGCTGTTACTGGAAAACCACATACCTAGATATATGAAGGTAATAATGCTGAAACTATAGGTAAACTTTGAGCAAAAATGTGCTTTATGATCTCTGAGGTCTTTTTTGAAAGTTCAGTTCAAAATCTAATCTCAAGAACTGCTGAAGTTTCAGCTAGGAAAAAGATTTTTGAATCATAGCCTGTTACATTTATTATAAACAATTTAAAAACAATCTAAATTATATAGTACAACAGAGAATTCAGGTGCTTAGAACTTGGTGCACATGTCAAATCCCATGAAAATTTAGTTAAAAATGCGAGCCCTACATCCTAGGTGAAAACCTATCCTGAAACTAGAGTCAACTTAATAATTTAGAGATAATACTAATATTTTAGGGAGTCTGTTAATGTTTACCACAATGTGATGAAAATTGTATATTTTCAATGAATTCAGAAAAAAAGATAAGTGAACACACATGAAAACTTTCTAGTGGCATCCCGTTTTCCACCCTCCAAAGCCAGTCTTGACAGAAAAGAATAGCAGGATTTGTCTTCATACTCCCACGGTCCTCTGTGACTGTCGTGAAACCACCATCCAATCCACTATGGTATATATTTGGAATGTAATATAAACTTCTTCACTGGAAATCGGGGTGAATATTTATTTAATCCATATATAAACAGTACATGATGTTCATGGTGCTATAAACAGACACACACACAAAAAAAAACCAAAAACCTCAAGATACATCCAAAAATCATTCTCTCACCCCAGCCTACTCTGATTCCCTCAATATGGCATATTTAATATTTGTAAAATGGGATACAAAGGCCCTGTCTATTAATTTTAGGAGAATCTTTATGACCATTAAGACCACTCTTTCTGACTTCAACCAAGCAGAGTCAATGAGCTTTTGGACAAAGGACCAGTTGAACAAATTAATTAAATGCCTCTGCATGGGTATTTTGTGATAAACTTATGGCATTATTTTTCCTACTTACTTCAAATCAGAAAAAAAATCATATCCATATTCCTATTGGATTTAAAAATTCCTGTTAAAATGGGTTACAGAGAAATCCTCATGCCAGAGAATTCACCCTCATCCAATGACAATAGGAAGCTTACCACAAAGTACAGATTAAAATATTGCTCATCACTATGGTTTCCAGGTAGGGACAAACACTGTAAATTTAATAATTCATGAGATTGCACACATAGCAAATTGGAAAAAAAAATTCCCCCAAATGACTCAGTTATCTGTTGACTCAGATATAATACAAATCTGAGCCTGTGCCATGCACACTAACACACATCCAAATAAGATGAAGATATACACTATTCATTCTAACTTTATGAATTCAGAATGAGAAAAAAATTGATTATTTGAAATTATGCATTATAGCCACTCTGATACGATACACTTTAATTGGGTAGAAAAAATGGTTCACATACACAACTCTCTTAGCAAAATTTTCTAGTTCTTTGCTAATAATACATTTTAACTTACTTCAGAAAATGCATTAAGTTTATTCAAATATATTTTTCCTAAAATATAAATATTTAAATTAAATTTTTATAAATGTAGAGGATATAGTTTCTGTTGACTCACACAAATATCAATCAGTCCAAGACTTAAGTGATAAGGAAATAATATTTGTAATTATTATGATCATTTTAATTTGTCTATAAATATATATAGGATCTTTGCAACTTAATTAAGAGTCATTAACTCATACTTCATGTAGTACCGAGCACCTTAGATTACATATTGTTGAATTAAACTATTGGCATTAATATAGGCATTTTAATATGTTATTTACAATACGCAAGTATAATTCTCTTGTATAACAACATTCCAGTGATTTTGAAAATATATAATGAAAGAGTGCAGTGTAATTTACAAATGTGTCGATGTTTTCCTACAGTATTTAAGCTAAGACTTCACTCTTCAGTATCTTAAAATAGGAAACAAACAACAAAATGTCAATGACCTAAAGCTTTGTTTACTAAAGTATGGTTTATAAAACGTTAGCTTCACAAGATGCTCCCAGAAAGTTCTATGGGTAAGTGTAAGGAAAGACACACTGGATCCACCCACCCAAAACCCACTTGAAGAATTGTAATGAGCATTAGAGTTTCTAAAGTGGCTGGCAATCATGAAATCTGTTTAACATTTTAAAACTCAGTATTGAACAAAGATTTTTATTACCAAACCCCTATCCAACTGACCCTGGTCAAAGTACCACCCTTAGAACTAATGTTGTATGATACTACATACTTTGGGGAAATGTGCTTTAAAATAAAACTTTGCAACTCAATTAAACATATACATATAAGGGAGCAAAATTACTTTTTAAAAAAACAGTCTCACTTTTTAAAGCTCTTTGCATAGGTATTTGCGAAAATAAGACTCTTAAAACACACAGGTCCATCACAGAACACTTGTCCACATAAACTACAGGGGAAAGAAGTACAGAAATCCTTACAGAAATTCTAGAGCTAATTTTGAAGGTTTGAGAAAAGTGACTCCAAAATCAAATAATGGATGTTATTTTTGGTGAATTAATTTTGAAGGATAGATGCAAAAGCATTAAATCAGTAATGTGCTATATACTGTCTCAAAATATTTTCATAGAAAAATATCAGGTCATTATATTATTTCCCTGGAATCCCAAGAGTTGCAGATGCTACCAGTAGATTTCACCATATTGCTGAGTCCATATGTAAAACTCAGCATCATCCAGAATTACATGAGACTGTTCGATTACTTGCTTGAAAATGCATGCATATAAGCACAAGCAGAATGAAAGGTCGGTCAATCAATTGCTGAGTACTTTCACTGAAAACAGTGAAATGGGGGAGAATTAATTAACCCCCCAACCTGGTGGATTGTTTTATATATATATATATATATATATATATATATATATATATATATAATCATACTTATGCATATATGATATGGACTTATATGCATACATATATATATATGTATCAGATGACACTCTCTTTTTAAAAATACCCACAATTTTCTTTCTATAAATAAAGCTATCAGTTTTAGCTATAAGATAGCAGACCTTGGTGTAAGTGTAGTCCCCAAATTAATCATCTTTTGTACACACAAGTCTTCAGCAAATCTTTGCAATTTAAGCAGTCTACTTTGGCTCAGATTCTGCTAGCTTATAGCTCAGATCAGTATCTGATGCTTTATTTAATTCCTGCTCAGCCTATGCCAATGACAACACTTTGGAATCATTCTACATCACTGAAAGAGAATTCATTAAGAAAAAAGAAACAACAGCTGCTTCATACTTCAATGAAAGGTGGGTTTCCATTTGAAGTATTTTTCTTTCTCTACCAGTGAAAGTCAAGTTAACTAGAATTACAAAATAAAATCACAATAGAACTAGGGATCATTGTTGCTGGGATGGAGGGAGTAAGTGAAAGTATCCATTTCTCATGTATTCAGCCCTTGCTTACCTGGGTGAACCAGTCGCCTAGAAACTGGTATGATTAAGATCTGCACATGCTGTTCTAATGGCCATGTCCTTGGTTGTCATATTTTAGAAGCTATGCTATGTCATATCATCTTTTTAACCTCATTCTGTTCTAAAAAGTTCTAGTCTGATCTTCCTCATGGTGTTTTCTTAGCGCACCCTGTGTAGTTGCTGAAACTGACAGAGGACCTGGGACAGCTGCACATGACTCCTGAGACCTGAAGCTGGCCTTGGCATGCTACATCGGGTGCACTGATCACTACAGGTGGTGCCTGATGTCACACTCCAGTGGCACTGCAGACCTCTTTTCTGAGGCAAGTCGCCCCTCTGTTTAGGCCACCAAGCCCAGTCTTGTAATCTTAGCCGAGAGAAAGGAATGAATGATGAAGACGATCGGCTTGGGGCAGGAATGAAGATCCAGTTGCTGAAATTTAAAAAGAGAGCATGAGAGATGTTAAATTAATGCTTGATGCAGAGTAGTGATTTACACATCAAACAGATCTATGAGCACCTCGGCTTTTAAGCCTTAACTGGAGCAATTATGTTTTGAAATCATTGCCTCCCAGCGAGATAAAGGAGTAACTCTTTGAACTTGTTTCTTGCATCTCATACATCTTTTTTTCTGAAATAGATTTTGTGAGATTTATCTATATCAATCCCATAAATATTGATGCTACCCATTTTGACTGTCCAAACCATTTATTTTTGTCTCCACAATCATGATATTTATGTTGGGTTTGGGTCAGCATGGAGCAATACTAAATTACACACCTAAAGATGAGGTTTAAGTCCTGATTCTGGAATTTTTTAGATGTATAATCTTGGCCAAGTCACTTAAAATTATTCTCAGTCCTACTAACCTGCAGGTCATAAGAGTATTAAATAAGATATGGCACGTGAAAATTCCTTGTCAACTGGGACCAAAGAACCTTAAGCAGCTGTGTGTCCTCATTGTCCTTGACTTACACCTGGGTAAGCAAGTGTATCACATCTCTGTGAAGGTGACTTATAAGGCCTTGTCCTTCTCAGTGTGGTTCCTGGAGAACCCAGCACACACATGGTAGAGCATGAAAGTCCTTCCCATGTGGAATTCTATCACTTGATCTGATTTAGGTAAATTGGGGTAGCTATACCAGTTCTCTTCTGTTTTCATTTTTGTCCTGATGATGACACTGTTGGAGATGAAGAACTGGAGATGACAATAATATCTACCAAAGCTAAGACTGTACTCATTACAAGTCAGGTACTGAGCTTCTCTCTATCTTACTTAATTCCCTCTCACAAAATCCCTATGAGTTAGCTACTGTTGCCATCTTCATCTTTTACATGGGAAAGCTGAGATTTAGAGAAGCTGTAAAACTTTCTGAAATTGTAGATCTTACAGTGACTAGAAAGTGTAGACACAAATATAAGTCTATCTGATGCCACAGCCAGGGCTTCATCGCAATGTTCTATGTCACTAACATAGAGCGCAGCTTTCAGAAAGAAAATTAAAGATCACCCGTTTCACTCCCTGTATTTATGAATAGGAAATAAGAAATTTGGAGTACATTGTTTGCAGACTCAGAGAGAGAATCTAGGAGACCTTCTACCCTCAGTCTATTGCATTTGTTACAACTCCTCTCTGATCTATTTCCCATACCAGAAAGGCCTGCTGCCGCCTTCTGGGATTGCTCAACCATACATTCAGGACTGTGTCTGAACTTGAGCTTATCAACCCAGACTACCAGGAATAAAACAGTCCTTCCTAAATCTTCCAAGTCAGATTGTAATTACAAGCAGGAAGGCTGGAATTTAGACGTAAGTGATTTTCCTCGTGGGCAAAAATAGTCTTGAATCTTTAAGCCAAGAACAAAATAGGAGACTGATTCCTGTTCTTTTCCACTTTGTTAGAGTAGTCACCTTTAGGAAAAAGCACACAGCTGAGAGTGATTGATAGAGCAGCAATAGAACTAGAAATATTCTTAATAAAATGGACTTTCACATCACATCTTTATTTCCAAACTGGTTGCTTTAGGCTATAATTAAAGATTGAAACACGCACAAACCAAACAAGAATTCAAAACAATTCTGTAGATCCATTGTAGAGGTAAGAAAAAAATTGATTGTCTAGAAAGAGTTCCCAGAAGCAAGTGGAGGTCAAACATGAGCCACAGAAGTGAACTTCATGGTGACTGCCTGTGGCACCCACAGCAGGGAGCCTGGTCCTATGCTGGGGTGAGCAGTGTCACATGATGTAGAACAGTGAAGTTTTGACAGAATAGGCCCTGAACTCTGTTAAATGTGACCTGCCCCTTCAACCAACTACTTCTAGGTATCCCAAAATTGTTTCCAGAAAAATTAGCAGTAAAGTCCCACAGGAGAAATAACTAATAAATGTGGAGAAACAGAAATAGAGGAAGAATTGTGGAAAGCCAGCAGCTAAACTGAAATAACTGGATTTTACAAGTTGAGGTTTGTCTCCTGTGTTTTACATATTCTCCATCCCTGTTATCAAGGGGAGGTCAACAAATAGTTCCTGATTATCTGGGTGGCTAGGAAGGAGTTGAATAGAGACTAGTTAATATAAAATCTAGGGCCTCTTTGAAGTTCTGTACTTGGCAAGCTAAATGAAATGCTATATCTTCCTGGGAAATGCTCACAACTACACTTGCCTGAATTCAGATGAAAGCACTGTTCTCACCCTCTATGAAACTGAAGTAACATATTTTTCAACATAGCAAGCAGCAATGGTCACAGGCAATCATGTATTTAACCACATGGACTATTTGCATTGGTATGAGAAATACAAATATTACCTTCACCAGTAAATGTGCTAATTCTGTTATTTGACATGAGCCCCAAACTTCTGTGCCCTTCTGGGTCCCTCTCTCCACTCGGGTAGAGTTGACCCAGTTTCTTGTGCTTTTTTTCTGCCCCTGCTACTCTGCCCCTTATCCAACTCTACCTCTTTGCTCTGGTCCTCTCTGCTCCTCTGAGGCCTTGTGATGGCAGGGAAAGCTTCATCTACCTCCCTGCGTCCGAACACCTGGCACAATGCCAGGACCTTATGGCTGCTCCATACTTCTAAAAACTGAATGTCACATTTTTTAAGCTTCTGAGACCTTATTTGATAAGAATTTAATGCTAACCTTATAAAGGATTCTTTCCTTTGATTCAAATATTTATGCAGTCTTCTAATGAAAAACGAAGCCGAAGAAAGAACATTGAAATAATTGAATCTAATCACTGTTTTTCAAGGATCAAATAAAACATGGGTCTGCAGGTACTTTGTTGAGTCAGATGCTCCCTGAATACAGTTAGCCCTGTGTCTAGGACTCCTCACAGGTGGATTGTATGATAAAAGAAATGCAATCGCACTGTCAAAAGAGAAGTACACTTACAATCTCTCCTTCTTTGCCTCCAAAATCTAAATACAGCATCCTGATTCCATCGTCAGATGACATTTTGAGCTTTTCATAAGGGGACTGTATGATTGTCTTGGGAAAGGCACCCTCCTGTGGCTCAGTGGAGACAGAAAATCCGTTCTCATAATGGATGGTCAGGCGGCACTCCTGGTTTTTGTAGGTGCAGGCTGAAGGAGAGGGGGAGGGAGAGAGAAATAGAAATGGTGGAAATCAATCCATCAATTGATTTTCCCAGGTGCTTAATACTTCTAGTCTCTTCAGTCCCAGAGAATAGACACAAATTTCTTACTAAAATTAAAAAAAAAAAATAGTGGGGCTGGGGATGTGGCTCAAGCGGTAGCGCGCTCGCCTGGCATGCGTGCGGCCCGGGTTCAATCCTCAGCACCACATACCAACAAAGATGTTGTGTCCGCCAATAACTTTAAAAAAATAAATAAATAAATATTTTAAAAAATAGTAGTTCACAAAAATATCTACTTTGGATTGATTTTTTTTTCTTTTTCCTTTTATTTTTTTAAGGCTTTTGTTAGTGTATTATAGTTATATATAATAGTAGGGTTCATTTTGACATAATCATACGTGCATGGAACTTAATTTGCTCCATTTCAGTCTCCAGTGCCTCCTATTTTCCTCCCTTCCTCCCTCCCCCTATTTCCCTTCCTCTACTCTACAGGTCTTCCTTCTATTGATTTATTTCCTTTTTTTAAAATCGGTGCTTTTTTTGTAGGAAAAAACATAAAGGTGGGATTCACTATGGCATATTTTTATACATGTACATAATTTTGTCAAATTCAAATATTTGGAATGTTTTGATATGATAATTTCCTAGCCCCAAGGAACCAAGGGATATAAATGGAAGGAAATTCCTTTGGGTGGGATTCATTGAATATTTCCTTTTCTGTTCATCTGATGACACAGAGGTCCAGAGGCAGGAGCACTTGCCTTCCAATGGCCAGATGGCCCTTCTCTTGAGCCAGAAAAACCCAGACATTTGATTCAAATAAAGTAAGCCACCTCTAAATCATCATTCTCCTCTTCACCATGTGGACACCACACACACTCGCACGCATGCATGCACGCACGCACAATGGTATATCTGATGTGGGTGAAAGAAGAGGGAATTCCTTCACCATGTTCTCAAAGTTAACATGGTGTATACTAAGGAGTTCAGGAGTACATCATTAAAAAATAATCTGTTTTTTTATTTGAAAACGTCTAACAAAGTTCGTTTCAGAAAGTGGTGATCATTTAATGTCCCTGATGGTCATAAGTCCTGGAAAAGCTGCTGCTAGGGAGAGTCCCTGACATGGTACCTTTCATTAGAATGCTGTTTCTTCCCCTGGCCCTGTGAAAAACCCAGGGTGATATCCGAGGGCACCGTCTCATCCAAAAGAACAGGGAAGAAAGCTCACAAGCAGGTCTGGCACCTGCTTTTCATTAGGGAGCCTCGCTGTATTTAGAGAAAGAGTCCAGCTGTTTAAGCCTATGAGCTGCACAGGGGGACGGTCACCAGCACCCTAATCCCTAATTAGGAAGAGTTGTAAATATATCATTTAAAACTTACAAAGAGTCCTGAACAAAGTTGTTAAGTATAAGATTGGCTTTTTTCCCCCCCTCACAAAACATCATATTTAATAGGCCTTGGCAGGCCAGTTGATTGGGGCTTAATCTACATCTAAATGAGGTAGGGGGGAAACCAGGACATTTTCTTTGCTAGGACAGTTGGGGAAGAGGAAGAGGAGGACACTACTGAGTGAGAACTCACTCTCTACCATTATTAGCTTTGCTTTTACTGAAGATAACCTTAACACAAACTTCTGAAGCAGGAACTTAGCCCAATATTATAGGTGGGTAAAGCAAAGCTCAGAGAGATGAACACGTCACCATCTGGGACATTCAATGTTCAGAATCCAAGTTCTTTCCACACTGATCTTCTCCATGGAGGGGTATGAGAATAGGACCAAAGCAAAGAGTTTCTCAGGTTTCTTCTTTCATGAATAATGAACGTCAAGAGTTTGGGAAAGAAATAGGGATCTCTCTTGCTCATAGAATGAGGTGGCTTTTAATTGGAGCTCTGATGGAAAAAAGCATCCCTTTCTCTGATTCACTGTAGACACCTTTTAACTTTTACTAAGGAGTGATCTTTCTTGAAGCTGTCCTTTCTAATAGTCTTTCTGGGCAGGACCCTGGGCCCTGCACTGGGCCTACCTCCCAGTCCAAGGAGGACCAGGGATAGTGGCACAGAGGTAGTGATGATGCCATCTTGACTCCTCCTCTTTCATGGACTCTACTTCTACCACTTGCAGAATACATCAGTCAGCTCTCAACATGGTCATTTTATCCTTCCTCCAGGTATGAACTTTGCACTGTGTCTTCAGATATTCCCAATTAGCTGACTGTGATCAATTTTAACTCCAATTGAACTCAAGTGATATTGGTGGCCTTTATGTAATGGAAGCAGCTATCTAAAGATGTTTTCAGTCTACACAGGATAAATTGAACACATATTCACATTAACTAAGGCTGTGATTAGAACAGAAACCCTTTCCTCCCACTGTCTACAGGCATCTTTCAAGTTGTAACTGGGTGGCACCTTTAGTCTCTTCCTTTCTTCTCTGACATCACTCAGCTAGCTCAGCTAGCTTTGTTATTCTTTTTTGGCTAGTTGATGAACAGCCTCATTATTTTCCTATTGAAGTGGAATTCAGCATATCAAGACAGAAAGATTTTACAAAATTTAAAATAGAATGTCAACTTAACCAAATTCCTTTGGATATGTTTATTCTTTCCTAGAACACTCCCAAAAATGTTGCATGGAATCTTAATTTGCTGGCTTTACATGTATAAATGTATTAAGTGTGGGTGGTTTATGCCCTTTCACTCTCAGGTCAAAACTCTCGTGTTTCTTGTCATAGAGCATAGGCATCAAAGATAAAAGCTTCAGGGTCTTTCTCAAAGGATTTTCAATACTGAGGGGAAACATATGGGGGTACAAATTAGTCTTGAGGTAATTATAAGAAGGCACTTATTATCTTGGATAAATTGAAGCAGAAATTCTACAAAACATCTGACTTTTCAAATACAATAGGTAGTACAAGAAGTACTACATGGTAATATGAGTCGCCTCTTTTAGAATGCTCCTTGGTGCCTGAGAAGTTGCACCTTAGCATAGTACTACCCAAAGAGTGGTCCACGGACCAGCAGTATCAGTGCCACCTGGAATCTATCAGATGTCATTCTCAGGCCCCATCCCAGAACTGTTTAATCTGAATCTTTGGGGGGTGGGGAGGGTCAGCAATTTAAGGTTTTTGAGGATACAACAAAAATATTATGATGATGATTGTTTCCAGTGCAGCTAAAGTTTGGAAGCATCATTCTTAAACATCTTGTAGGGAATCTTCTTCCTTTAGAGTAGAGCTGATGGAAATGTTGCAGATTTACACTGTCCAGCAGAGTAACCATCAGGTACATGTGACTACTGAGCACTTGAAATATGGCTAGCACAACTGAGGAAATAATTAAACTTCAATCATTAAAATTTACATAATCACACAAAGGCCACTATATTGGACAACATAGGTCTGGAGATAATAATAAGAAGAAGAGCAATTAATAATACTACCTACTGATAACAAACCTGGAAGTGAGTCCTATTATTCCTATTACACCTCTGAGTATTGTTCTCCTGTTTTTATAAATGAAGAGATTAAAGGATTAAAGAAACGATTAATAAAAATAGAACTGGAATTTGAATCCAAGCCTATTTGAATTTAAGAACTTAATAGTCACCCCAATTGTGACTATAACCTTGTACTGATATCAAAAAAGAAGAGGGCAGACAATACTACAAGAAAAAAGATCCTAAGAAATTCAAAATTAGAGTTAATGGAAGACTTGCTGAGGATATGAGTGGCTATGTCACTCACATGATGCCCTCTTTACCAGTGTCCCCAAGAGACCTGAGAGAGGTTGGTCATAGATCTCAGAACCAGAAACTACTTGTTAGATCTCAGGAGTAGGAAAAATAACATTCTAGACACTGCCAGCTGTGCATTGTGCTTGCTGACAAAGGACACTGGGTTAAATAGGAGTCTGCCTTAGCAAAGGTACAAGACTCTACAGCATGAATTTTGTCTATTAATGTTACCTTAGATTCATATTACTTTTCCAGTCTCTTATTTTACCTTTTGCCCAATTAAAGAATTAAATTCTATGTGTCTACATATGTCTGTATATTTATATATGTTTTGATAGCTATCTATCATCTATCTGTTTTAGAGGACAGCATTCAAATGACTTATCACAGCAACATGAACAGAATTACTGTCTGTGACTCACTGGTATAGCAGGGGATAGTGAATGAGCAATGGAATTCAGGGTGACACAGTCTTGTTAAAGTCCTTTCTGTCATTGACTAGTTGTGTGGCTTTGGCAAGTTACTTAGCCTTTCTTAAGAATTTACTTCCTGATTTGTGAAGGTGACAAGGGAATTGTGACTCTTTGATTAGATAGGCAATTTATTGTGACCCAGGACCATGCATTTACACGCACACATATGCATATACACCCCCCGAATCAAAAGTTCTACAAAACATTAAAATAATATCTACATTGACGTCTCCTTTCTATGTGATCCAATTTTGAAAAGGTTGGCTTTGCCTTCATTAATTGATCTTGAACCCACAAAAAGTTATTTCTTACTGAAAAGGGAAAAGAAAAGACATTCTATAAAATACCTAGTGTACTGTGGTTACTCAATAATTGATATAGTGTAGCTACCTAATATATTTCCAATATTATTCTGTGAAAAATTACTCTGAATCAGTTCAGGTGGCTTATAGATAAGAATCCTATTAGTTCATGCCTCAAAGTTCCTGCCTTACAGTAATCCACCTACTGGTTATGGATAGGAAAATGGTAACTGACGATCCAAGTTACCTGCCAGCTTTCTTGAATGAAGGCCAAACAAGGTTTTTCACCATAAAAACCTTTGCTTATATTTCAGTTGGGCATACATTGCCTGGGTCCAGAAGAATTTACAGTTGCCTCTGAAATTTTAAGTACCTCAGAAGGCCAGTAATGGGAACTACTTTGAGGCCAGTGGAGGATGTATCCTTCCTGTAAGAGTGACACAGTCAGCCCACAGCCAGCCCACCCCCAGCCCACCCCCAGCAGTACTCACGGGTGGTGATTTCCGCAATGAGTTCTGCCGAGTTGTGGCACCCCTGTACGATGCTTCTGGTCCAATGGGAGAGGTCCCTGCTGATCTCTGCCCTGAAGAGGTGTGTTTCAATCCCTTGCTTGGTACCAGTTCGGGTTGCAAAGGACAGATCCATGCCAGCCTGAGGTGATCCCTTCCCTGGACCTGAATGTACCAGCCTGGGGTGGGGGTGGGAGGGAGAGATTGTTATCAAAACATTCCTTTATCCACTGTGCATATCACCTAGTAGAAGCTCCACATGGGTGATCTATTTTCATTTTGGTGATCTCGAACCAAATAGATACACTCTACCCTTCTCCACGTTTTTCTGCCATCTCTGTCCAAAGGTAGATTCAGATCAAGAAGCTTCCAAGAGCTGCACATATTATTAAACTCAGAGGAGTCAAATAATGACTTTAACTTGTGCAAATCCTGCTATACTCATTCAGCAAAAAAGAAAATAAATGAGATAGAGAAGATAATTTAAATGGCGGTGTAAACTTCTTTCCAGCATTCCATTCCTGAGCCTCTACATGTCCCAGCATGAACATGAGATGGGAAAGTGAATCTGATGTTTCCTTGTGGGACTCAGTTCCCCTAGATCTTTGGTATACCAGTCAGAAGGACCAGGCTGCAGTGCATATTCTTCTGGGTGGGTCCTTTTGTTATGCAGATGATCTTCAAATGAAAACAAATCACTGAGAACTCAACTGAAGAAGCTGCATGCAGTCTGTTTATCCTTGCTGGAGAAAGAACTGGCACTGGAGACTCTTTACTTCTTGAGAAACAGCAGAAAACTGTACTTTAGTGAGAATATAAGGGATTTTCAAGAGGGGGTTTTTAACTTTTTTCTACATAAGATTTTCACACTGACTTGGCATAATATGTGACTTGGGTAGTAAATAATTTTCTAAAAGGCCAGACTTAAAATGTGAAGAATCAAAGCGCTCTGAGCACCACCTTCTGAGCAGGCGCTGGCTCCTGCTTCTCACTCATCACCTTGAAAAGAATCCTGCTCCTTGATACCTCAATTCCTTTTGGGAGAGACTCTCATATCAATCATTTGCAGGGCAGCGTGAGTATAATTTTGTAAATGTTACTTCTCTCCAGGGTATTTGCATTTTCATCCTTATCTTTGAATACAGAGAGCAACACTTTACCATTTGCTAGAGAAATGCCAGTTGTCTAGCTCCATGGTGGATGGGAGGGTTATTTTCTTAGGCAAAGATCTTGTTACCTCTAGATTAACAATTGCTCAAAGGAAATACAAAAAGCTTATTTTCTCTCGTAAACCTAAATACTGTCACACAAAATTATCAGTGGAATAAAGTGTATTTATAGCCTGTTGAATTTCTAGAAAAAACAAGATTGTTGTATGACTCTGGGGCGCTTTCTTTGGCTTATAAAGTTAGAGTTTGGAGGGAGAGGTGGTGATTTTCAATCAGCTTGAAGGAAAAGGTTAGCCTTTTGGCTGTGAGGTTCATTAAAGTTAGGGAAGTCCATGATCTCCCTGGGAATAGAGTCTCAGACAGTGTGAAGGCAGGTGGCTGCTGGTGTGGTATCCATACAGGTTTAACCCGGCAGGCTGACATCCCTTGGCTCCAGAGACAGGAGGGCATTTGGTAACAAGAAGGGAGCAAGAGTGACTGAAAAGCCTGAGAAGCTGTTGGAGGATTCAAAACGAAGTACGGCTGAAGAAACCAGGAAGATTTCTCTCAAAGTTTGATATAGATTTTAATGGAATTGAGGAACAGATAAAAATTAATTAGGAAAAATGTATCTAGAGCAAACAAGAAAGGTGTATTCACTTCTTTTCTTGAAACCTTAAACCTCTATCAGTGGGGCCCAAGTGGCAGGATGTATGTTAAACTGAACAAGACAGAAGTTTGGGAGGCCGTCACTAAGTTCTTACTGACTGAAAGTGGAAAAGATTTATTTTTCAACAAATCAAATGTGCATTAACTAATATTTATATTAAAGACCAGGTTGAGGGCTGGGGTTGTACTGTAGCTCAGTGGTGGAGCACTTGCCTCCCATGTATGAGACACTGAGTTTGATCCTCAGCACCACATAGAAACAAATTAATAAAAAATAAAGGTGTCGTGACCACCTACAACTAAAATTATTTAAAAAAAGAAAAAGAACATGTTGATTTTCTATCTAAATAACACACATGTTGACTTATTTATTTTGAACAAGACAATATTACTACAGTACTTTCTGGAAACTCTGAGATATAAGCAAATTGTTGTTTCTACTATCTAGTGTGTATACTGATAATAAAAGAATATTTTCTTATCTAAATTAAGTGAAGTACATCAGGCATAAAATGCTGCATTTGGACACCATTCAATTCTGTCTGCCATGTGTTAGATCTTTTAAGAATCACTACCTCATATGATAGTGTTTTGAAATGAAATACAATGATCTGTGTATTGGAGCGAGCACAGAAACCAGCATGTGGTGTATACTCAATAAATATTTCCATGCCTTATACCTACCCTCAGTTTTCTTATTTTAAAAGTATAATTCCTGCCCCATAGCATTGGAATTAAATTTGATAAAATATACAGAGCATTTAGTTCAGTATTAGGTATATTGTAGTTAACATTCCATAAAAATTGGTTCCCTTATGCCTTGCTTGGCCTAAGTCATTCTGACCTTCCACCCTCTGAAATTCCATCCAGAGGGCGTCAACTCTGTCACCATCTGGTTCCAGCATAAATATGTTGTAAAGGCAGAAGCAAAGCGAGAACAAGATAAATCACCCTCATGGGGAATGTGGTGTATGTGTGTATGTGTGTGAACTTCTGACCAATATTTATTTTTCTGGAGAGACTCTACAATTGAAGCCAATAATAACAGGAAAATTTAATTTGTTGGAAGATTCACACTTGGTAACTCTGAGGATGAGAAATGATATTACTAACAGGATGTCACAAGGTGTGAGAAAGCCCTGTATCAGGTTGACCCATGTCATGTACCAGGAGTCATCGGTGTGGAAGCCCAGCATGGTACAGGAATAATGATGCGAAAAGGAGCCCTTGAAGACAGGACTGTTGGTGTCCTGTTATCCATCCCATCACTAAATTCTTATTGATTGAAAATGGAAAGATTGATTTTTCAAATAACCAAGGGTGAATTATCTAATAATTATATTAAAGAAAAGGTTGATTTACCATCTAAAAAATGGCACATGTGTTGAATTATGTGTTCTTCTTTTGATATGACAATATTAGTATAGTACTGTATGCAAACTCTGAGATAAAAACAAATTCGTGTTTCTGCTACTTATTTTGTATATGGATAACAAAAACATTTTCTCTAAATTGATATTAAGTGAAATACATCAGATATCTGCTATACGCATGAATGCACACGCTCTGGATGGAGTATTACATAGACCTTCAAATTAAGTTATAAATACTATATGTAATTGTGGGGAATAGCTGTCAATATATTTATTGCAGAGTCTTGAATATGTAATTCAACTATGTAAAATAAAAGTTTAGAAACAAATATATAAGAAAACAATTTTAGAGGTGTTTTCATTTCTTCTTCTTTTTTTTTTAGTTAAAATTTCCTCTTAAAAAATATACTACACAATTTAAAGGTGGATTGTAAAAAGCTATGAAACTGAAATGAACCCCAAACTTCCAGTTTTTAGAATCAGGGCTTCTATTACACTGAAAAGCATATAAATTCTGACTCAGTATGTCCTGAGTGTTTGGCTTGTTGCTTGTTTAGTGTTGGTGGCACTTCAGTGCTGGAATACTAAGTGGCTCAGCTATGCTGCTCTGCATTTGTTTATGTCTGGGTTCTCCTAAAGAGAATACATCCAGCTCTTAACACCCAGCCCCTGAGCCCTGGTTGTGGAACAGCCCTCCTCAGGATGAAATTAGCTGATCCTCCACTGTGGCCTAATAATCCCTTACACGAAACAACTGGCCTCCAGTAAAAGACACCCAGGACAGATGCTGACACCTGCAAGCTGTAGTGATTCTTTTGGATTCAGGGTGTCCTGAGGGGCCATAGAGGAGCTTCCTGCTCTGTTCAGATTCCTTCTCTTCTCCTTCCAACAGAACACTGGAAATCACTATTCATTCATTCCATCAATGAATAAAGATTTTGCCATTCACCATCTGATATTTTAAACAAATATTTATTGATCACTGTCCTAGACTGAACAGTGTTCCCTTCAAACTCATATACTGAAACCCTAATCCCCAATACGACTACGTTCGGAAATAAGACTCCTAAAAGGAAGTTATTAAATTTGTGGGGTTGTAAGAGTAGGGTCTTAATCCAATTGGACTGTGTCCTTTTATGAAAAGGAAGAGACCTCAGAGACACAGATCTCTCTCCCTGTGTGGCTAGGAAACAAAAACCC
This sequence comes from Urocitellus parryii, assembly GCF_045843805.1. Taxonomy (NCBI): domain Eukaryota; kingdom Metazoa; phylum Chordata; class Mammalia; order Rodentia; family Sciuridae; genus Urocitellus; species Urocitellus parryii. The sequence goes on along the minus strand of NC_135537.1, from coordinate 19,278,185 downwards.
TGTGAGGACACAGCAAAAAAGGCAGCCATCTGAAAGTTAAGACGACAGCTCTCATTTGAAACCAGCGTTGGAAGCACCTGCTCTTGAATTTCTAGCCTCCAGAGGTGCAAGAACCAAATTTCTGTTGTTTAAGCCACCTAGTCTATGGTGTTTGGTATGGCAGCCCACACCATATACAGTCTTTGCAAACTCAGGGCTCAGTGTGAGCACAGCAGACATGGTCCAATCTCTGAAGAGACAGTGAAATTAGGAGAGATCCTTTCTCCCCTATAAACTCCTGGATCCTCTTTACTCCAGATGCAGCCCAAGTTCTCAGGAAATTGATTTCTCATTTACAGAACTGAGTCAAAGCCAGTCTCCAGCAGAGGACCAGTAAAGGATATAAGCCAAGGTGGGTGAGTGAAGAAATGATTCTCCACTCTTTGAGGCAACCTGCTTACTATGATGATCTTCCTCCAAAGGGTGAATCTGAACCTTTTGGGAAATTCTGGCACAATGAAGGTGTTATGGTTTGGATATGAAATGTCTAAAACCCCTAAATTCATGTGTAAGACAATGCAAGAATACAATAAGGTCTAGAGGAGAAACAATTGAGTAATGAAAGCCTTATCCAATCAATTAATCTCCTGATGGTATTCACTGAGTGGTAACTGAAGGTGGGTACGGTGTGGCTGGGGGAATGGGTCCCTGGGGGTGGAGTGCTTTTGGGGTATATATTTTCTCTGCTTCTGATCATCAAGTGAGCTGCTTCCCTCCATCACATTCTTCCACCATGATGTTCTGTCTGGTCTTAAGCTCTGAGCAATTGAGCTGGCTGTCTATGGACTGAAACCTCTGAAACCATGAGCCCCAAATAAACCTTTCCTTCTCTAAAATTGTTCTTGTCAGGTCTTTTAGTCACAGTAGCAAAAATCTGACTAAAACAGAAAGACAATCTCATTTATCAAAATATGGAGTATTACTCATCCATAAAGAAGAATGAAATTATGGCATTTGCCAGTAAATGGATGGAACTGGAGATTATCATGCTAAATGAAATCAGCCAGTCCCAAAAGTCAAATGTCAAATGTTTTTCTCTGATATGTGGAAACTAATCTGAAATAAGGGAAGTGGAGGGAGAAAGAATGAGAGATAAAAAAGGGAAAAAGGTGGGGAGTAAAGCTTAGAGTAGATAAAGGGGATTGAGGAGGAGGAGGAGGAAGGAATACATAAGGGAAAAACAGTGGAATAAATCTGACCAAACTTTTGAATGTACAATCATGAATATATCACAGTGAATCTCAATATCTAGTATATCCACAAAACACTAATTTAAAAAAAATAGAACTGTAAGTAAATCACAGAAAGATCAGTAGAGGCAGAGGAATAGTGGGGGGAAGTATAGGGGACTGAATTAGAGTAAATTATTTTCCAGGCTTTTGTGACTATCAAAATGTTAATCCCAATGTTAATAAATATCTAAAAAAGAATTTTAAAAATTTAAAAGTATTTTTAATTCAATACTTTAAAAGTAATTTCTACAAATATATTTGAAATAACAGGTTTTCTTTCTTTTTTCTTTTTTTTATACCTTCTCCCACTAATTGATTTTGAATGTTGACAGTAAGAAGCTGGGGTTATGGAGTTATGGACATTCACCACCATACCGCCTTAATGGGACTAACAGAGCTTATTGTTTTACAATTCATGGCATTTCAAAGAAGAGTCAAGGCCACTAAATGAGGTAAGCTGAAAATCCTTTCCCTTACCTCTTGTACTATGTGGGCCACCATGATAGCAGTAGTAGCTACTAGGAAAAGATAGAGGAAAAATGATGGCCTCATAAAACTTATAGTTGCTCTGAGAAATGTTTCTCTTTTGATGAATGAAATTATGCAAATTTGCATTTGTATTCTGCCAACGCCAAGCCAATAAAATAATTCTGGATATATAATATTGAAATATGCCTATCAAATATTGTGCTTACTGAGCATCTGTACACGGGTGGCTGACGGAAAACTCAGACTCAACATAAACTAAAGCAATACTCCACAAGGGCCTTAAGATCTTCAGAACCCAGTATGTGGCTTCTAAGTAACCCCAAGATCCCCAAAGGCCCATGTCTACCCTAAAAGAGAGAAAGTTTACAAGGAGTCAAACCAGTATTCAAAAGAAGTAGTTATTTGGATGGGAAACGGAAGGTCTAAATGAGCAAAGGTTAATTAACAATACCAAAGACAACATAAGCTATCTTTTAAATGTCCTTGGGACAAGCAGATAGAAGCTGCCCTGTATCTTCAGCCTAACAATGATTCTGACTTGAACCTGAGGAAGGTGCAATGGAAGCCCAGAGGGAGTAGCATTTCTAAAAAAGAAGCACCACCTACCTACTCCAAATGAATTCACGTCTTGCCTGGAAGGATTATACCCAGATGTTCTGGGAGGACTCAAACACTCCAAAAGTGAAACTCGGGGGGATTCTTGGGGAAATCAGGGAGAACAAGTCAGAGGTTAAAAGACTGGAAAGGTGGAAATTCTATCTTGCTTTTCAAAACTTGGAATAAAATATATTCTGTAACCCTATTCCCAGCCAAGATTCTCCAATGGATTTTTAAAATATTCATTTCTGGCTTTGGAGAAGGAGAGAAAGTAGTTCATGGCAGGCTTGCTTATATTCAACAATTTTACTCAGAAACAGGATTACTAGAAAGGTAATAGATGAAATGAATATTCAGAAAGGACATGACAACAAAATTTCCTTCAATATCCATATTACACTTAAAATCATAAGTGTTGATACAAAGTTCACTTTGTTAAATGACAATAGCTTTTAGGGTTCAGTTTAATTAGAGATGGAGGCAGAGAACTATCTCCAGACCTGTCCTGCTAAACATTTTTATTAATGTCTTTTATAAAGTTGTAGAGGACATGAACATTTAATTAGTAGATGGTCCAAAATTGAGAAGAAAAGCCACAGAATTAGGATGTAAGATAGCTAAGCATTGCAATTAACCACCAACAAGATAATAGTGAGGGAGACATAATGTAGAACCACCACTAGAAATTTAATTGGTGGTTAACTCAACCCAGAGCTGCCAGCAGCTCTGGTGTGATTACTGGGATTGAGCAGGTGATTACCTGGTGTCCCTTGGTACTCATCAGATAGCACCTGAAATATAGCATTTGGTTCCAGGCACCATGCTTTAAGACAGTGCTTCTTAATCTTTTGGCTCCGTGAATACCTTTGGGAGTATAATAAAGTTCCTACAGAGTAGGGAGGTCCCCTACTCTGAATAAATGATTGTAAATGCAGAAAGCAAGTAGAATTACAAAGGAAACCAGTAATATTGAATATAATATTATACAAATATCATGATGTGAGAAGACAATGATCAAAACAGTACCCAAAACTACTTCATAAAGAGAATAGTTTGGAAATATTTTGTCTAGAAAAGAGAAGGCTGTGTGTTAGGAATGGAGAGGAGAAAGGGCTATGCATAAATGCCCACATTTTCTGTGGAAGTGTAAGCACAGGCTGGCCAGTGACTTTCCAGGGATGTTAGTGAGGGTTCTCCCTGTGGTTTCCTCTCTGGAATTTGACCTATCCAGGGGGACCCATGCTTGGAGCAGATGATTTGTTTCTTTGGAGGTAACATAAGACAGAAGTAGCAGGGCTGGAACCCATGTCAGGTGCCCACTTAGTAAGCAGGTGTTGGGGTGCACAAAAGCTATTGACCACAGGTAATCTATTGGAGCTCATGTCCAAGCATACACCACATAATCTCCTCCTCAGACACAAACCCCTTCTGGATCTTATCATCATTAATCCATTTCCACATGATTTTATGATTACTACCTTTTAGACCTCATTCATCAAGGTCATCCCTACTGATTTCATGGTCTCTATTACTCTACTTGATACATGGTTGGTGTTCAATAAATGTTGGTTGAATATCTGCATAAATGCATGTTTCTTCCAAAGTTTTTTTTTTTAATTGCATTCAATTTTGCAGAGGAAAGTGTGTGCGTGCATGCAAGTACACACACGCGCGCGCACACACACACACACACACACACACAATTGATCTATTTCAAAATGTTTTGTAATTTGGAGCAAACAAAAGTGCTTCCTAATGGACTTTTAATTCATAGTCCACACTTAGAAACACATATTGTAGGCAGATTTTGGGAACTGAGTGCCAAGTAAATGTCAGTGAACATTATGATTTTTAGAAGTCTCCATTTGGACATTTGAAAGGTAGGGCTGTAATCTGCCTAGGTTTCTCCCATTCTGCCAGGAACAGCCTATTACATTCCTCCCAAGACTTTTCCCAAAGATCCGTCCTGATCCGTCTCAGGGGACTCTGAAATAGCTATTATTTATCTTTCAATTATTTTACATTTTAAGCTATTTGTGTATCCTTAAAAATATGACCATCTGTCTCTTATCTGTAGCAGGAACTAAACTACAGCAACCAAGAAACTAGTATTGCCCCAGAAAAGATAACTTCTTTACCCAGCCAGGAAAAGTACTGGCACCCTGGGACAGGCTTTCAAGCTGCCATTCACACCCAGTTTCCAAGTCATCCCTGAAACTGCTGGAGAACCCTAAGGACATGCTTTATTTCCTGGTTTCAAAATATAGATACAGATATATAGTTAAATGTCTTTATAAAAAAATGCTAGTGAACACTGCGTGGAAGAGCAGTTATCACAGACTGTGTAGGGGAAGCCACCATTATCTTTAGAACATAACTTCTATCAGGGCAGGAATTTTTATTTGATTATTCCCTGCTACATTCTTAGCACCTAGAATCATTCCAGGCATAGAGAAGGCACTCAGTAAATATTTGCTAAATGAATGACTGAATGAAGAGCTAGAACACTAAGAGGATGATTGTATAAGAAATTTGTGACTAATGTCTCCCCTCACAACCCTTAGCCCCTCAACCATACAGAACAGTAGTGGCTAATGCTAGTCCAAAGAATGTGGGTTCATGTCCACTAAATAATAATTTCCAGATTACTTTAGCTATGGACAAAATTAATCTTATAAGGTAACTAGGATGAACTATTTCATGAGAACAGCCTAACATCCATTTCCTGTTTCTTCCTTTAAGCCCATCTTTAGCAACTGGTGTTTTTAGTAGTAACTTTCTGATTTATTGAATTAGAGTCATCTTTCGGGGTGTAGGGGGTGAGAAATTGACTATTTTTTTCAAAACAACAAAAAAATCATTAAGATTTCATGTTCACTGCAACATGGATCCAGTTCAAAGAGATGTCTATAAATAGATCCTCAAATCAGACACAAAGAAAGAATAAAATGTCTTTAAATTATTTCAAATGCCCAAAGTGGTATATCCCAGGAGGCTCCAACTGACTGTGAAAAGACCACTTCCAGGTCAAATCTTTGTCTAACTAACATTCCTGCCAGATATCAGGACAAGCGTTTCTCTACCAACAACTGGGCTACTGGGTTTCATGTTGTTTCCAAATCCTCAGACATGGCTCCTAGCCTGACTGCTTTTGAGAAAAACAAACATGCAAGGAAAAAAAAAAGAAAAAAAGAAAAAAACAACCCTGTCTCACAAGGGATGCTTATGCACTCATTTAATTCTGGATAGGTGTTTGGGAATGTTGCATAAAATGTTCCATACAAAAACATTATTATTAATATCCTTAATTAAAGCAACAACAGTTGCAGCACACAGATTCAGCCAAATTAGGAAAATTACATATTAGGTAACTGGGTTGCTAAGCAATATTACATCCTCATTTTACTTAATTGCTGTAATTAGCATCTCCCACCAGATGCCACAATGCAGGCCACACACAGAAAGAGAGAAAGAAGAGAGGAGAAGGGAAGGGAAGAGATGGGAAAGGAAGAAAAGGGGAGGAAAGGGGAAGGAAGGAAAAGCCACTGGTTAGATCCCTTAAATCCTTCTGGATTAAATTAAATTAAATCCTTCAATACTCCCACCTACTGGCCACTCCAATAGAGCCAGCTGTCAATAGATGCTCTAGGGAAGTGTAGGGCAAAGAGTCACTGACAAATACCCAACTGACCGGTGGAAGCGGCTGACCATGAGCCCCCTGCCCCCTCCAGCAGGAATAGCTGATCAATTGCCTCATTTCTAACTTCTAAACTTCTTCCTTTTGAATATGATGGTGAAAGTCAGGCAAGGTCCCATCTTCCCGAAAGCTGACATTCCTGAGGGATATTGACTATAAACAAAGACAGAAGCAGCGGCACCCAAACAATTTGAGAACATTCTAGATTCTTCAGTGGTATTTATCAGGTGGAGACAAGTGATTGTCTTCCATACTTTCACCAATGGTCTCATGACCTTTCATAGCTACTAGCCGTAATACAGAGGGAGGAAAGTGACTGTCCACCGTGGGAACGTTGGCATGGATGTGTCTCTTGGGGCTCTACAGTAACTCTTTGAAAGTGGTATTATAATCTCCACTTAAAACGGAGAATCCATGGCCGTGCAGTAAACCAGTCCCCAAGATCCCTCAGAGTCCAGAATTTGAACCCAGCTTCATAAATGTACAGAGTCCCCACTCTTCCCATCGTACCAGGAAAGGGGGCCACACTCCAGCTCATCTGATACAGGAGGAGAAGGAGACTGAAAGGAAAACGTGGAACAATGACCTACCATCATCCATGAGCTGAATTTACCCATCTGTTGCTCCTCTCCAGAGGAAAATGGGACTCACCGTCTAATGGATGTTCTCACCTCATAATAGTTCAAAGTCTTGGGGAAATTTTCCCTTTGAAGTTAGATCTGTCTTTTTTTTTTTAATTTATCACTGTTAGAGCTATACTTTTAAACACATTTTCTTGAAACTTCTGGTTATCTCTTACATGTTCTCTTGTCTCATCTACGCTTTAATTAGTTCAACATATGCCACAGTGTGTGTGTGTGGAATACATATTATGGAAAAGATCTTTGAGAATTTCTCCACGTATGGAAATGGCAATTAAAAACCAATTCTGTTCGGCTGGGAAAATGAAGCCACAGGTGAGTAACCTGAGCAATCAGTTCTTATAACATTCGGTTTTCCATTTTTTTCCACATTTTTTCCTTTTTAAAAACTTCCTCCCATCGGTCCCTTCCACAATGTGGGCCGCTAACAGGAGCCTGTTAAGTTTCTTAAATTGTACTGAACATTCCTACCTCAGGAAGGATCCATCCAGGGGCCACGGGCAAGAGGAATCCAGAGCTAGTTGTGTAGATGGGGTAAGGTGTTCCAGTCTCCCCATCTCCTTCCCAACTTCCCCAGTCCCTTCAAGCTAACTGACAGTCTTCTGAACCTCAGTCCTTCCATCTCAATACCATTAAGACACTAGGGGTCCCTGATAAAACTTATCAGTCATTCACACTCTAATTTCAATTGCTAACATCTGTCAATCACTTATTTCTTACTTCTAATTCATATGCTTAACATTTACATAGATAATCAGCCCTATCAATGAGTGTGTGAAGTAGAAGACACTCTTGCCCATCATATGGATGAAGAGACTTGTGTTCTGAGATGATATTTTAGCCAAGTCTTCGGATTCAACTCCTGATTCCAAAGTCTTTAGGCTCTTTCCTCTCTGCTTTCTGTCACCCACAATCCCTGAGAATCTCACCGTTAGTAGGATGGAGACAGGGGCCATCAGCCAGTGAAATCCCCGGGCATGTGGGTACAAATGGGATGGCTGGTAGAGGATTTGACAGGGTACAGATCCATGCTACCCTGGGAAATGTCCATGGACTATGCCCACATTTCCAGAGTGAGGATGCTTCTCAGGCTTAGCACAAAAACCACAGTCTGGTTATAATTCTCTCCCTCCCCTTTTTTTAGTCGTAATTGGAAACTTTATTTTGTTTGTTTATTTTTATGTGGTGCTGAGGATGGAACCCAGTGCCTCGCATGTGCTAGGCGAGCGCTCTTCTGCTGAGCCACAACCCCAGTCCCCTGATAAAAATTTAATGTTTGACAAATACAATTGGCAATCTCTCCCAGTGGATAGACTAAATTTTCTAAGAGCAGTCTGAGGGCCCACTACTCTTAGCATATAGAAATAGGTTATTTCCTTAGGTACTAAAGATAACCTAACTTATGTAATAGAAATGCTCAGTGTCCCTGGCTGCTAGGTGGCATAAAAGTAAAGAAGCGTGCATCGGTCAGGTCCTCTTTCAAGGTTACCCCACACCCTCTTCTTTGGCTCAAAGGTTGGTAATCTGGGCTTAGAGCAGCATCACTCATTTTACAAGCTCTGTGTTTTTAAAATGTTTGCCAGCCACTGGACTGACTTACATCTCCTCTAAAATTCCAGAACTATTGCAAACTTAATCTTCGCTCTCTGTAGACCCATCTGACTTGCCAATTATGATAATAATGACAAAAACCTAATACTTTACTTCATATGGGCAAGATACCTTTTTAAAAAATGTTCAGCAATATCAAATAAACCTTGGCTAAGCAAAATATATTTTCCCGTGGACTCATAACAAGATGAAGGGTGAGAATAGCTAAAATCACAACATGTTTGCAAACTTCCTGAGTGTGCTGCCATAAATTGCACCATCAATGCACAGAGGCACCATGGAGGTTGATCAGTGGGAGAGAAGACTGCTCGTAAACTTCTCTGCATGGCATTCGACACCAAGAACATGTCGCGAGCATTCCCGGCACCACTGCTATGAAACACAATCAAATTTTCATCTTCCAGAAAAATATAAATTAGATGTGCCTGGGCCTTAACAACAAAAAAAAACCCAAACAAATAAATCAACTGTGAACTGTCTGAGGAAGTAACTCAATTTAGAAGAAACCTGTTTCCTACTGGCTATGGTCCCAGCCAGCCTTTCTTGTGTGAGGGAACAGAGAGACTTTGACCTTCTGAACAAAGCTCCCCAGCACTGCTAAAGGGAAGGGATGGGGCTGACAGTCACCCAGTCTGGGTTTGTGCTAAGCTTTATGCCAGAGAAGGCTGGATATATGTCCTTCTATAAAACAAGCAATGAATGAACCAATGAGCTGTGCACCTACCCCTTAATTTATATATCGAAATCCTCACTCTCAATGTGACTCTATTTGGAGGTTGGGCCTCTAAGGAGCTAATTAAGATTAATGCATTCATAAGAATGGGGCCTAAACAGAGAAGTCCACTATTATGCATATTTATAATGCACCAATTAAAAATGATCTTAAAAAAGAGGGGAATGGGGCCCAATGTCAGAAGATCTGTGTTCTATATAGAGAGACAGCAGAAAGCTTGCACTCTTTTCAGGCATGCACAAAAAAGAGGTCATGTGAGGACAAGTTAAATGGGGGTAGCCGACCACATGCCAAGAAGAGAGACCCCAGAAACTGACCATGTTGGAATCCTAATGCTGGACTTGCAGTCTCCAGAACCATTGAAAAATAAATTTCTGTTTTTCCAGCTCCAGTCTAGAGTACATGTTGAGCATCCTTAACATGAAAATCTGCAGTTCAAAACTTTCTGAGCACCAACATGACAAGTCTACACCACTGAATTTTGTTTCATGCACATAATTATAAAAAGTGTTGCATAAATTACCTTCGGGCTATGTGTATAAGGTGTTTAGATTAGGATCCCTCTCTGCAATATCCCATTGTGTATGTGCAAACATTCTGAAATCCAAAAACATCCTGCACGCTTGTAATCCCAGCAGCTCAAGAGGCTGAGACAGGAGAATCATGAGTTCAAAGCCAACCCTTATCAATTTAGCAAGGCACTAAGCAATTCAGTGAGATCCTGTCTCTAAATAAAATACAGAATAGGACTGGGGATGTGGCTCAGTGGCCAAGTGTCCCCGAATTCAATCCCCAGTACAACCCACCCCCAAATAATAACAAACCTGAAACACTTCTGTTACCAGATAAGGGATATTCAAACTGTACTTTGTTTTGACTAAATATCTTATTTTAATTTTCACAATCGTTCTGCAGTAGGCATTATGGTTCCATTGTTCATATGAAGAAACTGAGGTCAGAGAGAAAACTTGCTTACGGTCATACTGGGTAAACTGGGGCTCAATTGAACAAAACTGGAGTGTGAACCCAGATCTGTCTGATCTGATACAGTGAAATAACTTTTTCTCTCACCAGTAAATGTGATTGTCTTCCATTATTTTTAAAAGGGATAGTGTATTTTTAATTTTATTGTTTTGCTAATTGGGTGGGTTTTAAAGAATTTCTTAGAAAGTGCTAGGATGATCTTTTGTGGATTTTAGTTGATTACAAGTTTTCACTGCCATGAAGTTGTTTTAAAAATACAGGATATTCTTATACATGCAATGAGAAGGTTTGTAAAAGCGATAATAATAATAGCTACCTTTATTTAGCTCTTAGCATGTGTCAAGCAGTATTCTAAGGACTTTACATTGTTTAATATTATCCTTATTACAGTCCTATTTGGTAGGCACAGATAAAGTGACATGAGGCAAAAAGAGATTGTGAAATGTGCCCATTTCCAGAGCTAGTAAAAACCAGAGCTGAGATTTGGAGCCAGGTTGTAAGCATCTAGAACCTGGCCCAAGAGGGAGCACTGATGAGATGGACCACTGTGCAGCCATTCACACAAAGCCAAAGAAGAGAGTGATATTGGCCAAATTATATTGTCATATTGTGTGCAGGTGCAAATACGTGATAACAAATCTCATCAATAGGTGCAACTGCTCCAGTAAAAAATGTGGGAGGAAAAAAAGAAACAAAGAGTGAAAACCCCATGGGAAATGCCTGCAAGTTAATGGTAAGACAGTTGACAAGATGCTGGTGATGGTAGGCATATGCAGCCAGGACAGCCTTCAGACTAATTCATCAGTGTTCATCACAGCTTGAGGCAAAAAAATGCTTCTGAAGGGCCACCTCTTCATGGCAAAGTTCCCTCATTACCAAAAAACCTCGGAAATTGGGAGTCAGAGAAGATAGGCTTCTAAAGCAGTAATTCTCAAACTGTAGCCCACATCAGAAACATCTGGAGAGGTCAAGAGGCCCCCTTGAGACTTTTTTTTTTTTTCAAGTGGTCTGAAGTGAAGCCAAAAATCTGCTTGACTAACAAATTCCCAGTTAGTACCAAGCTGTTGGGCCAGGGACCACACTTTGAGAACCACTTGTGAAGCCATGGGTAGACACTCTAGCTCTCTAATACTGTCTACACCTCTGTCTTCACTTTATCGTGAGATCTGGGGTATCACTTTTTTGTTACATGGAACAATTGGGCATCTACTGCATGATTAAGTTGTCATAAGAGGGGAGATTTGTAACATACACTCAAAAAAATTCTTAGAGCCACTAAAACTCTAGGAAATTAGCACATGTTCCTGGGAAGCTGCATCGAATAGTGGGCAAGAATCAGAAACTGGAATCAGAATTTGAGATCCATTTCTTGCTAACATATAACGTTGGGTAATTAATGTTAGTTCCACCATTTGCTTCTTCTTCATGAAGTAGAACTAAAACTTTACTTAAGGTTGGGAGGGCTAAATGTGGTAACCCTGCATTTGCCTAATGCTTACTGAAAACACACACTTCTGACTCCTGACCCTAGTAGCCTGCTTAGCCAGAACATTCAAGTCAAGGTCATGCTGATATGAATCTTAATTTAAAACCTGGGGGATTCTGAAACTGGGCAAGTTTTGCAAACCGTCATGGAATCCAATTGGCCTTTATCTAGAGGCCAGCCACTGGTTGATCACCATCTTGATCCATTTTGCAAATGACATTAACACGGTCTTGATACTGTCACTGAGGATAATTACTTAGTAGACACCCTATAATAAAACTGTAAAGGACATAGCTCTATATTTCTAAATAAAAATCAATTAAGCCATACACTTAACATTTGTGCATATTGCTATTTATAAATTGAACCTCAATAAAATATTTTAAAATAAATTCTTAAAAGACAATGCTACATTTCTTTATAAATGCATAAAAACAAATAATACTACTAGACAGAGTCCATGCCCAAATGATCCTAAAGAACACAGTGCCTGGTGTGACTGTATGGAACTTTTGGGAAGTGAATGAGAGAGTCACTTGATGAACTTAAGTGGTTAGGGAAACAGCTAACGAAAATGCTGGGGTAACTCTGAAACATAAGGGACCCCGTTTTCCTTCACTTGCCCTCCTGCCACTTCGGCAGTGGTGCCTCTGCCAGAAATCAACAGCCTCAGCTTTAAACGAAAAGAAAGGCAGCTTCAATTTCAGCTGGGGGAACTCTGCCTTCCACAGCAACTCATTCAGAAGCCCAGCCTGGAGCTGAAAAGAGGCACCACCAACCCACACTATTACACAGGAAGGGAGAGATCCCTCTTTTTTTTTTTTTTCTGCTACTGCATGATTTCCAGAAGTCCTTTTCTAGGCAGTGCATCCAGAGAGAAGCTGACCAAGACCAATGAACCACAATGGCTGATATCCAAGCCACAAAGTCTATTAAAAACCTATTTTACCCAAGTACATTTCCCCGTGGGGCTTTGAGACAATGACATACCACTGAGTTCATTTAACAGACAGGGCCTTGAAAGAGGAAGGAAGAGTGATTAGCCTGGGGTTAAGCACTGTTCTGGTGGGATAAAGACCAGGATGCAAAGTCCCAGCTCTTTCCAGGCTGCTGCTCAGGAGCAGATAGATAGCAAGTTACCTGCTGGCTTTCGGGGATGAAAGTAAGAATGAATAGAATAGCCTGTGCCACCTGGACATTTTGGACATCTTCTGCTTCACAAGCTTGCCAGCTGGAGTTCAGAGTAATAACGAGGGGCCTAATTTTATCATTGCTCAGAGGGCTAGTACTCATATATAATGAGTTTCATTCACAATTCAGTGGTCAGGCTGGGTGATTTGGGAGAGGGACAGTGAGCTGAGGAAAGAAGTGTCACCACTGGCTCTCCTTTAGGCTCTGGTGGTGGGAGACACTGGATTTTTATGCTGCATCTTCCATTCTAAATGATCACAGGTTTCCCTTTTCTATTTCCACATCAGATGCAGGTTTATGATTCCCAGCTATTTATGTGATTTGCTCAAAGTTCAGACCTGGCATCCCTGTCACTCGTGAGCCTGTAAGAGATACTTTCAGTTATACCCAAAGCTCCTAGGATCTCATTACCTATTTTGCACACCCTTATGGGGGCTTTACTTTTCAGGGTTTCCACCTGTCATTTTCTTCAGCAATGTCCCTGAGCCCACGGAGCTGCTGGGCCTGCCTGTGCATGTAGCCTGAAAAAACTGTGAGACGACATCCATCAGGTGCTCAGCTTTAGAAGGACTGCTGTGGCAGTGTTTGAGACCAGTTGCCTACCTGAGTCAGGATGAATTCTGAAGGAAGCATTTATGGTTGCTTCTCTACTTACCATGGGGTTACATTCTGATTAAACCCATTGTACCTTGATAATATGTTAAGTAAAAAAATGCATCAAATACACCTAACCTACTGAACATAACCTGGCAACACAGGACAGTGTAGGATGCGGGTTATTTTCCCTGTGATTCTGTGGCTGACTGGGAGCTGTGGCTCTCTGCTGCTGCCCAGCATCTCCAAATAGTATTGTGCCTACTGGGTATGGCTAGCCTAGGAAAAGATTAAACTCCAGAGTAAAGTTTCTATTGAATGTGTATTGCTTTCATTAAACACCCACACACCAACACAAACACACACACAAATTGAACCATCAATAAGTTGGGGGCAGTACTGAACAATAGAACTTTGAGTAGTAATGGGAAAATTCTAGACCTACTGTCCAAAATGATAACCACTAGGCACATATGGCTGTTGAGTACATGAAAGGTGGAGAGTAAGAGTGAGGAACTGAAGTTTTACTTTTATTCACATTTAATTCAGTTAAATAGCCACATGTAACTGGTAGCTACCATACCAGGAGTGTGACTCTCGAAGTCCCTGTAGGGTCAGGCCAAGCTGAGAAATCACATTCTCTTTCAGCTTCTCCCCTGCCTTGCCTGCCCCTTCCTTCCAGGATTTTTCTGGAAGCACCTGCTTACTAATTCACCTCCATCCCATCCTGTCCTGTCACCACTTCTACCTCTGGGCAACCAGACCTACGCACAGCCTTTCCTGGAAGTCTTAACACTGGTCTGAAGTTTCTCTGCTGAACCTGGTAACAGGACAGAGAAACTGAGAAAAAAGTGACTCCCGAGGAGCAATTATCTCTTCCTGTAGCTAAGACTTTAGAGAAATTTGTTTTTATTTTTATCTACTTATTTTCCTTTTGACCATGGAGTTGGCATCGTTATTTGGATTCAGCAGTCACCTCTTGAACCTTTGTTACTTTACACCAAAGGTAAAAATATCTACCCAGATCATGTCCATGACTCTTAACACCTCCAAAAGCTCCTAATGCTCCCAGTGGTTCAGATTTCAAAGAATGCAAAAGGATGTAATAGGGAAAAGTCTTTCTCTCTATTCCCTATGCTCCTGTCGACTTCCTGTGGAACCAGAGCACAGGTATGCAAGACACTACCCAGAGCTGTAAGCTAAGTGACCTGGGGCAAATTTCTTAACTCTTCTGAGCCCCAGATTCCAAATCTATAAGACCAGCACACTAACACAGGCTTGTGAATGCATACAGGAATTGTTGGAGGAAACTTGTGTCAAGGGCTAGATACTCAGCCAGCAACTGCTCCGTCTCTCCAAAGCCGTGCCTGGTGCTGTAACTGGCCACACAGCACCGCATGAAGCAGGAGCTCTGCACGTGTGTCCCCCCCTCTTGCTGGAAACCTACATCCTCTCCTCCTGTTCCTCTGGTAAGTTCTCACTCAGATTTCCATTCAAACATTACTTCCACTGTGAGAACTCCTCAGCCCCTCTCCAGGCAGACAGGCATTTTCTGTTGTCTTTGCTCCAGAAAGTTCCCTGCACATCACTACACTTTTGTCCAGATTGGCATGGCATGGCAACAATGGATTCACAAGGTTGACCTTTCCCACCTCTTTATCCCTTGGCTCAGTTATAACTCTTGGCACATAGTAGACAAATTGTAAATTTTGGGGAATGAGTGAAGGAATAAAAAAAGGAGTCACCACTGGTCAGAGATTCTAAGGGGAAAGCTGTATTCTAGAGTTAATTTTGTTTTCCTGTTGCCTAAGTTACCTGGGAACTCTACCTTACTTTGACCCTTGTTCCTGAAAATTATTTCAAAAGGCCTGAGTCAAATTTCCCTTCTTAGTAACTGAAATACAGTGACTGTGGTCTAATCTTTCTTTGGTTTTTAGTCATGAGACTGTCTCAGAATCTGAATATTAGTAAGCCATGAATGAAAAGTGCAGATATAAATTGCAAAAAATGATAGAGACTAGGCTGAATTTAATTGGGCCCCAAGGCATAGCTTAAATCTTTGTGTGAACATTTTAAAATATTTAGATTCTGACAATTGAAGTCTTATTAATATACTATATTATGTTTTACTAGCTATCTACCAAAGATTTTGAAGCTTGGAAGTCTCAAAAATTAAATCCTTTTTTATTTTTTAAGTGAACTAGTCCTGGCTCCCTGAAAACCTCCTCCATTGGGGCCAATAATTTCCACCTTCAAGTCACATTTGCTGGTGTCTATTATCAATTGTAACTGGAATTAGGAAGGATTTGAAAGAATTACAATTCTGCTCACAGTTGTATTTTGATCTTGTGTTGAACAAGTTCTCCTACTAGGTCTCATTCTCTTCCCAGCCCCTGAGCATGGACTACAACTTGTTTGGCATCTCTACCTTTCTAGGAGAG
This sequence comes from Urocitellus parryii, assembly GCF_045843805.1. Lineage (NCBI taxonomy): Eukaryota > Metazoa > Chordata > Mammalia > Rodentia > Sciuridae > Urocitellus > Urocitellus parryii. The sequence goes on along the minus strand of NC_135537.1, from coordinate 19,262,450 downwards.
GAGAACCTATCTTGTTTCTGTTTACCTGTTGCTCAGCACAGAGGCCCCCAAATCTAAGTGCACTGCGCTGTTCTGTTGGACCAAACTCGGTGACCAAATTCTTGGCAAGGTTTGTCCCACACTTTTCAATAATTCATCGAGCAGAAACTTGAGGGCCAATGTTTTCAGGCACAATATCAGGAAGGCCACAAATATTATGTTACCATGCTCTACTTCTAGGTAAAGTGACAGTGGCATCGAGGGAATGAAAACAGGCCATTGTTATAAAGTGCATACAGAAAGAACCAGCAGTGAAAGCCAGGATGGCAGCTGTCAGCTACGTGAAGTAAAACTCAGGTTTGACTCACTTGATTTCAGGTTGTAGTCCTTTGAAGAAGGAGATTAGAATATGGCACACTAAGACCATATTTCATGTCTTGGCCACTGTGAATAAGGCTGCAGTAAACTTGAGAGTATAGATATCTTTTTGAAATCCTAATTTTAATTTCTTTGGATAAATACCCAGAAGTGGGATTGCCAGGTGATCACATTTTTAACATTCTGAGGAAACTTCATGCTATTGGCTATACCATTTTACATTCCACCATTAGTGTGCAGGAGCTCCATTCTTTCCACACTTTTGCCAACACTGGTTACCTTTCAATTTTTTGATAAGAGTCATGCTAACAGTTGGGAGGTGATACATCATTGTGCTTTTGATTTGCATTTCCCTAATGATTAGTAAGGTTGAATATTTTGCATGTTGGTCAATTTGTATGTCTTTGGAGGAAATGTCTATTCAGGTCCTTTGCTGATTTTATAATCTAGTTTTGTTATTTTTATTGTTATTGAGAGGTAGGGCACCCTTGCATATGTTGGATATTAATCTTTTTCAGGTATGTGGTGTGCAAATCTTTTCTTCCATTCTGCTTTTGTTTTGTTGATTGTAAATAGCTATTATAAATAACAAATTCCTTTGCTATTCAGATGATTTTTAGCTTGTTATAATTTCATTGGTCTATTTCTGTTTTATGGTCTATGCTTTTTGTGTCACATTCAAGAAAGTATTGTCAAGGTCAATGTCAAGAAGCTTTTCTTCTAGGAGTTTCATGGTTTCCAGTCTTATGCTTATGCTTAAGCCCTTAATCTATATTGAGTTGATTTTTGTGTGTGGTTTAAGGTATGGGTCCAATTTCATTCTTCTGTATGTAGATGTCCAGTTTTTCTGGCATCATTTATTGAAAAGAATATCCTTGCCTCACTGTGTCTTCTTGTCATCCTTGTCAAAGATCAATTGACCATAAATGTGTGGATACATATCTAGGTTCTCTATTTTGTTCTGTTGTTCTATATATTTTTTATGCCAGTACTATGCATTTTTTAAAGAGAAAGAGAGAGAGAGAGAGAGAGAGAGAGAGAGAGAGAGAGAGAGAGAGAGAGAATTTTTTAATATTTATTTTTTAGTTTTCGGTGGTCACAACATTTTTATTTTATTTGTATGTAGTGCTGAGGATTGAATGCCAGGCAATCGAGTTACCGCTTGAGCCACATCTCCAGCCCAAGTACCATGCATTTTTCATTGTTGTAGCTTTGCAATGTAATTTGAAATCAGGAAGGGTGATTATTCCAAATGTCCGTCAATAAGGAAAATATGGTATTTATATATAATTGAAAATTATTTGACCTTAAAAAGAAGGATATCCTGACCTTTGTGACAATATGAATGAACTTGAAGATAGTATCCTAAATGAAATAAGTCAGACACAGAAGGAAAAATACTAAATGATCCCATTTATAAAAGTAATCAGAAACAATCAAACATTTTTGAAGAAGAGGAGAGTAGAATGGTGGTTGCCAGGGCGAAGTGGGAAATAGGAGTGTCAGTCAAAGGGCACAAAGCTTCAGTCATGCCAGATAAGCATGTTCTAAAGATCTATCATATAGCACAGCATGTTTAATAACAATATGGTATTATAAATTTAAAATTTTGCTAAGAGGGTGGATTGTATATGTTCCTATCACATAAAAATAAGAAAAGTAGGAGGTGAAGATGTGTTTTTGATATTAATTGGATATACAATATGGTATTGATTGTGCTGAGGGCTTCCTGGGTATATAATTATCTCTAAACTCATACAATTGTATAGATTAAATTATACAGCTTTTTGCACATAAATCATGCCTCAGTAAGGTTTTTTTTTAATGCTATATTTCACATGAGTTATAATGTACACTTAGGATCTTAAGAAAAAGAGTGCCCAACAGCCACACTCCCACAGAAAGCCTCATAGAACTGAGAAAGAACTTGTTATGGAATCTCCTGTGTTGACCAAACCTTGAAAAGCACAGTGGGACATTCCATGTGACATTCTTTTTGCCACTAAGTGAAGACCCTTGAGTGATGATTCCACTTGGACTTCAAGATTGCAAACACATGTGTCTAGTTCATTTCCAAGGTAATGGGATAGAAACCCAGGAAAGCAGCCAAACTGGGACCATCTCACCAGATGTCACTGTTCCTTGATGATGGATGGGATGGATATTTTGTTCTTTGTCTCTGCATTGCCTGATGTTTCATGATAAGTGATAATTAGTCTGTCTAGTTAAAAATGTGTGGCTCTGATTCTGAGGAGCTCCCAGCTCCTGCTGCTACAGTGAACAATAATATGACATGCAGAAATCATTGCAATTGATTAAAATGTTATCAAGCTGCAACCCCGGCATACCCAAACACAAGATCACGGTTACCTGGTGGCAAGAAGAGGGTATGAGTGAACTGGGCTGAACCATGCTTCCTTCCTCCGAGGCATGCTGTCATAGATTAAAAGGTCTTTCTCCGTCAGAACAACCAGGGCTGGTTTCCAGGGTTTCTCACTCTCCCCTGGCACCTGAAACAGAAAGAAGAGAACTGTCAAACAACAGCTTGAGAACAGGGTGATTGGAAAGAGAAGCTGGCATCCCTCCAGTCAGAGGACCCAACAATAGGAGTGTCTTTCAGTTCAGGCTATACAATCAAGATGGAAAAAACCCCAAAAAACAAAAAACCTAGTCATGAGCCCAGTGGTTCCTGATCCTTGAAAATTTCATGGTCTCATGGGCCATGGCACGCACATTCAGTACAGCCAAGAAGCAGCCCAGCTGCTACACATCTGTCACTGTCTCTCACCTGCCAGTCAGCACTGAATCTTTTTTTTCATTGTGGGAGGCAAACGCTTAAGGGAATCAGTGCTTCCAGCTTATTCTCTGGTACAGTGCATCTGTTTTGTTAATGAAAGTTTTTGAACAAATATTCAAGCCTTGAAAAATATACTATGGAGGCAAACATCTACCCAGACAGGTGTCAGACATCATAGCCTCCTCTCCTGGTCTTTTGCTATTATTGTTTCTATGATGCAGGCACCATCCTGAAACTTCTCTTGTTCTGTTGAACACTCGTTACAGAAAATTATTATTATTATTATTATTTTTTAAAGAGAGAGTGAGAGAGGAGAGAGAGAGAGAGAGAGAGAGAGAGAGAGAGAGAGAGAGAGAGAGAGAGTTTTTAATATTTATTTTCTAGTTCTCGGCGGACACAACATCTTTGTTGGTATGTGGTGCTGAGGATCGAACCCGGGCCACACGCATGCCAGGCGAGCGCGCTACCGCTTGAGCCACATCCCCAGCCCCCCAAAATTATTTTAATTCAAGGGCCCAGATGGCCTAGCAGGGATTGAAAAGGATTCAAGCATCAGTTGGGTGATTGGGACTATGGACATCCCATCCAGTCCTCAGAATCTGTGTAGCTCAGATCTTTTCTCATAAGCCATCCCCTCTTAGTCCCTTGTCAATCCTCTCAGACTCCCCAAATATTCTTCCATGTCTGAAAATGTTTTCCTTCCAGTTTGAACTCTGAACCCCCAGATGAATCTTTAAGATTGGTCTGGAAAAACTCAGTGCTCTAATCTTGCTATTCAAAATATGGTCCATGCACCCAAGCATCAGCATTTCCTGGCCCTGCTAGGAATGCAGAGTCTCAGGCCCATACCAACCCATTGAATCAGAACCTCCACATTCACAGGATACTCAGCTAATTCCTGGGCTCATTAAAGATTAGGAAGCACTGCTCCAGATGAGGTCAAGATTGTCTTTGACACAAGTAACTAATTCAACGAACACAATCATCTCATGAAAGTCATGATGCAAAATCTATTTGAATTAAGCTAGACAACAAGCTAAATACATAATATAGCTGATTTCTTCTTATTCTATTCGTATCATTACCATGTTTAAGTGCCACAGTGAAGTCTGTGTTGAGGTGGAAATGTGTTACATGTTTTATGCTAGCAATCGTGGCCAGTATATTAGGAATGAGCGATCTAAACAGGGAAGAGCAGGGTAGGGGGAAGGCTAACTTTTCTACATTTTACATGTATGCTGTCTGAGTCTGATGCCAGTCTGTTTTGTGGCCTGTATGACTCTGGACAAGTTATCCTTCTGTGTGCTTCCACTTCTTCACAGAGAAACACAACAGAGGTTACGAGAGCTGGCTCTGGAGTTAGAAAACCTGAACATAATTCCTGTTTCACAGTTTCCTAGCTGCAGGGTCCTGGAAAAGCCAGCCAATTCTTTTGAATCTGTAAAATGGGAAATGTCAGTGCCCATAGTAGAAGGCTATTGTGAAGGTTAAATGAGTTAAAATTTGTCAGAGTCTTAGGGCAGAGTCTTAGGGCAGTGCCAACCAGGCACCTCGTGGTACCTGCCAAGGAATGCTTGCTTACCTCATAACCCTACAGTGAAGATTAAAAGAGAGAGTGTGTGCAATGTGCTTAGAAGCTGTCAGATGGTAAGCCCTTAGTAAGACTTAGGGTGGGGATATTATGCAGACTCCAATTTTAAAAATGGTCAAAAAAGGTGTCCTTTGGAAACGGTATCCATATGAGAAGGAAATGACTTTCTCAAATATATATATCTTGGGGTGCTGACCATTTTACTATCTTCTCTCCTCCTTTCCAAACTTCTCCCAGGAAGAATTCATTGCACAATGATCATCTTTATTTTTTAATTCTCATGTTCCTAGAATTCCCAATAAAGCTCCCTTTCTAATGGAGAACATGACATTGCCTCCTTTGCTGCCTATAAAGCTACTTACACTAGAATGTGAATGAATGCCTGGCTTATTCCCTGCTTTATGCATTTTATGCATACTAAAAAATTTATCTTTAGCTTATTGCTTATGTAAGAAGACGTTTCCCCCAATAGAACAAGAACATCTTCAAGAGATCAAAATGGATTGTTTGAGAAGGCAATGTAGCAGACCTTACAAGGTGAATAACTATGGTCTAAAGGCATGGAGTGTTTGAGGGGGGTTTGAAACAAATTTTCCAGTTTCTACATTAAACTTAGTAAATTACTTTTCCAGCTCATTAAATAGGACTGGAGAAGTTACAAATGATCCTCCCAAAGTGACTATCTTACTTACCTAGTCAGATCTGATCCATTAACTTTGAACAGGATCACACATTTAAATGTGAGCAGGACAAAGCATAATTCTTCAAAAATAATACTAAGTTTGCAAAATAAAAGTCAACAGTAAAATGAAAAGTAAAATGCAGACCTCTCTGATGGTGGTATCACAACCTTACCTGCATAATTCCAAAGCCCTAAAAAGTTTTGTAGTTTATTAAAGAGCCCTGTGTGGATATGTGAAAGTCTGCCGTGAGAATACTCAGAGTGGCCATTTCCCACCATTTCTGTGTGCAGAGCTGTCACTTTAATGCTGTGTCAATGATTGAGGGTAGCAGGCTACCCAGGAGAACAATTGACTTTGCAAGGGGAAAAAAAAAAATTCATAGTGCAGAACAGGGTTTTGAAAACTTTTTTTCATACCTTGGGCTATATAACCTTGTATTTAGGTCTTTGAAGCACAATTTTCATCATGCTGAAGCATTTGTGTCCTTGTTTTAGTGATAACTTCCATTCCAAATCCAGTTTTTCTGGCACCTAAGATATTTCAGTGTTGACACAACAGTCCTAGGGGTGTGTATGAATTTATTAAAACAAGAGAACTGAAACAGATGCAAAGCCTTCCCTTCCCATCCCAGCCTCCCACTTTGGGTGCTATAGATGTCTCAAGACTAGATCATATTTCTAATGAAGAAGGCAAAGGAAGGAAAACAGGGGAAGTCATTCAGTTCTGGTATTATTCTGAAGCACAACTTTGGTGAGCTGAATCCTGAATGTGTTAGTCAGCTTTTCATTGCTGTGACCAAAATACTTGATAACAACTTAGAGGAAGAAAGACTGATTTGGTTCGCAATTTCAGAGGTTTCAGCCTGTGGTCAGCTAGCACCACTGCTTTGGGAATGGTGTGAGGCAGAACATCGAGGTGGAAGGGCCTGGTCAAGGAAAGATGCTCAGCTTATTATATCTAGGAAGCAGAGAGAAAGGGCCAGGGACAAGATATAGTTCCCAATGGTGTGCCCCCAGTCACCTACTTCCCCCAATCAGGACCCACTTGCCTAAAACTTCTACCTCTCCTAGTAGTTCACTCAAATTATAAATGCATCAAATGGATTAATGCACTGATGAAGTCACCATCCTCGTGATCCAATCGTTTCCATCCCACCTCTGGACATTGCTGGGTCAAGTCTTCAACACATGATCTTTCGGAGGACATTCCAGATTCAAACCATAAAACTGTGCCCACGTTCACTTCTGCATATTATGAGAGTAAAGATTTACACAGTGGCACAAAGAATGTAAGACAAGGCAGTAAGAAGTTACTGGTAAGAATTGTGGAAAGTGGATACTTTGAGCCTTCCACTGAGACAGCTCTCATGAGTTACTTTCCTCAGTAGTTTTCAGTCTCTTTAAATTGAATCAATCCTCTCTTCAGAGCAAATCACAAGTCATAGGACATTATGTAAAAGCACAGAGCATTGGCATGGAATTGCATCCTGGTTGGGGCCATGACACCTCTGGTGACCTTATGTCTTTATATTACCATCACCCATTTGAGTGGGGTTACTTGAAATCCTTGGAATTTAGTTGGAAAAACACTTATCTTGTCTTGTCTAAAATACTTAGGATATGTGTCTTACTTCCAAAGAGATGGTTTTACCTAGACTTGTCAGTGCCTTTTTTGTATCAAAGAAAAGAACAATATTACCAACTCCAAGGGAGACAAATTAGTACACACAGAGGGCTCATAGAGTGCTATAACACAGTAAATAAGCAGGACTTAAAACGTATGATCTACAAGTAGTGTTTCCTTAAGTATAGCCAGTTAACGTCAAGGAAAGATCTGAGTGAATTTAAGCAAGGATCACTTGCCTTTGCTGAGTTTAGATTTCCTCATCTGCCAAATGAAGGGATGGGATTAAACTGACTTCAAAATACCCAAAAGACCTAAAAACAGCATACCACAGGGACACAGCCACATCAATGTTTATAGCAGCACAATTCACAATAGCTAGACTGTGGAACCAACCTAGATGTCCTTCAGTGGATGAATGGATTTTAAAAAAATGTGGCATATATACACAATGGAATTATACTCAGCAATAAAAGAGAATAAAATCATGGCATTTGCAGGGAAATGGATGGCATTAGAGAAGATTATGCTAAGTGAAGTTAGCCAATCCCAAAAAGCCAAATACTGAATATTTTCTCTGATATAAGAGGGATGACTCAAAGTGGGGTAGGGAGGGAGAGCATGGGAGGAAGATTACCTCTAGATAGGGAATAGGGGTGGGAGGGAAAGGGAGAGAGAAGGGGAATAGCAAGGATGGTGGAAGAAGATGGTCATCATTATATAAAATACATATATGAAGATGTGAATTTGGTGTCAACATATTTTATATACAAACAGAGATATGATAAATTGTGGTATAAAGGTATATTAAGAATTGTAATGCAAAAAAAAAATAAGAGAGCTCACGTATAATGGCATGATTTGGTGTGAACATACTTTACATACAGAGTTACGAAAAATTGTACTATGAGTGAATAATTATGAATGTAATGCATTCCACTATTTTCATGTATGTAAGACATAAATAAATAATTTGGGGTTAAAAAAAAATTCAATTATTTTTAAGTTTGACATTTTCTGCTGTAAGGTTTGGACTGCTATAGTTAGTTAACACTCTTGCTTTGCAAGTCTTTGTTCAGTGGATGCTGCAAGAAACATGTGTGTCCTTTTTCTTCCCTTATGGCAACTCACTTTTCCTAACATACTTAATTTCTATCTTTTACTGGAGCAGATGTGGCAGAACGAGCCTATGGCTGTCAGAGCCAAAATGCACTGGCTTCGAAATCTGGCTTTGCCACTTCTTAGCTGAGGGATATGAACTGATTTCTGAACTTCTATAAGCACTCATTCCCTGATGCTGAGAATGGCCTTCCATTCTTGTTTGATGAGGATAACTTGAGATAAGGCATATAAGGTTCATTTCCCACATGGTAGAGTCTGGAAATGTTGTCAGTTCACCTCCGGCACACTCTGTCTTCCATTTCTGCTGCTCAGGAAGGAAGCCCTACTTGTAGGGAAAGTGACCAACAGCAAGTGAAAAAGTTCAGGGAAAGTCATTCAGAACGTTTGTGTTGGAGATCATGGTTATCTTGACAACTTTTTAATTTGTCTGCTTCAACTCAGTTTGCCAGGTATTTAGAACAAAGGACAAGATAGCAGTGTAATAATAATTAGCATTTATCAACTTCCAAATGCTTTACAAACACTAGATAATTAATCCCTGTACCAACTCTCACGGAAGCAGATAAAGATCACCTAAGCAAAAGAAGAAGAGGGATAATAGCTTTCAAAGATGGCAACAGGAATACAGGGAAAGTGCTAAGCAAGGCCACTCAGATCTCCAACTCTCTTCCAGCTTGCACGGAACAATCCTCAGGACACAGCCATCAGGAGCCAGGAGACCTCTACAGCTGAAAGCAAAGAAGATTGAAAAGAAAAAGGATGTAAAATAAAACTGATTTATAAAAGGAAGAAAAGAAAAAGGAGAAAGGGGGAAGAAAACTAGAAAAAGTAGGTAAAAAAAGAAAAAAAAGTGCTCCGTGGAAGCCTCAGCTTTACTCTCCTCTCACACAATTCGCAATTGGTGTAGCACCTGAATCACACACTGAGTTCAAGCATGGCTTAAGGAGAGCTAAATGGCCCATTGCATTTGGTGGATATTAAGACAATAATATAAGATGTTAGAAATACAGGGTAAGAAATATGGGATGAAGAACACCATCTGACTATGAGACATTAAAGATAGCATCACTTTTATTTGTAGACTTTCCAGGAAACCAATACCTGTAGTCCCAGATCACCTTGAACTTTACTCCTTCTTACAACTTTTGAAACTGGCTGTGGACCTACATAATCCAATAAAGCTCCAAATAAGAGGTTTATAATTGAAGTATTGATCAGAGTCAAAATACTAGTTGACTTTATGGGACTTTGGTGTTCACACTAATCTCTAGGGCATATAAAGAACTCAAAAAGCTAAGCACCAAAAGAACAAATAACCCAGTCAATAAATGGGCTAAGGACTTGAACAGACACTTTTCAGAAGATAATATGCAATCAATCAACAAATATATGAAAAAATGTTCATCATCTCTAGCAATTAGAGAAATGCAAATCAAAACTACTCTAATATATCATCTCACTCCAGTCAGAATGGCAGCTATTATGAATACAAACAACAAAAAGTGTTGTCGAGAATGTGGGGAAAAAAGGTACACTTATACACTGCTGGTTGGGCTGCAAATTGGTGCAGCTAATATGGAAAGCAGTATGGAGATTTCTTGGAAAATCGAGAATGGAACCACCAATTTGACCCAGCTATTCCTCTCTTCCAAAGGACTTAAAAACAGCATACTACAGGGACACAGCCACACCAATGTTTATAGCAGCACAATTCACAATAGCTAAACTGTGGAACCAACCTTTTTATCCATTCAATAGATGAATGGATAAACAAATGTGGCATATATACACATTGGAATATTACTCAACAATAAAAGAGAATAAAATCATGGCATTTGTAGGTAAATGGATGGAGTTAGAGAAGATAATACAAAGTGAAGTTAGCTAATCCCCAAAAAACAAATGCTCAATGTGTTCTCTGATATAAGGAGGCTGATTCATAGTTGGGTAGGGAGGGGGAGCATGGGAGGAATAGATGAACTCTAGATAAGGCAGAGGGGTGGGAGGGGAAGGGAAGGGGCAAGGAGTTAGAAATGATGGTGGAATGTGATGGACATTATTATTCAAAGTACATGTATGAAGACACAAATTGGTGTGAATATACTTTGTGTGCAACCAGAGATATGAAAAATTGTGCTCTATATGTGTAATAAGAATTATACTGCATTATACTGTCATATATAAATAAAAAAAATAATAATTAAAAAAAAGAAAAACCTCCCAGGTGTTGTCAGGACCATGCTCCCTCCAGAGCTCTAGGGAAAAATCCTGTTTTGATCCTTTCTAGCTTCAGGTAGCTATCAGTATTCTTTGGCATTTCTTGATTTCAGCTGCTTCACTCCGTTCTCTGCCTCTATTGTCACATGGACATCTTTCTGAGTGTCTTCAGATAGCCTTCTAATAAGGATGCTGGTTGTTGGGTTTAGGATTTGCCTCAATCCAGTATGAACACAACTAATTATATCTGCAGATACAACCAAAACCCTCATATATTATTAGTTGGAATGAATAATGGCATAACCACTCTAAAACATTGTAGCAGCTTCTTACAATCTTTAGCATATACTTATCATTTGATTCAATTACATCACTCCTAGATATTAACCAAAAACAAATGAAAATACAGGACCATTCAAACACTTACATAGGAATACTTTTAGTAAATCTGTTTTTTGGTTTTTGTTGTTGTTGTTTTGTACTAGGGATTGAACCCAGGGGCACTTAACCCACTGGACCACATTCCCAGCCCTTTTTATTTTTTGTTTTGAGATAGGATCTTGCTAAGTTGCTTAAGGCCTCGCTAAATTGCTGAGGTTGGACTTTAATTATGGTCCTCCTGCCTCAGCCTCCAGAGCTGCTGAGGTTACAGGCTTGTGCCACTGTGCTCAACTAATAGAGATGTTTTGAAAGTTTTTTAATACCTATAACTAAAAAAAAAAAAGCCAATGTCCATCAACAAGTTAATGTATTTGTATATGTATTTATCCAATGGAAAGATATTTAGAAAAAAACAAGAAACAAATTATTGGTACACTCATTTACATGGATGATTCTCAAAATATTTTTCAGTGAAAAATGCCAGACCAATAACTTTATATATACTATATAATTCCATTTACATAAAATTCTAGAAAAATGCAAACTGATCTATACTAACAAAAAGAAGGACAGTGGTTGCCTAGAAGAGAAAAAAATAGATATTACTATTTACTAAAAGCAGATTGCAAAACAATAATACATAATAAGCTTTCTTTCTTTTTTTTCTTTTCCTTTACACACAGGGGAATTATCTCTGCAGGATGGAATTTTGAGTAATTTTTGTTTTATTGTTTTGCTAAAAATAACAACGAACAAAACTTAATTTTTAAAATGCAGTCATAAAAAGGTTTTAAAAAAATGTAGCTTCTCCCCAATAATAAGGAAGGTGAGAAGATGAGGAGGGCCTGGTGTCCCACTGTTTAAAGGAGAAAGGCCACAAGGCCCTCCACCTGCCTGGGATCCAGAGCATACTGTCCTCAGAATTTTCCTAGTGAGAGGTAGACAGGAAATTAATCATAAGAAAATGGCCAGAACTCACTATGTTTTTCAGTCAGCTTTCCAGTTTTCTTTATTCCTTCTGAACACTTGCAGACAGGGAGTAAGAGTTTTTCCAAGTTATCTTATTTAGCGAGTATGCAGAAGGTCAGATGCTAATGTTCTGTAACGGAGCCCTTGGACGGCTCTGTAAGAGTGATGTCTATTCTCCAGGATTTCATAATGAAGCCAATCTCAGGGCAAAGCACACATATCCAAGGAAATAAGCACACGACCCATTTTACATCTCCTCTTATTGCGGAGCATTAAAGGAAGATGAGGTGGGAGGCTCATGGAGGTCTAGTCTGTCACTGCACAGGGGCATGTCAACCATGTAAACCTGGCTTTGATTGTTTTGCTTCATTGGCTTACCATCAATAAGACAGCACTCCAAAATGGTAACATAATAAAACACATTCCAGTAAGTGATTCCAGCATTTCTTCTTGCTCTAAAGCGGGTATTGGATTCTATTTGGGTTACTCTGTTTTACTGTGAATTCAGGATAAACATAATCAAGCTGGACTAATGAATTGGAAGAGCCAGACCCATGGACCTGAGGCTGTCTTGTTTAGTTTGGGATACTCTTACTCTCTATACCCTTCCCTGCCGTTTGGGAAAGCAGATTGGCAGCCTTGTTGGACACTTACTAGAGGGAGGAAGGGTGCCCTACACTTTTTTTTGCCCTTTTGTCCCCCTTAGGCTAATTAACTTTTGCTGCAAGGTAACCATCATCTGATGGTTTTAGGAATTGTTGTAGGGCCTCTTTTAATAGCAGACAATATCATGTTATTCTGTGGTGTGTGTCTGTGGTCACTATCACTTCTGTTCCTGCAACTGCATAGAGAGAACATATACACTGGCTGATCCTCGGGGAAGACTGGCTATCAACTTGCTTTGTAGACACAAGCATGCTAGAGTGTTCAGGAGGCAAGTTCTATCACTTGGACCAAGTTCCACATAATCTAGCATCTATCAAAGTTTGGCATTAGTGTTAACTGGGCACTTGCTTAGGTATTAAAATGTGTTTTCTTCCTTGTTTCCCATTAGAATATTATTCCCTTTGGATCTAGGCTGGGAAGCCCATTTAAGAGAAAGGATGAATTATTACATTATCCATCTCCTATTCTGAACCCTCACCTTGACTTTCTGAGTGAAATCCTGCCATGAACTTGGACCCAAACAGGATTCTGCTGTGTGTCCACTTTGCCATCACACTTTGGATAATTTTGTGTGTTTCCTCCCTGACCACCTTAACTTTCCCTACTAGAAACTTGTTCTTTCCCTTTCCTTCATGGCTTCATGGCCTTGAGACCCTCTTTGTCTCCCAGGCTCAATTTTCCAGATCTAGACCTGCCTGGCCCTTGTCGATTCCTTCTCTCAAGATGAGCCTCAACCCTCAGAAGGCTATGTCAGCAATCATCCCATTTAGAGTCAAATATTCCTTTGTCACCCACCCTCAGAGCCTTGGATCAACTGGAAACATCCTGTGCCTCCCACAGGACATGGTCGCTTCCTTCAGCTGCAAACACCAGCTGTTGGAAATGAAGACCTGTGGTTTGTATTAAGTGAATTCCTTTGCGTGCTCAGCAATGGCTGGTCCTCTTAAACCTGCAAACATTCCATTTTAATATTGTTTACTTATTTGCTCAGCTCATCCTTTTCTGAGGAAAGTCCCAAAGTACATTTCAAGTCTCTGTCCTGCCTGACTTATGTAATATTATAATGGAGTCAGGTCAGACTTGTTTGGAATTTGTTAAATCTTTGGGTCTCCTACCAACAGTAGGGAGTTAGAAGGAGCAGATGGGAGAAAAAAAGTTTAGAGAGAACTTGACATATTCCATTGAGTCATTTAAACGTGGGGACTTAAAAATGTACATGACAGGAAAGAGACACAGCTTGCCAGGGTAGGCTGGGAAGTGAACATGTGAGACCACCACTCCTTGATGGGCACTGTTAGAGGCTAATCTGTATCCCCCCAAAATTCGGATGTTGAAGTTCCAACCCCAGGATCTCATATTGTGACCTTATTTGGAAAAAGGGTCCTTTCAGTTATAATTCACTAGGTTAGGATGAGTTCATACTGGAATAGGCTGGGCCTCTGATCTCATCTGACTGACCTGTGTTAAAGGGGAAGTGTGGATAGATGCACACACAGTGAAGAAGACACGCACACATGAGGACAGAGAACAGGGTGATATATCTGCACCGACTGTCTCTTCCCTCTGGTGCATCTTTTCTGTCCCCTTTTCTACACTTTGGCATGTGGAGGTTCACTCAGACATAGTAGTTGGTTCAAGTTCGTGAAACTCTCTCTTGGTAATCAAAGCCCTTATTCCCCAAGACTCACATCTGATTAAAGTAACTCAAGACTAAGGTGTAAATGACTCATAACCTTTAATATGTTGTTCCACTGAAGGATCTCTCTATTTATAGCCAGTAGCTGGGACAAAATTAGTCTCTCATGTCTTCATTGAATAATTGAAGGGCTAGGAAATAAAACATGGTTTATTCTCTAAGTGAGATATAATATTCTGTTATATTATCAATTTTATTTACAAGATTTTGGTTATTTTGGCAAACACTTTTCTTGCTATTTTAGCTTTTTTCTTTTTTTGCTTATAGTGATTATCCCAGCACAAATTCAAAGAGTAAAGCCCAGCTTAATGTGCTATGCAGTTTTAAAATCAAACATATATTGTATGTTTAGCAACATTATAACAGATGGGTAAAGTAAGCTATGAAATAGCATTGGGTTTTTGTAACTACCAAATTTGTCTAGATATTTGCACCACTAGAAAGTTAAGTGGCTCTCAACCTTTCCAGCTTATGGCTTAGAAAGCACTAGATACAAAACATGATTTCAGCAATGTTCCAGTGGCTATATCAACCACAGAATCTAGATAAAGAATCACAAATTCAGGTGACGATAGAGGGTTAGAACTCAAAAGGAAAAAAAAAAACTTACAACTCACTTGTAGGGTAGGTTTTTTTCTGAATTAGCCTGTTATTAGTAGGAATAACTACGGGCACGACATTGTCAAACCTTCCAATATTTCAAGAGAAACCAGTAATACAGATTATTTTGATATGACTTTTCCCCATTTTTAAAATTTGGAGTGTTAGTTTCCTATTGGTGCTGTAAGAAATTACTACAAACAGCTGGGCATGGTGGTGCACACCTGTAATTCTAGTGGCCCAGGAGGCTGAGGCAGGAGGATCACAAGTTCAAAGCCAGCCTCAGCAACTTAGCAAGCTCCTGAGCAACTTAGCAAGACTCCATTTCAAAATTAAAAAATAGAATAAAATAAAAAGA
This sequence comes from Urocitellus parryii, assembly GCF_045843805.1. Lineage (NCBI taxonomy): Eukaryota > Metazoa > Chordata > Mammalia > Rodentia > Sciuridae > Urocitellus > Urocitellus parryii. The sequence continues at coordinate 19,247,390 of NC_135537.1, read as the reverse complement.
GCTAGGGAGTGTGGCTCAGCAGTTAAGTGCCCTTGGGTTCAATCCCTGGTACAAAAAAAAATTACAACAAAAATAGTGGGATTTACTTTTGTGGCTCAGGAGTTAATTAATTCCTAAAATCAAGGTGTCAGCAGAGCTGGTTTCCTGTGGACACTCCAGGGAGACTGTCTCTTTGCTTTTCCAGTTTCCAGAGTCTCCCACTTGCCTTGGCTCTTGCCTTTATATGGCATTACTATTTCTCCCTCTGTTTCTGTCCCCATATTTTCTTTTTTTGACTCTGACCCTTCTTCTGCCTTATAAGGACCCCTGTGATGACATCCTGCCTGCCTGGATAATGCAGGATAATCCCCCCCATCTTAAGGTCCTAAGTTGAATCACATCTACAACGTCCCTTCTCCCATGTAAGGTAACCGTCGCAGGTTCTGGGGATTGGGATGCAGACATCCTTGGGGGAAGGCATTACTCTGCCTACCTCAGTCGGCAAACAGTTCATGTTAGAAAAATGACGTAGAGAGTGAAATGTAGGAAGTCTGAGATTTGCTTTAAATTGCTCCCCCACATGACCCAATCAGTAGATGGGGAAACAAAGTAGGCAAAATCTGGACAGTTGTTGAAATTGGGTTACAGGCAACTGCAGGTTAATCATTGTTTTTTTCTTTTCTCTTATGGAATTTAACAAAATCTTTGTTATTAAAAACAGTAAGGGAACCAAAAAATTATACCTGCAAGCCAGATATGATCCATAGACTGAAAATTTGCTCTTAAATCGTAAGTTCCTACCTGTTCAGAAATATACAGCACACATCTACACATTTGACTCTTAGTTGGTTAATTTTATATGTGAAGTTGATTGGGGTTTCTGGAAAAGATTAGCAGAGCAAACAAAAAGGTGGAAGAAAGGTGCTTCTCTCTCGTGCTGGGAATTGAACCCAGGGTCTCACATGTGCCAGGCACACCCTCTACCACTGAACTACACCCCAGCCCATTTTTCCCACTTCTTGAGCTGGGGCATCTTTCTTCTCTTGCCCTTGGACTTTGAAGCTCCTGCTTCTCAGGCCTTTGGACTCTGGGATTTACACCAATCTTTGCCTGGGGTCTCCAGGCTTCTGAAATGAACTGAATCACACCACTAGCTTTCCTGGTTCAGCAACTTACAGGTAGCAGCTCACAGGCTGGTGGGACTCTTTGGCCTCCACAATTATGTGAGCTGATTTTCACAGTCAACCTCCCTCTTATAAATCAATATGTATCCATCCTTTTGGTTCTGTTTCTCCAAAAGCTGTTAATCCAGTCACAAAGGCATTCACAGATTTAACATGCAGGGTTTTAAGGAATCCCATGTTCCTCAAAATCCCCAATATGCCAAAGGTTTGTGTGGCCTGAGGTGTGAGAGCAGGCTTCTAGCTACTGTATGAAACTGGACGTAAGCAGCCTCCATCTATTTTGTGAATTTTCTTTTTCTTTTTTGTTTTTTAACTCAGTGACTCTCCTGAAGGTGTACCATATTTGTCTCTAAGTAAAAAATGGATTAAAAAAAAGACATAATACAGATGGTACAAGTGAAGAGAGAGGAAAAGATGTATTGAGAAATTTTACAAAACTCAAATTTTATAGGAAAGATATTTTCTGAGGTGGTTTCAAGAGTTTAGGATCCCTCAAAGTTCTTGAGACACAGCTCTCACCAGTGACAAAGGTCCCCTAAATAATCCTCTGGCACTAATATGCTACCTATTCCTTACTCCCTTACTTATTCCTTCCAGCTTCTGAAAAATCAGCCTTTAAAAATTCTCATCTTGCGTGGGATGCCTGTCTTCTGTGTATCATGGTTTCATATTTTATATATACCTTTAAGTATGTACCTAGTGCCTGGGATACAGCAGGTGTTCACCAGATCCTGGCTGAGTGCTGGACTGAAGCCATTCTTAGTCAACTGTCTTAGGTTCCCAATAAACAAGTCAACTGTTTCTAAGCAGCATTATTTCAAGAGCTTGGTGATGGATGTGTTCGTTTGTGGACATCCTTCATTCACTCCTGGCTCCAATTCTTTCCCCTTTACTAGGTGTGAACTGTCCATACTGAGCTTCCAGAAATGGATGAAAGGAAGCTCCTAATCTGTGACACTCACAGATAATTAAATTAGACTCCTCTCAGTCTGGTGGGGAAGGCTATTTTATATTTCATTAACTCCGAAGGGCCATTTCAATTACCGTCCCTGTTTGGTAAACAAGTTATCTTTGACTTACAGCCTTTACTTCCTTAACACCCGGGAAGCCTGCCCTTTAAAAGGAAGCTGATATGCAGCCGAAATGCACAATTTTGAAAAAAAAAAAACCTATCTTTTGAAAGGCAGATGACATTATCACCAAATCCAAAAAGAACGAGAGCATTTTGGAAAAAATAAAGTCAGTGCTTCAGTGTCCTCTGTTTTGTTTTCAGAGGATAAAAGAGTGGGTGTGTTTGTAGGCTGCCTTGTCTACTTTCTCATTTTATTTATTCTTCTATAGAGAAAGTCCAAAGATTTTTGAAGAAAGAAAATGTTAAGATACAGGACTGTGTTGTAGCCTTAACACCACATCAGCTTTCCTTAAAGTCATGGTCTGATCTTTGGTCACTCAGTAATGCCAGACATCCTCAAACTATCGACTGTACGAATGACATCAGCTTATTGCTTTTAGTTGACTCTATCGGTGCTTTATGATTAAATAACTGAACCAAATCCAACAAGAATTGATTTTAGAGAAATCTCAAAATTGTACATCAGAGGACCAAACAACAATCAGTTTCCCAAGTCTGCTTACCCTGCTTTAGTTTAAATGCTTTCATAAAGCCTTTGATTATTAGGAATATCCATTTTTTTCCCTCTGACTTGGTAACAAGAAGGCAGTTCAGTAGTAAGAAAATAAGTCTTACCAGCTATTTCGTGTTTTTAGCTCATCTCAGCTGTTTTTTACTATGATTGATCTTGACTGAGTTATTGATCTTCTCTATCCTTCAACATTTTCATCTCTAAAATGGGGGTAACCAGTCCTCTCCTCTGAAGCTATTAGGAGGATCAAATCAGATAATGTGAATATCTGATTGCGTATCTGAATTTCCACAGCAGTGCCTGGCTCCGAGAAAGTTCTCAAAAGTCAATGTTTCTCATAGTTTCATCTCTAGATCACCCATATCAGCATCAGAGGGGCTGCTGGTTACAGATTTGGACATCTGCTCCTCTTTCAATCCAATTATTCAAAAAGTGCTTGAGATTTAATCTGCATTCCCCTTGCCTTACCCAGGCCCCTGTGTAAGTCTTTAAGAGCTTTTTTTTTTTTTTGTAAATATCTATTACAATTGTCAATTACTATTAGCATTTTTAGCATTGTCATCTGTATACATTATTCTTTTTCTACCTGTGATCTTCAAAGAGCAGTTTCCTTGGGTTCTTTGCTTCAGTACTACTTGGAACTTCATGTTAAAAATGGATTTTTGTATTTGATTTATTCTTGTGGTGCTGGGGATTGAACCAGGGCCTTGTGCATGCAAGGCAAACACTCTACCAACTGAGCTATATCCCCAGCCCACACCCACTGAATCCTGATATCTAGCGATTAAGATTGCACGTATCTATTTTCATAACTTCTCCTGGGGATTCTGATGCAAAACCTGCTTTGGGATTCACTAACCCAGGCACTCATTCTGACACTGGATGATAGTCCTTCATTATTTAACAATCTAACACAGTCCATACATTATGAGTGTTCAGGTGAATTAACCCACATAAAGATATATCTACCACTGTAAAACTCCAAGATATGACAAGTTTTGCTTAGGGATTTCTTCTTCCTCACTTCATTCTAAGGCTCTATCTATGAATATTTGATTCCTTCACAGTAGTTCCTCTAAACCCTAGTCATTAAAGTACCATTTTCAAATTTTTGTTGATCCCCTTGTACTGTTGAGGGAATAATTGCCACCTGTCTCAGTTTCAACTGACATAAAAAAATTATTATAGACCCAGGAGCCTAAACAACAAATATCTACAGGCTGGGAAGTTCCAGACTAAGAGCCTGGCAGAGCAAGTGTCTGGTGAAGGCCATTCCCTCGCTGGAGTGCAGGTGGCTCTCTTCTCAGGGTATACAGTGATAGTGGGAGGGCTAATGGGCTTTCTGGCCTCTTCTTATAAAGGCTTTGATCTGATTCATGAGGGCAGAGCCCAAATTAACTCCCAAAAGCCCTACTTTCAAATACAGTCATGTTGGGATTAGCATTTCCAAATACAAATTTTGAGTGGACACAAATATTCCATCCATTGTACTGTCCAAAATCTACTCTTTCCTTCTTCTTAAAAGAACTTCAAGATGTGTTAGGAGGGATTATATATTCAGTTAAAAAGCTATTTCTCAGCTCCAGCTTATCTCTCACATTTACCCTCTGCTAACATCCCAACACAGTCCAGTAATCTGCCTCCACCCCACAAAGCTCACTTAAATATCCAAATTCACTTTTGTGTGGTTGGGTCCTGCACAGGCACAACCTGCCCTGAAAAGAATCTGCTTCCTGCAGCAGTCTTTATGCCTGCTGGGGCACTTTTTGCAGTTATCAAACAGGAAACAATATATTATTTCTAAACAGAAAAGTAACTGTGAAAATATAAAATGGCATATTCCCCCCCACCCCAACCTTATTTTCCTCTCCAAAATTCTCTTTTGCAATGAACAATATATTTGTGGCCCACCTCCTTCTTTCTGGAGTAAAAACACCAGGAGGAGAATTTCAAGAATCTTTGAACATTGTACAAAAGCTCAACAGAATCAAATGAGACATACGAAGGCTGTGTTCCAAATGCAGTGCCATGGCAGGGTTTAAATCCTTCTAAATATGGGCATTTTTGGAAAGATCTTGGGCCTAGCAGGGCTTTGAATAGCAGGTCTCATAAAAAGTTCTCCTGGTACTAATTAAAAATGAGAACTAGAACTCAGATTATAAAACTAATCGTGTAGTAAGCCCTAAAAAACTAAAGAGAACATCACTCTCTGAAAAATAAGATTTTTCTTGTATTTATTTTCTTTTTTTGCTTTTGGAATTCATATATTCATTCAATAAGTGTTTACCATAAATTGTGTGAAAGGCACTGTACTGAGTGTCTTAGTGCCACTTGACAACACAGACAAGGCAGGAAAAGGGGAAAAATGAGCAACAAACAAATATAAAAAAGTATACATGACAAGCATATAAAGAGAAAAAAACAGATTTCTATGATTTAAATATACTACAGAATATAATAGAAATTTTGATTTAAGAACAGTTCATTTACTGTCCAATGACAGTTCAATGTTCTCAGACTGTAGAGAATTGTTTAGATCTAAATTTTGTCTTCCACACAATATTAATCATCCCATTTGTGTCATTTGCAAAAGCACCAAGCATTTCCTTAATGTCTCTAAAATAGTGACAAAATTTGTAAAAGGCCTATGTTTACCTTGATTCCTTAATGTAGACTCTATGGAAATACATATTTGGCGAGTTTGGAATGTACAAAACAGTAAAAAATTAGGAGTCTACAAAGCAATATGGTAATTATTCCAAGAGACACCACATTCTTAGCAGGAAGTCCAAATTTGATTCAAGGTGCGAAAGTCTAGTGTGCTCAGGGAACCAAGCTGAAGATCTGGGCTCTTATCAAGATAACTAGATATCAGGGCATTACTCCAAGAGGTAGACACTTGAAAACTCTGCGGAAGACAGTAGAACTAACTCTACTAGTAATTGAAACTGCAATCAGCTCTGTGTGCATAGTTAGTGTTCACACTGCTTATTTATACCAGTGATTTCATGTTCAACAGGGAACCACTCATTTTTCTGCTTTCTTCAATTTCCAGCCAGTAACCGCATACTGACCTAACTTAAGGAGATAACAGCAGTTATTTCATAGGATTATTGTGAGAATCAAGTGAGGTAACATACAGAAAATGGGAAGCACAGTAAACTTGTGTATTTGTAAGAGCACCTGTTTTAAAGATGTACAACCATTTATGAATACGCCTTCTGGAATCCCCAAGCTCACTTCTAGTTCTGCAGGGCCCATCACATACAAAAACATGTCTGTTGTCTTATTGGCACATCCTCAACCAAATCTGATCTCCATTACTCTTGTATTAATTGTGACTTTCAACCTGGTTCTACCTGGCTTCTGGTTCTCTTACCAGTATGCCTGTGAGGCATGAAGCTTTGCTAGAGAGCACTTGTGGAAGTGGGTAAGGCACTCCATAACCAGTCAGAAACGCCTAGATGCTCCGATACTCTTCTCCCAGATTTTCTTCTGTCCTCACATCATCAGTAGTTTCTAAAATATTGCTACAGTGAATAAACCTTTCCCCAAGAACACTTTTGTCTTTTCATCTTTTGCTTCCAATGATTTATTTCTTTTCATATTTTCCTATGTGTTTTTCATTTACCAAATACTATCAGATTTAGTCCACTTCAACTCTGCCTTGTGACCCTTCAAGACTTGATGACCTTTCTCATCAGAGTCGTTTATTTCCTCTATCCACGTTAAGACTTTCGGATCAAAGGCAGGCACGCTCTTCTAGATAAGATTTGCCAGAGATGCATAACCACCCTAGGACCTCCTTGCCCTCTGCCAGGAAAGAATGTGCAAGAATAACTGTTTTTTTACCTCACAATAAGGACAGTGTATGATTTTGGATAGAAAATACATCATTCCATGACAACTTATTGGGTTTAGATGTCTGAATGCCCTGGTTCTTTTTTAATTTTTATTTTTTTGAGTCTATGGATGCTTAATTTGCGCAATTCTAGCACTTCTTCTTTTAGTCTCATACCAGCCTCACCCCACAACAAAATTAAATTAAATTGCAAAAGAGGTGGTTCAGTTGAAGATGATGATGATGTAATAAGTAAAAAAAAATAAACAGACCACTTTAGTTTAATTTTACTTGTTTTGCATAAAGGGAATATTAAGGGTCTCTTCCTACTGCTTCTATTACAATAGTCACTAATTATCTACAGTTAACCCCATTCATGAAAAGGCTAAATCATCTATGAACATAGTTTTTTTTTTCCCTAAGAGTATGGAAAAAGGCTGAAAGCTTTGATAGAAAGCTACTAGGACAAAAAATACAAAACAGATAACAGCAGAAAAATTAAGAAAACAATATTTCCACCATCAGTCTATCCTAACAAAATGAGGCTATGCATTCCTTCACTGTTACAAATATTTATTGAGCACATATTATGTGCCAAGCATTGTGCTAGGAATGGGGCATACCACGAGAAGCAGAATCAGATAAGCATTCCCTGGATGGAGTTTATAGGATGGTGGAAGGGAGATACACTACATAACCCATCAATAATAAATAATAAATACAATATAAATATAAAAAAATTGCTGCCAGTCATTATGATGCTTCCATAAAAGTTTTACTGAGTGAAGTTCCATTTTCTCCTCTCTGGGGATTTTGCTATTCTTAATTATTCTGAGATTACTTTTGAATTACATGCCACTGGAGCAGGTGTTAACATGGTCGGTGAATTTGATACACACACCTGTAAAAACAGGTGCGTGGAGATTGCTGGCTTTCTGTAAACATTTCTGCAAACAGCACATTCCTCTGCATATAATCCTTCACTCTATTCCCATGGCCTTTTTGGTCAAATGTTTGTACAGCTGCTAAAAAGAAAAGGGGAGGAATAGATAAAACCAAACTTTGGGATTAAAAACAAAAACACCCCCCCAGAGTAGATATTTCTCTGTTGCTTTGATTTTCCATCTTCTCATATTTTGAAAAAAAAAATCAATTCTAGAGTTTTGATTCCCAGGGTAGACAACAAGAAGAACTGTGAGGTCAGTAAATTTAATTGCGGCACCAGGAATGATAGTCAAAATATTTAACAACTATCACAGATACCAACTGAAGAAGGTTCTGAACCCATGCAGTGTGCAGCCCCACAAGAGCTGGGCTGAGGGGCAGCCTCACACTCCTGGCCCACACTTCAGCCTCCCAGCACCCCAACACCTCAGGTCTGGCTGTTATCTCTGGGTCTGGAATTTAATCAGATACCTAGGGAACACCTCCTGTTGTGACATCCCAGGGCTGGAGAGTAGATAAGGCACATGTAGTTGTTCCTGTCCTTAAGGAACTTAGAGTCACTAGTGGACAAAGGAGAGAGTCAACAAACACAAAGGATGATACCCCAGGGTGTGATCAACAAAGCAGGTGAGGAGATGAGGAGCAGGCCAGCAGTGACACAGTTTAAATAAAGGCATTCTCACAGTATCCTCAAGGCTTAAAAGGGTTGGTCTGTTAAGAGGCACTTGCCTTCTAATTAGGGACAAACCATGAGGCAAGAGAAATGAATTGTTAAAGGTAAAGTTTCAGCCATAAAATGGCCTAAGGAGAAATTTATTTGGGGAGAAGGCACTCTGGATAGGGGTTTTCCTAATCCCATCAATCACCTCATCGAGGAAGCTATCTGGGGATTCTATTTTTAAAGCCGGCCTGAATTCGCAAATGCAAGCGTCCTTGTCTAAAGAGAGGGCATCCTGAACCCTTGGGAGGTTCTTTCTCAGGATGGCGTCAGGCCGGGGACACTCTCACTGCTCATTTTACCCAATTCCGTAGGCTTGCGGTTTTACCCTGTACTCAAGGTGGGGAGGCTTTGTCTGCTAAAGCCCTGACGTCTTAATATATAAACCTCATGCCATCCATTTCCCACCAAATTCTATGATTTTGTCATTTTTTAATGCAGAGTAATACTCCATTGAAGCTAGCCAAGCCCTAAAAAACAAATGCCAAATGTCTTCTTTGATATAAGGAGAGTAACTAAGAACAGACTAGGGAAGAAGAGCACGAGAAGAAGACCAACATTAAACAAGGATGAGAGGTGGGAGGGAAGGGGAGAGAGAAGGGAAATTGCATGGAGATGGAAGGAGACCCTTCGGGTTATACAAGGTTGCATACAAGAGGAAGTGAGGGGAAAGGGAAAAATAATACAAGGGGGAGGAATGAATTACAGTAGTGGGGGTAGAGAGAGAAGAGGGGAGGGGAGGGGAGGGGAGGGGGGATAGTGGAGGATAGGAAAGGCAGCAGAATACAACAGACATGAGTATATCAATATGTAAATCAATGGAAGTGTAACTGATGGGATTCTGCAAGCTGTATACGGGGTAAAATGGGAGTTCATAACCCGCTTGAATCAAAGTGTGAAATATGATATATCAAGAACTATGTAATGTTTTGAACAACCAACAATTAAAAAAATAAAATAAATAAAATAAAAATAACCATATGTTTATCTTATAAAATAAATAAATAAATAAATAAACCTCAAATGATTTTGATAATTCTGAATTTTTTTTCACTTTGAATCTCCTGTATTTTTGCACTTCAGAGAGATATGTTTGCTTTCTTAATATCTTATGTGAAAAAGTGAAGGCAAGAGAGGCCAGGTCGTGGGAGTTGGTGTTGGGTGGGTGGAGAGTTTCAGAATGAAATGAAACGTTTTCAGATGAAAGTGTTTTGGCAATGGTCATAACCACAAAGTGAATAAACTTAATGCCACAGAACCTGGCACTTCAAAATGACTTGGCTGAAAGGATCAATTTAATTTTTTAATATTTGACCATCATCATAATAAAAGATCATAAAGGCAAGAGTCAAGCAGAAGGCCCAGAGCTTGAGACAGACCTTGTGCTCCGATGTGCTGGTTCTCCTTCAGGTCAGAAGGCTCAGGAACCTGAGCTGTATCCCTGTGCTTTGTCCCCACAATGTACTTACCTCCTGATCAATGTCTTCATGGCCTTCTTCATATTTGTGTGTCTGTGTGTATCTGCTACCCTTCTGACCCATGCCCAATGACACACACACACACATCCACACACCCCAAAGAGGCAGGGCATGAAGCAGAGGGAAGCAGATGGCTTTAAAAGCTGCTTGTCCTTCAAGTTGAAAAAGTATACTTCAGTGCTAAGAGCCATAGCCAAGTAATATGATGCATGGCATTTTTGGTTGAAAGGTCACACCAGCAAGCCATTGAGATGATATGATTATGTTAAGATCTGCATTCTTACGGATGTTGGACTCCTGCTGTCCACCTTGGCCTGCTACGGGATTCCTAGAGAGTTCCCATTGGTTGGGGAAGTGCGGTAGGAGGGAATTCCAGAGGAGGGACTTCCTGTTGGGGTCCCAGAGAACCCCGCGTGGGTCGGTCGGCAATCTTGCCGGGAGCGTATGGGGCATTGGCGGCAGTTTCAAAAATAAAGTTTGTTCCTGCTTGAGTGGCCCGTGATTTTGTGCCCAGCCAGACTGCGGCACTTTGGTGTTTCCCTTTCTAACATATGTATATAAGTATATACAGACACAAATGTCAACATGTATTAAGCCAGAAGTCTATATTGGTTTTCTCTTTAATCAGAAACCAGACATTTCAAAATGTATTCATTTTGGTTAAACCCATTGGCTTGTTATTTCACACATAAACCTTTAATGAAATTGAGATCTCATAAAATCCACTCTTCAGTGTACTGAGGTCCTATTGCTGCCATACCCAATTGTAACCACAGCTGAATGGGTCTGAAGACTCAAAGACTCAGGTCAAAATCACGATGTCAAGTTGACGGTGCTCCTTCTGGAGGATCTAGAGAAGAAACTGTTTCCTTCCCTGGTCAGATTGTTGGCAATTCCAGTTCCTTGTGGTTCGAAGTTCCTGCTTCTTTGCTGTAACTCTGCTGAGGACTGCTCTCTCTTCCTGCTACTAGAGGCTGCCTGCATTTCTTGGCTCATCACCACCTGGCTCATCCACACCAGGGGAGAGGGGGATCTCCTTGTCTTCTTTTGCTTTTTTTCTGGTCTCTTAAGATGCATTCTTTGTATTCCTCCATTTTAAAAGTGAACGGTATAGTATTATCTCTAGCTTTGTTTTCATCTCTTGGCTTCTTGTCTTCTGTAGGAAGTCTCCCTCTGCCTTCCTCTTATAGATATTTGAGGACTGGCATTGTAGCTAGGGTAGAATGCTTGCCTAGTAAGCACAAGGCCATGAGTCTATCCCTAGAACCATAGGCACACCCCCCTCACACACACACATACACACACACACACACACAGTTGGGATTACATTTAGGTCCTACCAAGATCATCTTCTCATCACAAGATCTTTAATTTAATCAGATGTTCAAAGACCCTTTTTCTATAGAAGGTAATATTCATAGGTTCTAGGGCATAGGACTTGTACATGTTTATAGGGCAATATTGAGAATCATTAGTACCAAAGGTACTAAGTGGAAGGCAAACCAGGTGGAGGGTCTGCTTAAGGTGACCAGGGAAGAAGAATGCTAGTAGGAACTTTCAATCAAGATTTCAAGAGCCAGAAAAAGACTTGATTCCTGATTCCTTTTCAACGACCCTCTCAAAATAGAAATTGACATTAAAAGTTGGTAAAATACCATATAAATAATATGTATTAGAAGGGGGTTGCATAATCGTGTGATTTCTATCTCATCAGATCTAGCAATCACACCCTGAAATAGTGAGATAGACAATGCTGTGTGCACATGCAGATTATTTGTATGTTTCTGAAGCTCATTGCTGCTTGATGATTTTGATGTAAATCCAGATTTTATATCCATTTATGCCCCATTTAAAAACAAATTTGAAGAGTTAAATACAACCTTGACAGTGATAAAAGATTTGGTAAGGATATAGATGATCTGCAATTCACCAAACGTTCAGACTGGTCATTTAACTGTCAGGAAAACCCATTTCTATTTATTTGTTGGAAATTGTTGGATATTAGCCAGTCGAGCCCTGAAACCCATCATTTAAAGAATCATTAAAGGTTTGCAGTTATTTTTTGTATGTCAGAGGTGTGTTTTCGTTTTGAAGAATAGAAGATTCATGTGGCTTTTTCCTTTTAGAAAAATTGTAATGATAGATATATCTCTTTATTACATGCTTTTTTCTTTGCACTAGTAATAGCTATTGAAGACCTCTGGGGTGCAACTAATGTTCTCTTTCTTGATCTGGATGCTACTTACATGGGTATGTACAATTAAAATTCATCAAGCTGTACTAACAGCATATGCACATTTATGTATAAGCTACACTTATTAAAATAAAAAATTGGCACTTTATTTATTGTTAGCATGATCAGAAAATGCAAGAAAACATCAGTATACACAAGTACACCAATAGCTTGCTCCTCAAAATTTTTGTTGGAATGTTGCAACTCACCTATTGTTTGTTTACTTACCTGTCTTTTTTGTGGTAGGTAAGATGGCCACAAATCTATCAACAGATGGAGCCCTTCTGTGCTAGTCTGCAACATGTTCTGACTAATAGGACATTAACTATATAACTTCTGAGACCAGGTTTGAAGATAATGTAAAACTTCCAATTTTGTGCTCATGGAACTCACCCTTCTGTGATCTAGCCACCACAATGAGAGAAGCTATACACAAGGCACAGAGAGAACCAAATACTCTAGCTGACAGACCCAACTCACTTCCCAGCTAACACTAGTACCAATTGCCAGCTATTTACATGCGCCATCTTGGATGTTCTAGTTTGGTCAAAACTCCAGCTGATGGCATGTGGAGCAGGAGTTCTAGAAAAACTCAATCAGCCCCAGAAGCATCATAAATAAATAAATTATTGTGATTTTTTTAAGCTCCCGTCTCAATTTAAATGCATTTAATTCAGGAAAGATATTAGGTTAGGGTGTCTATTGTTTACCCATTTTTCCAGTGTTGGCATTGTCTTGGTCAGCATAGTGCAGTAGCTCTACAGTCAGACTGCAGGGTTTTGTTGTCTACTAGAGGCTGACCATGGGGTAGGGGTGGCAGGAGAATGAGAGAAGACTGGGTTTGCTCAAAAAGAAGTAGGATGAGGCACAACGACAAGTCTGTGCAGTCAAGGAAATACAAGGACAGCACCCAGAGCTGGGCTTTCCTGGGAAATCTGATGAGTGTGTGAGAGAGTCCAAGCAGAACGAGAGTCCAAGACAGCCATGCCAGACTGGTACAGGCTGAGCAAAGAGGACTGGTAAGACTGAGGTCAGAAGGAAAAGAAAACATTTCTGACGGAGGACAAACATGCCACCAATTTTGAACACTCCAAGCAGGTAAAGAGCTTGAGGGCAGGGCGGCTAGGCTGGCTCTCATGGGTTTAGGTCAAGAGATGCTGGCTGCTAATATTGCTGGCAATACAGATGGTTCAGATACAATGACAGACACATTTGCTCCGAGGAATAATCTCAGATCTCAGCAAAGAGACTTGCTGTTCCTGCAGCTATCATTACATTGGTATCTAAGTAGGAAGGAAGGTGGTCAGCATGTAGCAGGGGTGAAGAGACTCATTACATACTCAAGGATGATGAATCTCGACGTCAGAATTTAGATTTCAGTAATCTCCTGAGGATGTAAACATCTTGGATAAGACCATTTTAAATGATCTTTAAAACAACCTAGCTTATGTTTTACTGAAAAACACCTCACAGATATCCTAACTTCTGCCTGAGCCTGATCCCATCTCTAACTCAGATGAAAGCTTCACCAAGTCCCTTATGCTAAGAAACCAAACCCCTTTATTTTAAAATCCTTTACAAAGCAAAATATACAAAGTGATATGTACCAGGGACAGCTTCAATCACCTCTTGTGTCTCTCTCTGCCCCTGAATCTCACCGTGTCCCCTGCTTGGGGATGGAGTGGGAGATCCGGCCTGTCAGATGTGCTGGAAACCGATTAAGAAATCACAGCATTTTTAGGTTTTGAAGTTGCCATATAAAAATAGCCTCCTCAAAAAGAAGTGTTTGGTTGCATGATAATGAGTCAGAGAGGCTGGCTTAATCATCCTGATCTGTCTACAACACGCGCAACGCCGGTCTACGCGTGTTTTTCACTGGATCCAGTCATCCCAGGCTTGGCATTACAAGCCCTCAGACAGTCACACGCATACGGCTGTCTGGAATAATGCAGGTGAGAGTCAGATAGGGCACCTGAAGTCCACTGTGTCTCAGGTTAAAAAAAAAAAAAAAAAACAACAACATTCACTGAATTCTACTTAGGGTGCTTTCACCATAACTATCAAGGCAGGGCTTTTGTTTCTTCATTTTGTTTATTTTATCCAAGAATCACGGTAATGAAGACATTTAAAATCACAAGCCGGTTCAGGCATAGGCATGCATGCGTGTGCGTCAATGGAACAGGTTCTACAAAGTAGTATTTTGGCTACGTGTGACGGTCAACCTGGCTAGGCTGTGGGCCCCATTGTTTGGTCACATGCCTGTCTAGGTATTGCTGTGATGTATTTTTCAGACTTAAATTGGTAGACTGTGAGCAAGGATTGGCCTTCACAATGTGAATAAGAGGACAGACAGGTCTCCACTCCACACTGCCTCAGCTCTCGAGTCTACTCCAACTCTGGCTACTTCAACTTTTGTCAGAATTGTCAGCCCCCAAAATCAGATGAGCCAACTCTTTAAAAATCTCTCTTCATCCATATACATATCCTCCTGCTTCAATTTCTCTACAGATCCCTGACTAATATAATATGTAAAATATATTCCATTATTTTTATTCTATATTATCTACTTAAAAGAAAAATGTGGTTTGTACCCACTCTATTAATTTTAGGCTACACTAATAAGTTGTGACTTTTTAAAAAATTGCTTTGTTATCATATAATTTGTACACTACAAGGTTCTCCCTCTTAAGGTATCTAATTTTAGAATATTTCTTTGTCCTTGATGGAAAGCCTGGACCTTTTAGTAGTCACTCCCCAGATGAGAAGCATGGTTCTAAGGTAGCTTCTCAAAGTCTGGTTAGAAACTGTCAGCCGCAGCATGGTTGGGGAACTTTTTAAAAATCCAAATTATTGCATCTCCTTCCTCCTTCCCCCAACCTACAGGATCCGACACTCTTAGAGTGGGGCCAGAGATTTGGGCTTGAACAAGCCCTCCAGGTCACTAAGATGCATATTGAAGTTTGAGAACTCCTTATCTACAGGATATTGTGTTTAGAGGCAGGTGGGTTGTATGCCAGAGTGAGAAGTGGCATTTGCTGGGTCTCATGTCACCAACAGGTTCTGTGGGATTCAAGTTTCATTCAGAAATCTTCTTGAAATGTTTAGGACTAAAATTTGGTTCAATGATCAGTTCACTAACCACTTGGGGGAATCAAAACTCAAAGATGAGTTTGGCTTCTGTCGCCCCTTCACTGTGGATTTTGACCTGGGATGATGAAGGAGAGGTGGCACAAGGACTAAGAGTCACCAGACCAGGGCTGCGGCAAAAGCGATCCTGCTTTTCCAGGCATATGTGAGCGAGCGGCAGGTTGCTTTGGTCTAGACTATGACGAGAGAAAAAATGGCACATGAGGAACGAAATAAAGAGAGAGATGTAAGGAGAGGATCCAGAGGTTTCAAGCCACCTAAGAGGCAGGAAAGAAACGGAGGTAGGCCTCCTGAGATCTGGAAAACCTTCAGCGGTGGAAGCTGAAGGTAAAGCCTTCAGTGTCACCTCTCCTTCTCCATCTGTCTCTGCATTTGTGTCCTCTGCTTTCTCAGGGCTCATGCTGGTGCTCTCTGCACCTGAGTCAGTTAGGTTTCCATTGCTAAGTGGCCCACTCTTGCCATTTTCCCTACTATCATTCCCTCTTCACAGGCCACCAATTAGCCCGTGGATGGGAAACCTAAGACATTTGTGTCTCAACTTCATACATTAACTATTCCAAAAATGGGAGCATCAGGCCTACAGACTAAACTAATTCTAAAACCATTGCTGTTAAGAAAGATATAATTCAGGACTCAAAGCCAGGTGAGATGTGTTTTGTTATTCAAGCCATGGATATTCTAGTGACTATAAAAATATATAGTATGCCTATCCCAAGTCATTACTGAATAAGAGAGAGTACTTGAAATTGCACCAGGGGCATGTCTGGAATTTCCATGTGGACATCCATCCTGTAGTTTTGTCTTCTCTCCTGTCAACAAGTGTGTGCTCTTAGACTGGTCACCACTTATTCCTGTACCTATGTTCCTTTGTGTATGAACATAAAGTCAGTGATATAAAAGAATTCCTTCCACCTCTACGCTCATTTGATTCAGCAGGGACGATCCAGCTTGAAGGAGCAAAGAGACAGAGTCTTTTGTCTTGGATAAACGTGCAGGGAATCTGTTTTCTTCTGGGAGTCAATGTGCCCCTCCACTACACACAACTTGCACTGAAGGGACTTAGCTAAGTTTCTAGTAGCCCCTACCATGTTTTGTTGTGTTTTAGAAATCTTACATACATTCACAAACCAATCAATGACATATGTCCTTGGTTAGAGTTTTAAGTATCTGTGTGAAGTTTGCATTCAACAATTGTAACATGTGGTGCTTATTTGTAACCCTGGCTTCATGGATGCCCAGTAGATGTTTGTTGTTGACAATGATGAAGACGGTTTCAAAACTGAGATATACAAAATGGGAGCCTTCCAGAAAGATTATCTGATATTCATTAAAACAATGCCCAGATAAGGCAAAACCCCAGTATAATATTAGTGTGTGATATTTCACTGTAAGTCCCATGAGTTGTGCATGGATTTGTGCTTTATGTAGCAAGGTTACTCCATGGCTTGTGGTATCAGCCTTATGGAACCTCTGAATGCATTACCAAAGGCACACCTTTCTGGGAAGACACAGTCCTGTAGGTGACATTTAGCAACAGACAGTGCCTTTGTCTTAAGGAAAGAAGACTCATCTTCTGGTGGGGCTGGCCCTTGTCAAGGTTCAAGGATTGGTCAAGTAGAATGTCAGCTTGATTTGGAGCCTACTTGTTCCTGCATCTGAGTACTTTTGAGGATGCATAAGCCTTACAACCTCACAGAGTGGCCCTTAGGGAAACCATTGACTGTAACTACAAACAGAACTAAAACAGGTGTTGCAGAACTTTATGCAATCATCTCAAAGCAAAAGCCATTACTCTAAAAGTGTAGACTAAGATATGTGTATATTTTGGTCTAAGTCATTATACTTCAATTTTTTTTGTTTTTCTGCTCTTGCTTTTTAATTAAAAAGGGGAGGACCAGATTTGGGTTCTTGGTAAGAAGTAGACAATAGGAAGTTTTTGAAGAGGCAGTTATTATCACTACATCTGGTAATCAATAGTGGATAAAACTTTCATCCTGCTTGTACAATTGAAGGTCCTTGGCCATTGTGGGGTAGAATGCTTAATACAGTGTCTTCAAAAGAAAACAGCAATTTGGGCATGTTTGGTCTCTCACAAAGCAAAGTGAAGATGGGAATTCAACATGGTGACATATAGGAAAGTGTTCTTAAATTCTAAAGGACTATGTAAATGTTACTTTAATCCGCAAGTTAGCCAGTGTCAAGCTTAGCAAGAAACCACAAGAAGAATTCATGATAATTTGGGGAAAACATGGGAACGCTCCCTATCCCCACAACTACATAGTGTTAAGAACATAATATGGATCCAGAAAGATAATTAAATAGGGGCTACACAACTGGAAGATGGAGGTAAAATTATCATGAGTTGGAGTTGAGATGGCTTTATACCTAGAAAACTTAAGAGAGACAGTTGGAAAACTGTTACAGAAGAAGAATCTAAGAGTTTGTGTAGGTACAAAATTATCATCTAGAAATCATAGCCTTCATATCTATAGACAAGAGTCAGTAGGAGTTAAAATGTAAAAGATTCCAAGCATAATAGCTCTGAGTAAATAAAAATAAAAAAAAATAAAAACATCTAACTAGTGGAGGATCACAAAGAATACTTAACAGAGTTATTTCTAGAAGAGAGTATTCATGTCACTCACCCCTGTATCCATCTATAAATGTAATGCAATCCCAATAAACTCACTTAAATTTTTATTCCAACAAAGGAGGACTGGATATTTTTAAAGATCTCATGCTACAAACATCTAAAAGTGCAGGATAAAATGTAGTTCTTGACCTTGAAGGAATAGCTGAAAGTCAAGAGTGGGAAACCAAACCAAACCAAACAAAAACCACAAGTGGATACTACGGCCGCACTGGGATAGAAAGGCTGGGTAGAGTGAAGGAGAGGTGATTGGTATCCACACCAAGAACAAGCTTCAGCACTCTGTTAGAATAGCTAGGGGGCACACAACTCCATGGGTAGCCATGTCTGCAAAGTGGCAAGTTCTAACTGATGTTCAGGCATAATTTAGACCCTTGAAGGGGTAAACTATTCATGAAAGGATAGACAGAATTTTTTAATAGCTTTTAATTTGAATAGAATAAAAAAAGCCTCTGATGATTTTTAACCACAGCCTTCTGCTTCACAAGGATCTGAGGTTAACATTTATACTGCCTACATGGTTCAAGCTGGTAATTATCATCAACATTGGCCTGTGCCAGTGGAATTCTGCCAGCACTTGGAAGATCCTTCAGGATAATGCTACTCTGTAAGGACACACCTTTCACCCAAGCACAGAGAATTCCCACAACTAAACTCCCAGTGGAGATGAGCTCATGCTTTGGAATTTCAAAAACACTTGAGGTAAAACCTGAGAACAGGTTAACAACTACATCATATTAGAAAAGACTTAAGTTTTTATTATGGGCTGAACTGTGTCCCCACAAAATTAATCTGTTGAAGTCCTTACGCCCAGTATCTCAGATGTGACTATATTTGGAAATAGCCTCTTTAAAGAGGTAATTAAGTTAAAAGAAGATCATAAACTTGGGCTTATTCCAATATGACTAGTGTTCTTATAAGAAAAGGAGACACACACCCCAGGATTAAGAGAATGTGAAGACATAGGGAGAAGCCAGCTTTGTGCAAGCCAAGGAGAGAAGCCTTGGGAGGGACCAGCATTGCTGACACTTTGACCTCAGAGTTTTATCCTTCAGAACTGCAAGAGAATAAATTTCTGTTGTTTAAGTCCCCCAGCCTGTGGTACTTTATCATGACAGCTGCAGCTGCCTAGTACACTTGTTATAACACACTAAAAGGGCAGAGATTGCATTAGAAGTCTATTTAGAATTAAAAAAAAATCATGCACACACATACACACTCAGAATTTGACATTCTGGAAGAATAAAGGACTCTTGCTAAAAGCAAACGTGAAAAACAAAAACAGAAAATCACTAAAGGAAGTATATTATGAACAAGGAAACAAATTTTTAGGAAGGAATGGATATAGAAAGCAAAGTTGTGCAAAGAAATCTATTTGTGTACAAATATCTGTTTATAAATGGATTTTAAAAAGTGATTTTGGAAGTGTAAAATGCCACAGTATTTAAGACATTGGACAAAATAATATGTAAGACAAGAGTTCAGTGAACACTTCTTAAGATACTTTTGGGGAGGGGTATGGGTTAGAGTTAATTTAAGTCAAATATGCATATTAAAAATTAAAGGGTAACTTCAAAGGAAATAGAAAAATAAGTATTAGTCCAAAATAAGTAGGAAAAAAAGAAAAGAAAAACCAAAGTAAAAATAATAAAGATAGTACTAGATAAAAAAAAAGAAAAAGAAAAAAAGAAAAACCAAATATTTCAACTCTGGAAGAATTCAATACAAAAATGGCTGCTCTCCTCCTGTGTGGTTAATGTTCTGTGTTCCTGAAAATGACGGAAGAAAACAATGGAGTAGAGCAGGTGTAGGCTCTGTTCTGGAGCTCTCCTCTAGCCACCTGTCCAAGTGGGTGATCAAATGACCCCCATCCATCAGGAGTCCTGCCACCAAGCAGCACAGACTGCAGCAGGACACCTTGAGCTATCACAAAAGACTGGGAAGGTTTGAAGTTCCATCCCAACCTGCCACCAGACAGAGAGCTCTGTCACCAGTGGGGTATCTTTGAGGACAGCTGCCAGGCCCTACAGATCCACCTTTGCAAAATTCATAATCACACTGAAAAAAAAATCTAAAATTGTTTTCACTAGGGGCAACATTAAGTTTTTAAAAGAAAACAAATTTTAAAAAAATCACCAAAATGAATCAAAAAATCAAATGGTCTCAATCCTTTTATTCTTCTCCCCTTTCTGCCTGGGAGTGAGAAAATGAGAGCTGCCCCACTTTATCATTATATATTACATGTCAAGGTGCACAGATGTCCCAGCACTGCTGGCCACTTTCATGCATGATATTTTCCAGATTTTGCAGGAAACACCTAAAAACCTGGAAGCCATAGTAGTGATCTCCTGCTTCATGTGAAAATGCACAGATTATATTTACCAAATTCATATTTTCCTACCCCAATCTTTTCCTTTGGGATCCCCCATGAGGTTGGACCAATGTTCGTATATATTGGATTTCATATTTCTCTAGCTAATCTAAGCACAGGACTTATACAGTGATTCGACCCCATAGGATAATGGCTTGCTTTGTACTGAAATGTTCTTCATTATGTACTATTTGATTTTGAAAACTTTTCAATTTTTTGTTTTCTCCATTCATTAGCTTATACATACTTCCAGATAGAGGTCACGTTTTGCATTTTAGTGTACTCATGTCCCTGACAGGTCTGATCCTACAGTAAGCACTTAACCTAAATTTGCTGATTTTTCTTGAGACTGTTGAACAGAGTGCTTATAAAAATAGTTTTAGTTATTATTTTAGAATGCCTTCTGTAATTACATCTTTGTTCATGGTCACTTTTGGCCACCTGGTGGCTTGTTAAAATTTCACCAAAGGATAGAGAAGACAGGAAAAAAAGCAAAATAAAAAATTGGCAAATAGCAATTAGAAACTGCAGAAAAGTATCAGTTAATAAAGAAACTAGAACTATTATGTTAAATTATATTAGACTATTAGTAGAGTTTGTTTTTTCCCCACATTTCCTACAACAACCTGTGAAGAAAAATTAAATCAGAGAAAGAATAATTACTTTGGAGCCCTGATAAGAAGGCAAGACACAAGGCACTACCAGATGTGTGGCAAATTTTCTTTGAGTTTCCTGGAAGTACTTGTGAGGTTTTTTTTTCTTTTCTTTTCCTGTGTATTAGTGGGGTTGGTTCTTACCTAGAAGACAGCTACTTCAAGGTTAGCCCAACTGTCCTCTGTATAGAGCTTCCCATGAGCCACCTCAAAGGTGAACCATTGAGTTCCCCTTGATTTCATTCATAGATCTCCCATTGTGGCACTTATTATGGTTCCTCTGGTTCACTCCTTGGTTGTAACTCCAGCCCTGGACAGTGTGCATTGGAGGGAAGTGATCGTGTTTAACTGATATTCCTGCTTTGCACAATGGTCCTTGCAATAAAAATAAGAGTGCTTATTACTATGAATGAAATCTTCTTATATCAGATGTACTGATAAACGTGTTGCAAACATTCAATCTTTGCAAAGTCTTTGCAAAGCAGTTATTTTACCCCTTTCACAGATAAGAAAACCAGAGCTTATAAATATTAAAATAGCTTGCCCAGGTCACACCTAATCCAGGTCCTTTGTTACCACAGTACACAATGGAAGTTATTAAACTTCATTGTGCCTCAGCATCTCCTGGAAGCTCACTGAAAATGTAGAATTTCAGGTCCCTGCTCCTAGAGTGGTTCTGATTCAGTAGCTTTCAAGTAGGGTCCTGAGGCTTGCATTTCTGACTAGCACCATTCCCTTTCCAAGCAATATTGACAGTATTCTGTAGAACATTCTAGAACCACTGACACATTGCTGCTGCACTATGATAGCATAGAGCTCTACAACCATGCCCTCGGTGCTCGATCAGTGAAGTAAATACGTTTGTAAATAAGCTGTATCTACAAGAGGGAAGAGGCATCTCTAAATTCAAATGTGTATCTTTCAGGATATCTGAGAGTCTTCAAATGGTTCCCAAAAGACAAAATTCAGTTTGTTTCCAAAATAATTTGATCACTGATTCCATTATTTTTTTTCCCAAGCATACCCTGTTTTAAATTGCAGTCACAGAATTTGGAAAACAGTGTCTTGGAAAATAAACATATAAAAATAACTTGTGGGGCTGGGGATGTGGCTCAAGCGGTAACGTGCTAGCCTGGCATGCGAGGGGCGCTGGGTTTGATCCTCAGCACCACATAAAAATAAAATAAAGATGTTGTGTCCACCGAAAACTGAAAAATAAATAATAAAAAATTCTCTCTCTCTCTCTCTCTTAAAAAAATAACTTGTATGGGCATGAGGTTCTACAGTGTACACAGTACTCTCACATGCATCGCTGTGAGCTCACAGAGGCTGTCAGTGGTTTGTGCAAGAAACAACAGCTTGAAGGAGCAGAATGAGGATGAGACTGGGTCTGGGTTCAGTGTCACTGTTCTTCTCCAGTATCACAGCAGGTACCCATCTTCCCCATCTAACCCAAGTGCTCAGGAGAAATAGTGAAACAGAGTAGAAAGTTTATCCTTTCTGGGCCTCAGTTTTCTCACCTGTAATATGAGGCAATTGGAACAAATTTAAGAGAGATCCTTTGCCCTAAATCAAATCACCATCCTATCCTCAGTAACATGATTGAATTTACAATCAAACTCCTTATGCAGTTCAATCTACCTTCCTTAATCTAGGAGGCAGAAAGAGAGCTAGGCCCTCTGCAGTGTGATAACAAATCACATGCATTTCTTCCTCTGGCATATTATGTCTCCCAGCATGTGCCAGCAGAAAATTTTCACACAACTGCCTTTTGAAAAATTGTTGCAAAGGCCAGAGTAGCATGCCCTTTTGTACCCTGGCTCTGTCCTGCCATCTTTTAAAAAACAAAAACAGACAACACAGCACTCCCTTGAAATGTCACCAGTGTCCTTGTGGTCAGTGCCACATGGCCATGCCTGGAGGTCTTAAATCTACTGTTACTCAAGAGCAGGCCTGGATGTCAGCTTCCTTTTGATAATAAAAGCCATTATCTGACTCTTCAAACATTTCGACTTTCCACCTTATTTCATAGTTCATAAAACACATTTCTGATGTGGAGGAGTTTTTTATTTAAGAAGAGATATAAGAACATATTTTTTTTTTCTACCCGTTGCTTGCTTATTACTTCCCCAAAGCCATGAGGTGGTGATTCTGCAACACAGTTCTAACTGCCCAGGTCTGTTAAATACCTGTGCACTGGGCGTCTTGCTGCCCTGCCCTCATCTCCATCTCCCTGTGCATCTGGCTACCAGTACCATCAGTATTACCAGTGCCAGCGTTAAAATGTATGCCATGCAACTAATTAGTTGCACATTAGTAGCAGAGCCAAGGAGCAGCATGATGGATCCAACTATTTGTGTGAGCTTAGGTCAGAGTCTCAACTGAGGACGCCTGGAATGCAAAGGTCAGCAGCTTGGCATCAGCTCCTGAGCACACATGGAGCCCATCTTGCTCAAAGGAGTCATTGGGGAAGTGGATTAATACAGGGCCCAGTTAAGAATTCAGAGGAGGAAAAGTCCCCTTGCAACACCCACAGGGCTTTACTGTTAGGGATTGCCTTTCTGCTCACATGAAGCATATATTGGGTTTATCCCCCAAATAAGAGAAAGTTAAACATCCAAATGGCATTATCATATTTCTGAGAATGAAATACCACTAATCAGGGATCCAAGTGAGTAGCCTCAAGGTTGGGGTGAAAGTTTTAAAGCACATCTATTTAGGCCTACATGTTATTTTTACCATCTGAAGAACATAAGCTGGTTTCAATCTAATGGAGGTAGAATGATGAGAACATGGGTTTCCCTTCCTTATATATTTTCTTCCTTTCTTTCCTTTTTTTGTTTCTCCCTTTCCTACCAATCTCTTACTTAACTGCATGTAGTAATAAATAGTTCCTTTTAAAAACTAACTGTTCTTCTCAGAGTGGAGTCTCAAATCATCCCCTGTAATTAATCATTTAGTGCCTCATGTTACAGGTGAGAAAACTGAGGCCCTAAATGTTTTTTTTTTTTCTTTATGGAGGAAAACAAACCCTAGTAGTGGGAAATTTTATTAGGAAAGGAAGACTTCCACACATCTGTAGGACTGCCATCATTCAAAGTAGTTATTTAACAGTTCATTTGGTGTAAGAATGTCAAATTTTCCTTTTCTCTAAGGTTAGAACAATGAAGTAGACAGTTCTAGCATTTGGTGATTGTCCAAATGATTATTTGAACCAATGCTGGTATTTAAAATTAGCTTGATTTTGTAGTCTCGGTTTGAAAGAGAAAAATGAGCAAACAAATAACACAACGTCTTGTTTAAAATGACAGAGTAGGCACAGCTCACATTTTTATATGTCACTTAAAAATTAAAGGTCAAACTCATCATTCCGACAGTGAAGATCAGCTTTCTTGTCAGCACAATTCAAAGAGTAGTTTTATTCGCAATGGTCACACCTTTTTCTGGCAGAATCCTGGTAAGTACTTTGCCCCATGACAGCCACGAGGCTCACACAACAGGAGCAATGATGCTTGCCTGTGTTCTTCATGAAGGGGAATGTGTTTCCTGCAGATCCTGCAGCCCACCTTCCTAAACTGGGTTCCTAGCCTTGCACACAGGCACATGCTCACTCATCAAGTGAACAGTTCTCTAGTAGTAAATGGTGTAGAATCAGTGAGCTCTAAGGAGTGTTAAAGGAAACAATGAATATGAAATCACTCTATAAAGCACCAAACAAATATTTAGTTGTGCTGTTATAACTTGTGTGGTGCTTTGAGCTGAGACACCAAGGAAAAAAACTTTTGTAGAATGAGACATTGGAGTGTTCACTTCCAAATCTAGTTTGGTACCATATACAAGGCCCTAGACTCTATTTCATAAAAAGCAATATGCTTCCGCTCTAACTTTTTAAAAGAAAGACAGTTCTGAGTGCACAAATTCATATATACTGGGCGAAGACTGGATTAATAGGCGCAGCTCATGAGAACTAGTAGTGAAGTAAAACAGAGCACCTGGCCTGGTGGTAAAAACCCCAAAATGATGCTAAATTATCTCCCAAAGGAAGCATTCAGCTTTCTCATGCATTTTGAATGAGGTGATCTGTTGGTCAGCCTTGGTTGGCACAGTAGCATGTCCAACCTCACTCCCTGTTCAAAATTCACCTCCAGGTCCCTAGCTCTGTGAGGCTAGAGACAGGGAGGGTGGTAAGCTGATTGGAGTAGAACAAAAGTGTGTGTGTGTGTGTGTGTGTGTGTGTGTGTGTGTGAGAGAGAGAGAGAGAGAGAGAGAGAGAGAGAGAGAGAGAGAGAGAGAGACATGAACATATACATGGACCACAGTGGAATACCCATGTGACTCTAATGTAGATTTTCATGAATTGCTAAGGAATTGTCTCTGAAGACAAATCCAAAGAAGAATTCTAAAAATGCAGCACAGCGACATTTGAATGAAGGTATAACAGCCTAAGGGGGTTGCTAAGAAAGTAACACCTGAATACATATATGCAACGCTCCAGCTACCCAAGATTAATGGCTATTCTTAAATGAGGCCATGCATCTTGTGACTTCCCTCTTTGAGCATGCTAGTCCTGCAACCCAGAAAGTCTTTCTCTACCTCATCTTTAACCGATGTGATTCTGAAATCTGTATACCGGGGAAAAATGGGAGTTCATAACCCACTTGAATCAAATGTATGAAATATGATATGTTTTGAACAACTAATAAAAATAAATAAATAAATGAAATATTCCATTTGGAAAAAAAAAAAGATTCAGCTGAAGACCTTTCTTGACTTCCCAGGTCAAGTTAACTTATTCTTTCTTTGGAGTCCAAACAGATTTAATTTAGAAATACAGGATAGCATGCACAATTCTATATTTGACATTCTTAGTTTTCATGTTTGTCTTCTCAATGAAAAAAATTTCTTGAAAATACCTTTGCATCTCCAACCCATTGCCTTGACCATTATACATAATTACCTAAAATAAATCCCCTCTTCCCTTAGGTACATAGTGCCTGTTACTTTTGTGGCACTTATGACTGAATGGCCTACAGGTTATCCTCCTTCCCGGGAGGCTCCACTCTAGCGTCTGTGTAGTTCACCATGACAGTTCATACTTATGACTGCTTGGCTGTTCCATGTACTGTTCCATGTACTCAATAGATATTTAATGAATGAATTAATTATAGGTACTGAATAATGTTCAGCAAATAAATAAGCAAATAACTAGCCAAACATTGTTATTTTTAAAAACCATGGTATTATTTATAAGCAAAAATATGTTCAATCCCTAAAAGATGATAGATAAATGAATTTTTTAAAAAACCCAGATTCTTATGACAGTTCCATTTTGGCCTTATACCTGTTAGATTCTATTTGTGTGGTAACCTAATTATTATTCAAATTAGATGCCTGAAGCTTAGGGCAGAGGAAAAACAAGGTGGAAAAAGATCAAATGATAAAAAATCCTTGTGTCCGGAGAAGTTTTTTTTTTTTTTCATATTTCTAAGGTCTGCCTTCCCGGGATAATATCAAGGTGCATGTAGTTTCCAGAAAACTGTCTGCTTCAAATACAGTACTCGAAATTGTTTTTAAGGTCCTTGTTTGTTACAGGAAAAGCTTAACCATGGATTCCAGCCCATGTTTACAGTAGCACAATTGACAACACCAAACTATGGCACCAGCCCAACTATGGAATGGATGGATGGATGGATAAAGAAAATGGGGTAGAACTCCACAATGGCGTTCTGTTCAGCCGTAAAGAAGACCAGAATTATGTCATTTGCAGGAAAATGGATGGGACTTGAGACTATTATGTTAAAGGAGATAAGCTGAACTCAGATGGGTTTCTGTCATATGTGGAAGCTAGAGAGGAAAAAGGAAAAGAAAGCTGGTAGGGGGCCTCATAAAAATTGAAGGGAGATCTTGGGAAGAGTATAAGAAAGGGAATGGGGAGGGAGGAGGAGAAGGAAAGGGGAAGTCGTTGGGAAGGATATTGGCCAAATTGTATTGCTATATTGTGTGCGTGTGCAAATATGTAACGATAAATCCCACCATCATGCACAACTGTAGTGTACCAATAAAAATATGGAAAAAAACAATAAAGGCTTAGGTAAAAAGAGGAGAAAACAATAAAATATACCTGTATGGGTTAGTTTCCATAAAAGTCATCAAGAATCCTAAGCTTCCCACAGATTCTTCCTCAACCTTTTTTGTTTTTAACATTTTTTAGTTGTAAATGGATCTTTTATCTATCTATCTATCCATCCATCTATCTATCTATCTATTTATCTGTCTGTTTATTTATTATTTATTTATATGCGGTGCTGAGGATTGAACCCAGGGCCTCACACATGTCAGGTAAGAGCTCTACCACTGAGCCACAATTCCAGTCCTTCCTTCAACTTTTGATCTCTTCCAATGAAGACAGACAGGAATTTCTGAAGACATTGTTTTATATCTTTGTTAAAAACTCAATTTTATACACTTAGTTATAATTGTCTTATTTAACCAAGTTTATGTACACTTTAGAAAGTTGCTTTTATAATCGGCAGTTAATTAAACAAGGAATTATTTCTACAAGATTGTTAATAGGGTCTTGGTTAAAATTATATACACATGAATTTCACATTCCATCTCCAGGGAAATTGGAATGGATCTATATACTTTGATTTATGACCTCTCTTCCAGGCATCAAGTAGGACTTTTTTTTTTCAAGTAACACTCTTTTTATTTAAGGATTTTTTTTTCTGTGAGATTAAGCTGTGAGTCACATAAGACCCATACAAAACTTTTGAATCTTTCCCCTTTTTGTAGACCAGTTCATGCCTGATTTCTTCTTTCCACATTTCCCTGGAAATCCCAGTTCACACGGATCCTTCTTGCTCTCTAATTTCAGAAGCTCTTTTGTTGGGTACACATTTGGATTCTTCATGAAGTTCAGTTTTTACACCAGTACTTACAGGAGATCTTTGGTTTTTATTGACTCATTCACTATAGTTTTTATTTTGTGTGACCCTGGACACAGATGATCCATAGTCATTTGTAATTTTGCTAAGGGCTGGTTCTGAAAGTATGGGCTGACCCAGTATTGGAAGAGGCAGCTGAGTGCTCTGCAGGGCACCTCAGTATGGCTGTGCTGTGCCACCCTTAAAGAAAGTCATTTCAGACACACACTCCACACTGGGATGTTAGGTTTCTTCCTGTAAAATGGCATAAAAAGCCAAATGACAATACTGATGATGATAACTCTAGGAAAGTGACAGTTCTGTGCCAGGAAATTGAAGTTAGAGATAAAGATTAAAATATTGAGCTAGTAAGTAAGTCTGAGCCCTATGACATGTCAATATTTTAGTGAAAGGATCAATGAAAATTCTTTTCACTGAACTTGATAGGGAAAATTTTGTAGAGGTATTTAGTAGCATTCACAAGTTGGAGATTTCTAAAACCTGCCATACAAATTCCATCCCAAAAATATTCCTTAGTAGTGAGTCCCACATTTCCAATAAGTTGAGCCAACTAGAGGGCTGATTGTCTCATCTGCTGCATTAAACGTATTGATGCTTTGTGCCCAGCCCTGTGCCAGACACTGAACAGAAAGTATTTCATTTAAGAAACATAAACTCTCTTTTAAGGTAGGGTATTAATGCTTCTTCTTCTTGTTGTCGTTTTTTAATTAACCAAAAGCTGAGGATTAAAGACATCAGGAAACTTTCTATTAGTCACCTAACTGGTAAGCAACAAAGTACGGATTAAAATCTTGGTAGGTCCCTGTCCAAAGCCCACTCTTCTTCTCCTATATTATGCTGTTATTTCAACCTCTGTCATGTTTCTTTGCTTCCTCCATATTCATTCAATAAATTCTTATTGGACTTAGTGGACTCCAATCTTATTTCCATGTACCCAAATCCACCTTAGTCAAATTCAGGCTTGTTGCCTGAATTCAGCAATTAAGATATAGTCTATTAAATTGTGCAGCAAATATTAGCACACAAACACAGCACTCTTCCTCTCCACATATACCAGGGATATTTTTATGTTTTGTGTACTGACACTTTTGACCTTAGGGTATGTCTACCAACTGCATCTTCCCTGAGGAGTGCCCCAGCATATTTATTTCCAAAGCCTCCGACAAAAATCCAATTGGGTTAATATGCATTTTTCCCTCCACACCCCTTAGTAGGGGTACCAATGATCTATAAGGCAGCATAGCAGCTTGACAGCTAACTGGGAAAAAGAGGATGGAGTAAAGAGTCCAGGAAACCTGCAACTGAGAAGAATCAGACTGTATTTCCCATAAAATTTGGTTGGGTTGTATGTGAAGCAGAAAGTAAGAGAACAGGGCTGGGGATGTGCGGCCCGGGTTCGATCCTCAGCACCACATACCAACAAAGATGTTGTGTCCGCCGAGAACTAAAAAATAAATATTAAAAAAAAAAAAAAAGAAAGTAAGAGAACAAAGTGAGGAATGGAGAGGTGGAGGGTAGGGTAGGGAGCTCAGAAGTTAGATGAACTTCACAATTGCGTGTTTTAGGGACCATGACAGAGTAGTTTGATAAACAGGCCCAATGATACACATTGTGATTGCTATTCTAGAAGCCTGTTGGAACAGGAGGAAAACATTAGTTACACTTAGGCAAAAACAGGTATGGGTTAATGGGTTATTACTAGAAACCAACTTCTCCATTTCCTCCTCCTGATGCTCCTCAAGGTTTTACTCTTCTGTTCTTTCTCATTCTTCCAGAGAGATCTTCTACTTTTGGAATTTTCGTCTCTAGAAGGTTCTCCTCATCTCTGTCCCTACTTCTGACCTGACCTTGGAAATCTCCCATACTCTCTAGTGGCCAAAGAGCAATGGCAAGATCATGCTTTTACATAACTCCAAAGAGTTCTGACCTTGTTTACATGCATGGTGAGGATCACCCTAGTAGAGTCACGTATGCCCTGGACTGAAAGTCAGACAGGGGTGTTTTTCGTTCACATCTATTACAAACTGGCTACATAACTGTGGCCAAGTACCACAAAATTGCCAATCCATAGTCTATCATTTTTATCTGCTACTCCAGCTCTAGAGCTCTGCAAGAATTCACAGTTCTTAAAGCCCATAGAATAAGTAAGACATATATCTGAGTTTTACTTGATGGAGGCCACAGCAAAGCCACAGGCAAGCTGAATGAAGAGCTCTCATTTTCTGACTTTCAATGTAGTCTTATTACATTAAAAGGATGATAAATTCATGGGAAATAAAGGACAGCCATTCAAACACACCTGCATCTCACACATTAAAAATTCTTTTTTTAAACTTGACATTTCCAAGTGAGGAAATCCCTAAATTACAGACAGTTCACCATCTAAGCATTTTCCTGTGAAATGATGACTGTTTAGAACACAGAAATGAGACCCAGGTGCTTGAGTTCCCTCTTCCTCATTCTTCCAATCCACAGAAAAGAGGAGTAGACATGAGGTAAATTCTACTTTATTCCCAGAGAGAATGTGTCACAGTGTCTATTGGCAACAGGGATAGATGTCTGGCCAGTACCACTGGTCCCTGACCCATTCACTTCACAGACGTGGGCTGGTAAACTCCCAGACACTCTCTAGGCACCAGACCTAAATAACCCTTCTCTTTTTTCTGCAAGGTGGAAATCTGTGGGTCAAAAACAGATCAGGGAATATTTTAGGGCCTCTCTCTGAATCGTCATGACAGAGAAGTAAGCGGGGTAATGATGAGAGTCCTGTTTGACCTCCGTGAAGTTCCTCACCTTCATCTTGCTGCAGGTCATAGGCAGCTATGGTTATTGTTAGGTCAGATTCCAGAACTCCAATTACACCTGTATTTCGATCCCTAATGCTAAATAAAATCAATATAAAAATGTCAAATTTACTTACTTGATACACCATGTAGCTGATTCAGCATACAGAACACAAACATGCCAATCGCGCTAAATTGCCTTTCTACACAAAAATGTAAGGATGCAAAGGGACTCTGAAAATGATGTTTGGGGATTTCAAAGCATCAAAAGATAATTATTCTATCTTGTGAGAGAGGAAGAGCAGGGAAATGCCAAGGGAGCTATTAGAATTTTAAGTAAAGCTACACTTCTAGGTAGGTGGTGCTTATATGCTTCCACACGTCCCAGAACTGCTCCCCATGTTCATCTCTTTCCCACCTAAAGTTCTGAGGTATGTCTGCTGAAGTTTCCTCCCTCATGGGCGCACACTGGTGGTTATGGTAGTTATTGTTGGTCCTCCACCACAATCCTCTTTCTTAGGACAGTGCAACCAAATTGCACATGAATATTGGCTGTCCACAGTGTCACTCTTCTCAAGAGAATTACTCTTGTGTGATTGAAGTGGTCTCTCTCCACCTCCAGAGAGTCCACGGTCAATGGGTAGATGGCATCCTTGCTCCTTTGGCTTAAGATGGGAGAGCTCTGTGGCCATGTACACTCTAGAGCTCCAGGAGAGGTGATATTTCAGCTGTACTTCAGTTGGTACCACATCTTTATTTAGCCTCCTCCCTGTCTTTCCTGCTTCACTCACTTCCTTACAGGCTGTTCCTAAAAGCCTCCCTCAGCAATTCACTCTCTGACAATCTCCATCTCAGGCTGGGTCTAAAGGCATTGATGGATGTAAGGTCCAGTGATCCCCGGAAGCCTAAATTGGCATGTGTTGCCTTGACATCGATGAGCCTTGGTTGATCCCAAAGGACTACTGGGGAATTCTGCTCTCACTGAAAGGAGCCCCACCCAGTAGGAATTGTGCCATCGTGCTAGATCTCATAACTGCTGGACCAGGTTAAGGACTCCACCTGGCCTTCAACCTAAGATGTTTTATTTCCATAACAATCTAAAAAAGGACTCAAACAAACCAGTTGCATTTCCCCTTCTTGTTACTACAAAGCCTGCTTCCCACACTTCTAGTCTTTCAGTCTGCTCTGTGGCAATGTGCAAAGCACTGCCCAGAGGGTCCTCCTGCCCCAGGTTGTGAGGTGTGACTGAAAACTGCTACCAATCTCATCTGTCCAGTGTGGTATTGTGTATTCAACCATCTCACTCTGGTTAAGACGGAAAGTCCCTCTCTCACCAATAGGGTGAATACAAAGGGACCCAGAATCATACAGTTATACAGTCAGGCTGGGGGAGATTTTCTATTTCTATCTCGAGTTCTACTGTCTGCTGTACAGAGGTGGAAGCAAGCCCACATGCAGTTGTGTGGACCAGTCTTTCAGAAGTGAGACGTGCCTGCTCCCACTGCTCTTCCATGGCAGCCCTGACATTTCCCCATTATGAGTTGTGCTGCCACGTCATGCAGAAAAGGGGGCATATCTTCACCTTTCATGATGGCTGCCTCTGCCAACCACCCATCTCCATCTGAATTCTCTGATATTTCAGAAGAGAGGGGCAATTTGAATTACATCCATACTGGCACCTTTAATTTAAACATGTACAGCAAAAGACTAACATGAAGATACCCAAGCTGTTGCCAGGTTTTCCTCAGTCTGCCTCCATCTCAGGGCTGATTCATTCAGGAACTTGATGACTGCTTTTTAAAGCAACATAACAGGCCTATTAACGCTTAATTGCATTAACAGTCTGTGTTTCCTAGCACAACCAACAGTCTAGATTTAAGGATGATGCAAGCCAAGGGTAACCTGAATAGTTTATTTCCATCTCTTATCAGATGGGAGTTCCCTCAGGTCAGAGACTATTTTCTCCCTGGAAGAAGTGGTGGGAAATTCCGACTTAGGTGATTTTCAGGCAGATGGTGGGGCTGATATATTTAGAGACTCCAGAAATATCATTCCATTAATTACACTGTCAAGATCTTGATTACCACCAGCCTGCTTTACTCAGGTCAGACCTATTTTACATTCACACTTGAGATTCTTTTAATATAGCTGGGCAATACGGCTAGCAAATGAAATTACTTGGTTATATTTACCTGGAATTTGGGGTGGGAGTAAAAAAAATCACTATTGTTAAAACTAAAAATGAGTGGTAGTACAAAGTATGTGAGAAAATAGAACATGTGGACATATGCATACACTTGTATACACACATATATAGAGAGAGCTATAGGTTTACATAAATAAACAGAAAATAAATAGGGACAGGTGGATAAATGAATGGATAGATAAGATGGATTAGACGGATAGAAAGATGATGGATATCTGATAGAGAGATACAAAGAGAAACAGTGAGATCAATATAATCTTTCTAGGTGCAGTGGTGCACACCTGTAATCCCAGCAACTTGGGAGGTCGGGGCAGGAGGATCACAAAACCAGCCTCAGCAGCTTGGCGAGGTCCTAAACAACTTAGTGAGAACCTGTTTCAAAATAAAAATTTAAGTGCCCCAGTGTTCAATCCCTGGTACCAAAAAAGAAGAAAAAAAGAGGGCAGGGTTGGGGGGAAGGTGAAGTCTTGCTTTGGCACAGCAGTGTTAAGACTATAAAAACGGGAAAATGGCTGTGAAAGCTGCAACCACACTAAGGGATCTTTATCATCAGTTGGAAAAAATAGGGTTGTTGCCTGACCTTTACACTTTTTTAATCAAAATATTACAAACTGTTTTACAGCTAGTTACACTCACGTAGAAAAATGAAAACAGAGTAAAATTAATATGTACTTAGAAACCTATGAACATTAGACATGTTGGGAAATAAATGCTTTATATTCCTGATAAAAATGTATCATCAGTATATTGAACCCGGCTTGTTGCTTTCTTTGCCTCACACAATTCATGAGACAGAGCAAGCTTCTGTTCTGTGCCTTGGCAGACTGTCAAAACCAATCTGAGTTTGGATCAGCTAGCAACCCTGTATCATTTGCACTTTCAATGATGTGTCATGTCTCTGAGAGTTTGTCACTGTGAAGTCATCACCCGCGTCACTTCGTCTTGGGCCACTTCATCGTCTGTTCACAGATACTCTATTCACCTAAGGTTGTAGGTTCACTTTCACTAAGTTCTGACTGTATATCTGTCAGCAATGGCTCTGTCAACTATTTCTTCTATAATTATATCAGTGTTCGGTTCAGATGTCACTTCCAGTAATTCTAACATTAAACATTTCACTTTTCATTCCTTTTCTGCCGTCTTTGTTGAACAACTTTCTCTTCCTATTAACCATTCTTATAACATGTCCCAAAGATTCAGTCCTGGGAAACAGGGAGGAAACACAACTATACCGTTTGCTGTCTCTGTGTGCACTGACTTTGAAGGCAGGGATGTTTTTGGTCACTGGTCATGATCACATCTGCTATCTACACAGTGATCTGTAGAGTGAGAAGCCAGTGGCACGGTTTGCACTTATGAATTTATTTACGCTTATTATATCATGACAACTAAAATTTGTAGGTAGAAAATGTGCAAAGCAAGGCTAGCGTGTGTGTGTGTGTGTGTGTGTGTGTGTGTGTGTGTGTACAAATTGTCTTTCCTTAACCTGTCCTATCAAAGATGATTTCAGTCTCTGTAAGACCTGTTCTTTGGATTTCTATCGTAGAAAACTAGAAAGAAAAGAAGAAAGGAAAAAGATTATTGTGTGGAAAATGCAAGGAGGGACCTAAGCAGAAATGTCTGATCAACAAGGAGATTCTTCAGAAAATTTGGAACAGAACCACCATTTAACCCAGTGAACCCACCCCTCAGTATATACTCAAAGGACTTAAAATCAGCATACTACAGTGACAGAGCCACATCAACGTTTCTAGAAGCTCAATCCACAACAGCTAAGCTATGGAACTAACCTAGATGTCCTTCAATGATGAGTGGATAAAGAAACTGTGGTATATATACACAATGGAATATTACTCAGCTATAAAGAATAAAGGAGCTATGGCATTTGCTGATGAATGTATGGAACTGGAGACTATGATGCTAAGTGAAACAAACCAATCCCCCCCCAAAACAAAATCTGAATGTTTTCTCTGATATACTGACACACAATAAGGGGGTGTGGATAGAAGTTTATTGGATTAGGCAAGGGGATTGAAGGGAAGATGGGGAGATGGAAATAGGAAAGACAGTAGAATGGATCCAATATAGCTTTCCTATGTTCATACATGAATACATAACCAGTGTAACTCCACATCATGTACAACTGCAAAAATGGGATCCTAATTAGAATACGTTTTACCCCCTAAATGTATAATGTTAGAATTCATTCTATTGTCATGTATATCTCAAAAGAAAAAAATTTAAAAAGAATGAAAGGGAGAAACAGAAAAGAAAATTTCTCCTTGATTTTCTTATTTTTGTGTCAGAAAGGGAAACAGTTGAAGATATGGATGGATATGGATGAGAGTGAATAGGAGATTTTAGCAGTGCTGCTTTTCCCTGATTTCACCATTGTAAATGAAGGATTGAATTACCTCTATGTGTCTCACAGTTCTGAAACTTTACTTTTGATCTGCTATGAGAGGGGCCTCTGGGAAGCCTTACTCATATGGATAGACATTTCCCAGATCCCTTTATTAGCTCAGCTTAGTGGAAGGTGCTGGGTTTTGGAATTGGAAGGAGAAGGTGAAATTCTAGCTCTGCCACATACCAAAGGAGTGATTTTAGAAACATCTCTCAGATTCTTCAGGATTACCTTACAGGATTGGGATTATTAAAGCTCGTTGCCTGAAACAGACTAAGCACATAATAAGTGTGAATTACCAACATCCTTTCCTCCAATAACATCACGGGAGAGGCAGGGCTATGGAAAAGTTCCCATTTGAAAGAATCTGAAATGGGAATGAGTAAGACTGAGAAATGAACTTGCATCTCAAAGCTCCTGACTAGGATTTTGTTTTGCTGTGTTGTGTTTTTGCATTTTTAATTTGAAAAGAAATTGTGTGCAAATGGAGATACCATGCGAAGCAAAGCAAAGGTAATGGCTGATAAGCAGGACATAAAATAACCCCACGATTCTGCCATGTTTCTGATAATTATTGTTTTCCCAACTTAGATAGTTCCAACTTAGTTTTTTTCCTTGTCTGAAACTGGACCATTGAAAACTGCTCAAAGCATAGATAACTGAAAAGATCAAAAAACAACAGTGGAAAAATGTTTGGGGCCTGAAGCATTTTACATTTCGGGGTAGAAATTAGTATTTATGGGTCCTCTGGGCCAGACTGGGACTTGCAGATTCAAAAGTACTGGAGCTAGTAGGATGTGGGAAAGGCTTTTTGTTGATGTGCTTGGCCAACTAGGGGTGACAGTGCTCCTAGAGAAAAGCAGTACCAGACTCCCTAGCATGGCACATAGGACCCAGGGGTCAAGGAACAAGGGAAATGACTCCATTCCAGGTTTGCACTAATCTTGTCACTGCAGAATCCAGAGAAAGGTTCCTCAAGCTCAAGGAGAAATCAAGCGACTGTAGTAGATGAATTGCAGGGGGTTCTTTAAGAAATTATATATATATATAATATCACAGCATTGTCCTGCTTTCTAAAGATTTCTGCATCCTAATTTTGAATGTGACTGTTGATAAAACAATTTCCGTTCTCTGGGGCCCAGAGTTCTCATATG
This sequence comes from Urocitellus parryii, assembly GCF_045843805.1. Lineage (NCBI taxonomy): Eukaryota > Metazoa > Chordata > Mammalia > Rodentia > Sciuridae > Urocitellus > Urocitellus parryii. The sequence continues at coordinate 19,211,054 of NC_135537.1, read as the reverse complement.
TAGGAAGAAAATTATGGGTTATATAGCACCATTAAGTCCCTTTCTCTCTGATTTTGTGTAGGAAGGCTCCTCTCACATACCAAGTCAAATTTAACCATTCTGTCCAGCTTTCAAGATCTTCCATAACTCAGGTGCCCACATTGCCTTCCCTAAGATGAGCGCCCCCTGCAGACCAGTCTCGGGCCAGCCCTCTGCCCTTCCTCTGGGTTGTACTAATGTGGGCTGCGCTGTTCTCTCATTGTCCTTCTGTCTGGGAGTGCAGCAAACTCTCCTGAGTCCCTGGGACCCTCGCCATTTCTCAGGAGTCATTCTTCAACTTCCCAGACTACCTTGCAGACAAGAAAAATGCTAATATAAGTTTTCCTCTGGTGCAGTGTCAAGGAGGTGTTAGGATTTGCACTGAAGAGGATTTTAAAAAGGAAGTTGATATTGCTGTTCATGTAAACCCCACTTCCAAAGACTTGAAATTAAGTATAATAGGCACAATCTTGCCACAGAGCTACTGTTATTCCTCTACAAAATCAAAGTTTAACAGTCAAGGCAAAGACAAAGGACATCGATTTAAGGTAAATTATAGCTGAATATATATAGGATCACATTTTATATCTTTACAAATACCAAGCAAATTTGCTGATATTTGTGATAATATATGAAAGCACAGTATTAAGGATTTTCCATTCATTTTAACATTTGGCTAAAAACCATTCATATTTCTCCACAGCAGGATTCAATATTAAATATTTATTCAAAAAATTTCCAGATTGGATTTGTTCCCTTGGATTTGATCTATGAAAACCCTTTGAGAAGTTTAAAGATGAAGGCAATAAAGAATATTCTTGCTTCTATAATGGCCCTGATAAGTCCATTCTGCTGTTATGAGATGTTAGATAAGATACTTCAGGAGACATCTATGATGATGCATCATCTGACAATAACTTTCCCAAAACAGGAAGAACTTTTTATATGTCTTTATTACTGTTCTACGGGAATGTCTACTAATGGGTCTACAAATGATTTGGGGTAAGTAAAAAAATTAAACCTTTGGAAAAATTATCAATATCACTAAGAATGATACATTACAGTCTTTCAACTATCCAAATAGTAATAATTTTAAACACAGTTTGTGATGATTGATTGTATATCTTCTTCTGAGAAGTGGCTGTTCTGTTCATTAGCCCATTTATTGATTTGATTGGATTTGTTTGTTTGTTTGGTGTTAAGTTTTTTGAGTTCTTTATAAATCCTGGAGATAGTGTTCAACATCTCTAGCAATTAGAGAAATGAAAATCAGAACTACTCTAAGATTTCATCTCACTCCAATCATAATGGCAGTTAATAAGAATACAAGCAACATTAAGTGTTGGGGAGGATGTGGGGAAAATGCACACTCATACATTGCTGGTGGGACTGCAAATTGGTGCAACCAATCTGGAAAGCAGTATGGAGATTCCTTAGAAAACTTGAAATGGAACCACCATTTGACCCAGCTATCCCACTTCTCAGTTTATACCCAAAGGACTTAAAAACATTCTACAGTGATGCAGCCACATCAATGTTTATAGCAACACAATTCACAATAGCTAAACTGTAGAATGGACCTAGATGGCCTCCTAGATGAATGGATAAAGAAACTGTGGTATATATACACAAGAGAATATTACTCAGCATTGAAAGAAAATAAACTCATGGCATTTTCTGGTAAATGGATGGAGTTGGAGAATATCATGACAAGTGAAGTAAGCCAATCCCCCAAAACCAAAGGCAGAATGTTTTTTCTGATAAGTGGATGCTGATCCATAATGGGAGTAGGGGGTAGCATGGGAGGAGTGGAGGAACTTTGGATAGGGCAAAGGGGAGGGAGGGGCAGGGAGGGGGCATGGGGGTAGGAAAGATGGTGGAATGAGATGGACATCATTACCCTAGGTACATGTATGAAGACACGAATGGTGTGACTCTACTTTGTACAACAATAGAAATGAAAAATTATGCTCCATTTGTGTACTCTAAATTGAAATGCATTCTGCTGTCATGCATAACAAATCAGGAAAATTAATAAATTAATTAACTAAAACAAACAAACAAACAAAAAACACTATGTGTTTAAAGAGATGAGGCAAGAGTTGAGACCATCTCAGCTACTGGGAAGCTGCCAGAACATGTGTGCTGGCCAGCCTCCCTGTGCCCCTGCAGATCCAAATTCTGCCCTCTTCCCTCCTGATCTGTGTCCTGGGGGTTTCAATCACCTTAACAGAGCACATCACTGGGGCTCCTTTACCTCCATCTTCCTGTTAGCCTCAGCCACTGGGAGACACCACCAGGAGAGCAGTGACCAGGGGTTGAAAGGCACCATAGCTAGGAGTGTGAGGCCATTTTCAGGAGCCTCAGAGCTTATTAGTTTTAAAGAATTGCCCTTCTCCTTGCTTTGTTGGTAGTGGCCTCTCACACTGTGAGCCCTGGGGTTCTTCTCCATCTCCTACTCATTCCCCTTACCTTGGCTATACTGTATACACTATCCCCACATTAAATCCTTCTTAGCCATACCTTTTAGGTTTCCTATCTATCTCCTGCCAGGACCCTGAAGATGTGGCACATCTCACTCATAGGACCATACAGGTCCACACAGAAACTTAACCAAGTGAAGACATTCTTCATTACAATCAGTTTCTACCCTGGCCTTCCATTGTGAAACCCTGTTGCCTTTGCCTCTCTTGTACCTGGTCACTCCTTTCCTTGTAGAGCTCCCTATTTTTCCATTTAGGAACCATACCTCTTTATCTGTCAGTGCACAGAACTTAGGTGAAGCTGTTCTCGGTACTGACTGGAGCTCCACATATGATCCAGTAAATCCAATTAGATTTCAATTCACGACCTGTGTGGGAACAACTGGAGCACAGAGGCCTCCACTCATGGAGATAGCAAGGTATAGGAGAAATAAACCTGGAGCTATCAGGCCAAGGAGAGAGGGCTTGACTGGGAATAAACAGATAAAGTGGACGGGGAACACAGAGATGGAGGTGTGCCTAATATTAGTATTGGAATCCTTGCATCCCAGCACGCCTGAAGCTCATAATTGGACATCCTAGTTATCAGAGTCTATATGTCCATCTCCCTTTTGCTTGAGTTGAGCTTTTTGTCACTTGCAACTGTAAGATTACTGACTATAAGGCCTTCTCCCAATGAAAACATGTATTTGGGGAGAGTGAAAGTGGAGAGTATTGGAGAATGGGCCTTTTAAAAAAGTGTCAATCATTCAGATTTATGGTGTTGTTTGCAGTCAGGGCCCTAACACTGCATTCATGGAAGGCTGAATGGGGGCTGTTTTTATGATTCTGATGCTTCCACCACTTGTGTTATCTCTTTAGTTCTCTAAAATCTGTAAGAGATGGGACAATGCCAAACCAAAAGACCCACGGCATTTTAAACTCTGAGGCGCGGATCCATGCGTGAACTGGTGCAAACAAAGAACAATGGTGGACGGCAGCCGAATGCTGTGTTTAAGTATTATTTTCAAGTGCCATTTCACTGGGCCTTCTCAGATGACAGGGTTCACTGGCAGGAAAACTGTTATTGCAACAATCATTATCCCCATTTACTACCTATTAGAATGTGAGTCACTGGGAGGTCAAACTGTCCCCAAAGCCTAGTGTTCTTGAGCACTCAAGGTCAAACTCAAGGGACAGCAATCAGGTGTGAGGACAATGGCAAAAGTTCAATCCTTTGAAATGAAGAGCAGGGGTAACTCTCAAGAGATGGCACAAAGAGAGTTTTACTATCACCAACACATCACATACCTTGGGAAAAGAAGTCAGAGTGACAATGACAACTTTATGCAAAGTTCTTTCCCACAGCTGTCCTCTGAGATGCAGACAATCCCTTCATTAAAGACACCACTTCTCACTCATTTGTTTTAAAGACACCACTTCTCATTAATTTGAAGTAATTCTAGATTAATGTGGAGTTGCACAAACAGTACGGAGAGCCCCGTGTGCCCTACTCCTGGTTTCCTCTTGTGGTTATATTTTACGTATTACTGTACGATATCAATTGGGATTTGCCTGACACAAAGTAGGTGCTCATCAAAAATGACATTTAGAACTGTCTGGCTTAAAAATGCAAATAAAATACAAGATAATACATGAGTCATCACACAGCAGTTACTTAATAAATTATTTTTTAAAATTTTTTTTTATATTTTACTTTTAGGTGGACACAATATCTTTATTTTATTTTTACATGGTGCTGAGAATTGAACCCAATGCCTCACACATGCTAGGCGAGCGTGCTACCACTTGAGCCACATCCCCAGCCCCAAGAAATTCTTGCTTTTACTATCATTGCAATCATTTAAAAATGTGTAATTCAGTCATCCCTATAGGACCTGTGTCATTTATGAGTATGCTCATCAAAAAACACATAAAACCTTTGTAGCAAAAATGTTGACTTCTTTGCTCAAGGCAACAGTTCTTTTGAGTTTGGGTTACTTTCTCTGCCCTTCACAATATCACCATGAAAAATCAAACTCTTCATCAACTCACTCATTCATCTATTCAACAATTAGTGACCCTGTGACAGCTGCCACATATTTATATATTGGGGAAATCAATGCTGATTAAGACAAATTCACTATATAGTGCAGTAAGGCATGCAGTCTGTTGGAATGGAGAAGAAATCTACATAAACTGCAAGAGAGATAATCAGACTGTGAAAGGAGACAGGTGGTTACAAGCACTGAGAGGTTAGGGAAAACCATGGAGGGCGCCATTTTCCTTACCTTTTCTGCAAGCCAGCCAAGGTGCCTGATCTCTCGGCTTCCAGCAATGCCTGTTTTCCCCAGCTGCTCTCTGACCTCAGCAATCACTCGGCTCACCAGGTCACTAACATTGGCATGAATGGCACTAAACCAGGCCTGAGCTGTGGCTGAATCCTTGCTCCTTAGTATCACAGTGTGCTTAGCATCTGGAGAGTGGATTTCAAGCTGCCTGGAGAAGAAGAGAAAGAAGGATTAGAAAGGTCCCTGGCAGACCAGGTCTCAGAAAGATGAGCTAATTCTTTCCTCTTTTAGACCTTTTAGACTGTGTCAGCATCTCATGATTTACCCTCATGGTCCCACCATTCATTCATTCACTCATCTTGTTAATCTACAAATGTTTATCTATTGCCCAGACATGATCTATGTATGTACAGGGAACGTGTTGTGCAATACCAGATCACCTGAATTGAGGATATCTGTTACCCTTAATCCTTCTTATCCAGCTTACTAGAAGTATCATATCAAGACTTCCAAACTGTGAGCTGATACTCATTCAATCCGCAGAGGATTTAGTAAGATACATCACAGATGTTACCAGCAGGAAGGAGAACAAAATATCTAGCCACGTGTTTAATCCTACTGCCCAGTGTTAATCAATTGAGAATATTTTGGAATAAAAAATGTTCAAATGTTGTAATCTTTAGGAACCATGTTGGTGGTACACTTAACTACCACTTAATCCTTGGACTCCTGTATCGAGAGAGTTAATTATCCTAGGAAGGGGTAACAATAGGTAAAAGTGCACTAAGATTATTGTATTTTAAGCCAAGCACCAAAGTTTATGCCAGAACTCAAACCGGATCATCTGAGATGCAAAGTGAAATAGCTACTTACTATAATTGTAGTAAAAGAAGGAAATTCTAGAAGGGTACTTTGTAACTTCTTACTTTGAAGTAATACTAGATTAATGTGGAGTTGCTCATTGTATGGAGATCCCCACGTGCCCTATACCCAGTTTCCCCTTGTGGTTTTATTTTACATATTATAGTATAATATCAAAACTAGCAATTGACATTGGTATAACAGGAGTGTGCAGTTCTGTTCCATTTTATCCTGTGTATATTTGGTAAGCACACTGACATCAAGATTCAGAACTATTCCAATGCCACAAAGATCTTCCTCCAGCTACTCCTATATAGTCACATGTCCCCCTCCTCATCACCCTCCCAAATCCTAGGCAGTCACTCACCTGCTCTCCATCTCTATAATTTTGAGAAAGACACTTTTCATCATAGGGAGGAAAAATATCTTATTCATTCTTTAATATATGCCAGAAATAATATCATCTATTCATTCATGTTTGTATTAGAAACATATGAGGATTAGGAAATTCAAAACTGATTAAAATTTTCCACTTTTTAATTTCCTCCATTCCTTAATAATATGCAAAGATTCCCTGAGAATTTACTATGTGCTAAGTTAAGTTTTAAATCCTTTTATGTTATTCTATCTAATGTTCCTAATAGCCCTATAGTCTGATAGTGTTAACCCTACTTAACAAGAAAAAGCTGAAGTTTGGAAAGAGAGAAAAAGAAGTAATTTGCTCAAAGTTGCTCAAACTCACATAGTTAGCGATGCTGGGGTGCAGACCCTTGTAATGTAGGCTCAAAAGCCAATGGATTCAAATTCTGCATTAAAATGTCTCTGCTTTAAATTGAGGATGCCAAACCACTGTCTTCCACTTTGGTCTGAAGTCCAGTATAAGCCTCAACAATCATGCCCAATAGTGTCCTCCTTAGCTCCTGAGTTGCAAAATCAGTTTTGCACATCAGCTGAAAGTTAGTAGTCCCAAGCAACCTGCCCTCATTAACATTTGAAATGAACCTTTGAGAGTAAACCTTTTAAGTTATAAACTTAAATTGTAGAAAAAGGAATGATTTGGAAAGTGGGATGTCTCTAGAGGAGTTTTAGCAATTAACATTCTTGGTAAGAAATTTGCAAAAGAAGTCTCTTCAGTGGGACTGTAAGTTTTAAGTGATAAAACAGGGAATCCGTAGATGTCATTGGTCTTCAACTAGATGGAAGAAACCCTTTTGCTTCTCAGGTACTTTTCAAAGAAATGGGCAATAAATCTTGGTGGAATTTTCTTTCCTTCCAAAATTATTACTCTTCAGTGAAGTTGCATGGCAGAGTACAAGCCAGGATTTTCGAAACGAATTAAAGAGGGATCAACTTGCTTTTCAGAGTATTCCATCAATATTAATTAATTCAGGAATTTAAAATATGCCAATATTTTATGTACAAGGTTTTCTTACAAAGACCTGCACTTAATTGTAAAGAAATGACACTTAGGAAGCAGCCATTCCCCAGCGCTCTCTCTCTCTCTCTCTCACACACACACACACACACACACACACACACACACCATGGTGCCAGCAAAAACAAAAAGAGCATATTGTCTCTAGAGATGCCAGCATGGTCCTAGGAGAAAGGTGACTTATAAACAGAGTTACAGTCTTGTGATGTGGAGGCCCTTTCTTGCAGATTTTGACAGCATTTATCATTATTATTAATTTTTAAATACATAGCACATGGAAAAATTCACAAATTGTATGTGTAAAGCCTGAATGGATATTCATGTAACCACTACTTAAGAAATAATAAATATAGCTTCCCAGGAGTCTCTTCTGTCCTTCAGTTCTAGGGTCCAACCTCCAAAATAATCATTCTTAGACGTTCTGTCTCCATGGATTACTTTTGTCCCTGTAATTCTCTGGTACTTTTTTTTTTTTCATTTGTTGTGTTATGGCTTGGATCTGAAGGCTCAGGTGGCCTGGTCTGTAATGCAGCAATGCTCAGAAGTGGAGCTCTGGGAAGTGACTGGATTAGAAGGGTGCTAACCTCATCAGTGTTTCCATCCACTGAGACATTCAGGGCTGAATGGATTATCTGGAGGTGGCAGAAACTGTAAGAGGTGGACCCTGGCTGAAGGAAGCAAGTCACCTGGGGTGGGCCCTAGAAGGTTGTTTCTTGTTCCTGGCCCTGAGTTGCTCTTGTCAGACAAACACAGTGACAAAAAACCTGGTGAACACATTGTGGTTGTTGCCTGAAGTGTGAGGGGAATCCTGAACTATGTCAGAGGCAATGTTTAACTACCCGGTCCCACCCTTTTTAGCACTGGTTTGCCAAGTGTGGCCACAGACCAGCAGCTTTCATATCATGTGGGAACTTACTGGAAATATTAGAAATGAACATTATTGGTTCCCCTGGGGGGTGGGGCTCTGCAATCTCCCTCCAGTCAACCTAATGCAATTCAGGTTTGAGAAGACCTGCCTTAGAGGTTCATAAGAAAAATCATTGAGTTGGGTTGGTTGCCAGACTTCCTTAATGGCCTGGGTAGACTTGCTGAATGGTGAATTGCACTCTCCCAGGCCAGTTCTCAAAGACAGAACACATAGAGAGGCCTATGGCTTTTTACAGTTAAAAAATTATACACACACACACACACACACACACACACACATATATATATATATAAATCAATCAAGCAGCAAAGGTTCTCAATCAAAAGTATTCCTCAGAAACCCTTGAATAGTTTTTTAAAACCATTTAGTTAAATACAGATGTTTGGACTCCATCCCAGACCTATTGAATGAGACTCTCTGGTAACTAAAGCCTGGGTATATGCTTCACAGGTTCCACAAATTATATGAATTAGAGTCATCTCAATCCCTCTAAGCCCAGGCTTGAGCTCCCTAAAGAGCTGTGGCACCTATGGGTAGTTGTTACCAGAAGGGCAACAGAACAATAGAATAGAGAGTGTGTTAGTAATCTATTGCTGAGTAACAATTTTACCCAAAATTAATAGCTTAAAACTTCAAACATTTATTATCTTGCAGTTCCTGTGGTATTGAAACTGGGCAGTGGCTTAGCTGGTTGTTTCTAGTTCAGGGACCCTTTTGAGTTTGCAGTCAACAGGGGCTCAGACATCTGAAGGCTTGGCTGGGGCTGAGGGTTAACTACCACCATGGCACACTCTTCTGGCTGTTGGCAGGAGGCCTCATTTCTTTACCACACGGAATCCTCCAGAGGCTGCTTGAGTGTCTTCATGTAATATTTAGTACCATAAACTAAGAGATTTAACTTGGTTTCCCAAACTAAGTGGTTTGGAGTCATTCGTCACCCCCCACAAAGGAACTGCTATGCCTTTTATGACCTGGTCTCCAAAGTCGTATCATGACTTCTGACTTTTTTTTTTTTTTTTTAGAGAGAGAGAATTTTTTATTATTTATTTTTTAGTTTTCGGCGGACACAACATCTTTGTATGTGGTGCTGAGGATCGAACCCGGGCCACACACATGCCAGGCGAGCGCGCTACTGCTTGAGCCACATCCTCAGCCCATGACTTCTGACTTTTTCTTTTTCTTAGATATGAGTCACTAAGTCCAGTGCACATTCAAGAGGAGGAGATTTAAGTTTCCTAGGATACAAGGAAGAATATTGTAGAATTTTTAGTCATATCTTAAAACCACTAGAGGGAGGCTTCTGATGAAACCAAATTCTGGAAACAACCTCTTTCCAAATGGAGAGGGAGTTCTTGGTGCTGTGGACCTGCAGTGTGTAAAGAGCTTGCTGATTCTCATGGAGATGGAGAATACCATTCCCTCGGAGCTGTGGCTCTGGATTGTAAGATGAGGCATATAGAGGTATTTTGGTAGGGGTCAATGTCACCAGAAGATGAGAAATGATCACTCATTGGAGCCATATGTGAGTAGCATGAACCCAACAAAAAATGATGATGGGTGAATGTTGATTGAACTGGGGAGGGTTTGATACAGAAAAATATCATTTGCATAATGAAGAAATCAAAGAATTCAGTAATGTACATTCATCTTCTTCCCCTCCAACAAAATTCAAAGATAAAAGGGATATAAACTTCCTTTTTTTTTTGGGTGTGTGGGGGGGTAACTGGGGATTGAACTCAGGGACACTTAACACTGCTCTATTTTGTATTTTATTTAGAGACTGGCCTCATTGAATTGCTTAGCGCCTCCCTTTTGCTGAGGCTGGCTTTGAACTCGTGTACCTCCTGCCTCAGCCTCCCAAGCTGCTGGGATTACAGGCGTTCACTACCTCACCCAGCAAAACTTCCTTTTTTAATACCAATAAACTCTACAATCTAAAGCAAATGTAATTACCTGATAGCCCTGAAGTCTCCAAATCCTTTGAGTGAAAACTCTAGATTCTGGATAAGGTGGTCTTATGCACACAAAAAAAATCTCCATTACTTAGTACAAACTTAAAATATATACATACACATACATACATTTTTTATTACTTTATTTCATTTTACTAAAATCTAGCCCACTACAATGAATATTCCACTGCAAAAAGAGACAAATTTCTTTCCTGGGGTAGCTGTGCAGTGGTTTCTCCAGCAACCCGCGTTCTGGAGGTGGGTTATGGATTCAGATTGGCTCTGAGACTTGTTGGTTGGGAGGCATTACGCAAATTAATTAACTACCTTAAACCCTCAATTTCTTTATTTGCAGAATGGCCCTATTTATTTGCCTCTCAAGAAAATTGGGAAGATTAAATGAAATAACATATGCTTGAGATTTACAGTTCCAACCTCATCTCAATCAATATTTCTAGTTTACAATGTATAATCTTCTCAAATTTGTGTAAAATAAAAAGGTAGTAGTGTCGTGAGGCAAGGAAAGACCGTCAGAGCGGGCTGTGGTTCCACTCCGTTCCAGAACACTTGGACTTAGAGGAAAATGCAAGTCCCAAGAAAAACTAAAAAGTCACACAAAGACTATTTGTAGCATCCTAGAATGGAAAAAAAAAATTATGTTGGGGAAATATACATGACTCTTCCAAGATTTGGAAAGATTTGGGACAAAGCTGATAATGTCATTCCTTATCCCATCTACCTTTGTTCTATCTACCAGAGCTACATGAGGCTCATGTTCAGGAGGTTGGGTTAATGTGAGTATGGCCACAACTAGAGCTAGAACCATCTGTGTTGGAGTCCCTTTTCTTTCTCATAGCCTGACATAACCTGTGATTAGAGGGTTGAAAGAATTTTTAAAAAATGCTGTAATCTTTCTCCAAATTTTTTTGATGGCAACATATTTCAAAAGAAACAATTTACAGTCAAATATTAGTGGTACACATGCCTTTAAAAAGGCAGCTTCAATTCCAACAATTACTTCATCAATCTATAAACATAGAGGAGGAGAGAAAGATGGGGGAAAGGACATAGGAAGAGGGGAGGGAAGAAGAAGAAGAGAAGGATAAGAGAAATAAGAAAACTCAAGGGTGAGAAGCCACAACTCGGGAGTGTGTGAAAAGTCATGGTCAATGTCCTTAAAATCAGAGAGCCAGAGATGTGGGATACAATGGAAGCAAGAAAAGTGCTAGAGAGGAAAGAGAATGGTGTGATCTAGTTGATGTAAAATGATCTATAGAAACTATGCTTCTAAATACTCAGACCCTTCTTGGAGAGGTGCAGAATCAGGTTCAATTAGGAGGGAAACTGAGTGACAGGAGACCACCGGGGGAGGCGGGGAGAGTTCATTGTAACTTAGCAACTGTTGAGGTTGGTTCCACTGAATACATCGTGTTTTTCACTGTATTTAAACAGAGCAGGAGAAGGAAGAGCAGCAGGATTATTAGAAAGCTGTCATTTAATCAATAGTGATTAAAACAGCCTTGAGTCAAGTCCAAGCTCTGTTGTTTATGAGCTATGCCTCCTCATGGACATCTGTGACATCAGTTTCTACTCCCTAGTCTTTTAGTAACATCCTCTTCCTATGTGGTCTGGGAATGGAGGGTTCAAAGGTTGTAGGTGTGAGCCATTTGGGCCAAGGGAATTCAAACCCAGAAATTCCGTTGGAGTCAGTGCTAAAGAAATGTTGTCCCTCACATGTCAGATATATAATCACAGGTCTGCTGATGGCCATCATGCCATTAAAAGAGGAGGCTCTCTGCAAATAAAGCCAACACAGAGGAAAGCAGAACTGAACATGAGAGACAGGAACTCAGTTCTACCTGTCACTGTGGCTATCCTTGGACCCTTGCATGTTCCCCTTTCTTGCCTGAGTCAGTTCAGCTACTGGTCGAATACAACTAATTGCCTGACCCATACACGGATCAAAAATAGGTCACTCAGTTTCTATGAGCCTCAATTTCCTTCATCACCTATAAAACAGGGGTGGTGGTTATCAGCTTATAATGATAATAATTAGAGAATCCAATGAGATAATAATTCTGCAAGTGCTTAGTGACCTATCAATCCTGATGTTAGTAAGTTGTCATTTATGCACTTAGCATTTTAAGTTCTTGACTTAGTACCCGGGAAAAAGAATCATGTTAGTGAACATAATGTTTTTTTTTTTTGGTATTTTCTAAATATGAGCACATAGATAAACAAGTTCACTCTCTTAGCTACACAAACAGTAGAGAGACAAGGCATGCATATTAAAATAGAAAATTCCAATAAATGTCTGAGGTTATAAAATGCAGATAGAAACATGAGTGATTTTTTTTTTTTTTGGCAATATTCTATTCCAGCACACTTACAAGGTCTAGCATGTTGGGTGATATATAGACAAGTGTAGTACACGGTCTCTGTCTCCAAAAAGCTCTTCATGTATAATAAGCTGAATAGTATCTCCCCAAAAATTCAGGTCGATGTGGAATCTCAGAATGTAATTTATTTGGGATTAGGATCTTTGCAGATCAAAGTAAGGTGAGGGCTGTGATGAGATCCATCTCATTATTTCATGAATGCATTCACTGGATTAGACTGGATCCTAAATCTAATGACCATGTCATTATAAAAGACAGAAAGGTCATAAAGAGACACACAAAGGAGGCAATGTGAAGATGGAGGCAGAAACTCACAAAACACAGCTCCTGTAGGAATGTAGCTATCTTATGTTCATTTCAACACACTTGGTAGTTAAGAAATCTTCTTGGCAAAAAAGCTTCCTCTTGCCCACATTCAATGCTACAGCCAGAAATAAAAGGGAAAAAAAGCATTCTGAAATGAGGAACCCAAACAAAGGCCCTGGGAGCCCGCTGGCCTATAGGTGGCCTCTAGCATGCTGCCTCTTCCTTCTTGGAGTAAAGAAAATCCAGATGACTTTCTTGCTAGTGGATGAGTCCTACATTTCTGGAACTGGGCAAGAGGAGGGAGGGAGGAGGGACAGGAGCAATAAAGTCAGAATGGCTGATTGGAGCTATTTTGAGCAGGCCGGTCTTTTATAACTCTTATTTTGTTCCCCAGTTGAACTGACCACTGCTTGATGAATTGTGTTGATCTGTAGTTCAGCGATAAAGTTCTCTTTTAATTCCCTGCTGAATAGAAATATTTAGGGCAATGCCACAGCTGTGTTTATTCTCACACTCCACCACAGTTATGTAAATACTGCCTATGGAACTATTTCTGATAAAGGCCCATACCAACCCCAAGGAATTATACGTTCACTCTAGATGTCTGCCAAGATGAGCCTCTTCCATCCAGCTTGGCACAGCATATGAATGATATCACAGCTTCTCAGAGATCATTTGGCAAACCTCACAATAAAAGAGTAATTTTCTTCCCCTCTTGCTCTCTCAAAGGCTTCCACTGAGCCAAGTAATATTTCCCAGCATTCTCTGCTCCTCTTGTTTGGAAACATGAGGCTGACACCTAAAATTTGAAGCCTCCCAACAAAAAACTAATAGATAAAACAAAACTTGCAACCTGGCAACGAAGGTTTCATATGACCTTTACCTTGCAATGTGAAGGTGGAGAAAATATGGATGAAGCTAATCATGGGGCTGGGGCCATGGGAATTAGGCAGGATACAGACCACACAGTCATTATGGTTGTGTCCAGTTCCCCTATGATTGACCAAAAAAAAAAAAAAGATACTTCCCAACAGACATGCGTTAATAATAATATCTCTGGATAGTGGGATTTTAGATAGTTTTATTTCTATCTTTATGCTTTTCTATATTTTCCAAATTGTTTTTGCAAAGTAATCAGAAAGAAATTAGAGGAGAAAAACATTTTTTAAGAAAAACAAACGATTGCAAATCTTTAGCAATAATGTCATTAGTGAAATGATTCACTAGGAAAAAATATGTTCTTATGTGAAAAAGCTAACACCAGAGGGGGGAAAAAAAAAACAAGATCAAAATGTTAAAATGGGCTGTAACTGAAAGACCTGAAGGAGATAAAGACTGGTACTAAGAACATGCACCATGAGGTTGAGCACTTGTCCTGGGGGTGGGTGTGTGCAAACTCCACCAGAAAACATGTGCACTTTTCTCTTTTCATTCTAATAATCACAGGAGGTGGGAGCTATGACAGGTGAGAAGATGGCCCTTTGGAGGGGCCAGCTTGTCCAATCTATTTCAGTTAGTAATAGAAAAAGCTGGGACTGGAACCCTAGTTAATCTGACTCCAAAACCCAGGTCTTCATCATGATTCTCTGTGATCATTTCAATAGGGCAAAGGTCCATGTGAACAGGTGTGGTCCCCAGGGTGATGGTATGGGCAGTAAGAGGAAGAACCTTATTGGGAAGTCCTGAGGTCACTGGGGGCATGCATCTGAAGGGGATTATGGGACCCCAGTCACTCAGCCTTTCTCTGCTTCCTGGCTCATGATATGCTCTCACATATTCTCCTACCATAATTTACCACCTTCTCCAGAGACCCAAACCAATGGGGTCACCTGAACTTGGATTCAAATTTCCAAAATATTCTCAATAAACTTTTTCTCTTTATAAGTTAATTGCCTCAGGCATGCCATTGTAGGAGTGAAGCTGGTACATGCTCCATTTAGCAGGATGCTTATAAAATGTGGTATATCATTTAAAAGAGTAGGGGACATTTTTTCATATTGTTTGTTGCTCAGTATCTTTTGAACACCCTTCCTGTGTTGTGGAAAGTTTTCCAAATTATAAATTCAACTTCCCCAAGGCATATGCCAGAATTCAAAATTCTATCTTTCTCTGCTGCTAGGGAACAGAGTCTCTTTCACAAAATAGAAACTCTGAAGGAGTCAACGTAAGGATGTGGGCGTGCATGGAATCCATCTTTGGGCAGGTATGGGAGGCATCCAGCTCTCGGGGGCCAAGCTTGGCCAGCCTTGTATTTAGTGCAAGCTGAGGCACTTGTGTGAGCTCGGAGGTTGCTGTCAAGTGGGGGTGGCAGCAGGGGTTATTTCCCTTAGTACAGCCATTACAATACGGTTGGCTAGGCAACTTCTTGGCCTGAAATCTTTGGAAAATAGATAAGAACCCGCTCTCCTTAAAAAGAGTCGACTCTATTGCCTGAAAGCAATCCCCAGTTAAGAATGTAGATTTAGGAAGCAGGTTGCTATGATAAAAACTAATGAGATCATCTAAAGAATGTGTCAAGTGTGAGCAGGTAATGCAAAAGCAGCCAGATTTGGTGCTGTCTTTCACAAAATCCTATTTCAAAAACAGGTCATGCATGATATAGTATTCTGCTAAGCTCTGAGGGAACCTGACAGTATCTCTCATGTTGGCTAGGTTTCAGTTTTTCAGTAACATAAATTTACAAAATATGTGAAGAATTTCAGCACTTTGACCTTTCCTAGGGGAATGATATCCTTATCAAAGTTTTAGAAGAGGAGTCAGCTAAAGTTAAAACTAGAGAAAACATTCCCCTCCCACTACATATTTCATCTGCACCTCAAAAAATATTCTGTGGTTTGACCTTGCTCAGCAGATTAAACAAAAAGCCATCTAAATATACAAGGTGTGAATGTAAATCAAATAAATGTACATTTGTCTCTAGACTCTTAGTACACTGACAACAATGTATCCTGTGGCCCAGTCCAAAGCATAGCCTTTGGTATCTGAGGGCCTGTTGGGGTAGGGTGGACATATTTAGCAAATAAAAATGTAAGTTGCCCAGTTAGATTTGAATTTTAGATAAACAAGGAGTATTTTTTAGTGGAAGCATGTCCTATGTAATCTCTAATGGTAGAGATGGTGTCAAGTACATGGATGAAAATGTATAGAAAGTGGGGTGCAGAAGTGCCTGCTTATAATCCCAGCTACTCAACAGGCAGAGCAGTATTTGAGGACAACCTCAGAAATTTAGCGAGATCTTTTGTGTGTGCAGGAACACACACACACACACACACACACACACACACATACACACATACACACACATAAATAAATAAATAGTTCTGGAGATAGAGCTCAGGGGTAGAGAACTTGCCTAACTGTGTGAGCTCTTGGGTTCAATCCCCACCCAATACGACATACACAACAAAAGGAGGTCTAGAAAATAAAATGCATAGAATTTTATGGTGGATAAACTGTGAAGGGTGGAAAGAGGGAAATGTCAAGGTATTGCCTAGGTTTCTGTATTAGAAAACTGAATAAATGACAGTAACTTTCACTAAGAGAAAAATGATCCAGATTTGAAGAGAAATATGCATTTGGCTAAATATCTCCATTGTCATTCATATCTCATTATAGCCACAAATTTGTAAAATCTACAGACACCAGCTACTCCCCAACACTCTGCTTTTGGTGATTTTGCTTTCATGACAACATCCACTCAGGAGTACAGGTTGGGTGAGCCAATCTTGCTCCGTGCATCCTGTCCTCTTGTATGGAGTCCCGTCTCCACGTTTTATCAGTTTTTTCTTGGTGATATCTCCTTTTCAAAACAGTCAGCCGCACAGTAAGCCACTGGTATTCCCTCAGGAAAGCTGAGACAATCATTTGCCTAGAATAGGTTATAAGCTTTATTTTCTTGGTCAACTTTGATAAGGAAGCTGAGGTCTCACTCCAGGCTCAACTAGGAGAAATGTTCTGATCATCCACGAATGTCTTCCATGGTCTTGGAAGTGGCAGCATCTGTGATGTCTACTTATTTCTAGAAAGTCTTTTGGCAGAGAGCTTTCCAGAAAGCTCCTGGTTGCCCCACCCTGGAAGAGAATCCTGGCTTGGGTCATCTAATCATCTCTTTTCAAGGTTTATCCTTTCACAGTTTACCTTCCCCACTAACCTAAATTCTTGAGGGCAACCAAATATCAGAATTATCTTACTGTCACCCCCAGCACCTGACACATGGGAGGGTACACTAGAAGTATTTACTGGACTAAATAAATAGATGGCTGGGTCTTTGTGTGGTGCCTACTTTTCTAGTCAATGTCCATCTTCACAGTTGTTTTTCCCTTATTGCATTAACTCTTTCAGACTTGATCAACTGAACTGAACACCACAGCTAGTGTACTAGTCAAAAGTTTTGGTGTTCCATGGGAATCTAATTCCCACAGATAAAAATGCAGCAACTAATTCAGAAATGGTTACCTATTATTATATTGTTGACCAGAATATTTGCCACAAGTGATTTTCTTGGACTGAAATAACCAATGTGTGATCTTGTGAGCATTTCCAGGTTTAGATGTAGAGGGAGATGGCCTTACAGATGTGCAAAGCAGGACAAAAAGGTGACACAGAAATAAAACAAGGAGATTATTCATCCGAAGTGCTGCTATCTAAGAGGCAGCAATATCAGTGGGTACCATAGAACTCACTTATGGGAAAGTTTCGTGTAACATAATGAGATTTATCTGTCTGGCCCACTTATAAAATTGTGAGCAAATGCCTTTTCATTCATTAATTTATTAATTATTTTTGAGTGCCTGGCACCCATCAGACATGGCATTAGGCACGTGGAGAGAAGGAGAGTTCAACACAGATATTGTTCCTGTAATCACTGTGGTTACAGCCCATTGATCTGGGACAGGCAAACACTCTCTTAAGCTTTCAAATAACATGAGAAATTCCTAAAGCAAGAGAATAATTTGCCTTTTTTAGAAGCAGAAAATCTTTTCCTAAATTGCCAATAAATTACTTAAGCAATAATTAACTGCATGATGTTGGCAGTTGCTACAGGTACTAATAGTACTTCATCATCCCCAAAGAGTCTCACAGACCTTCATTCTGAATTCCTACCAAGTCATTCTCTGGGAGGAAGGAGGACAAAATAAGAGGAGAAGATAAGGGCAAAAGCATTTTATCTCTGGGGCCCTTATACAAATAAAGATGTGTGTATACACACATACACAGTGTGTGTGTGTGTGTGTGTGTGTGTGTTTGTGTGTATATATAGTGAGCATATATTATATATATTTTGTATATACATGGATAGTTTCTATACATGTCCCCAAAGGCCCTTATGCTAAAGACTTGATTGCAGACTGTAGTGCCATCAGGAGTCAGTGGTGCCTTTGAGAGGTGGAGCTTAGTGGAAGGAAGTTGGGTTATTACCTTTGAGAGGAAATTGGAATCCAACTTCTTTGTGTCTCTTTCCTTCCCAGCCACCATCAGGTGAGCAGCTTTGCTCCTCCATGTGCTCCTGCCATGATGTACTGTGCTACTACAGGCCCCCAAACAAAAGAGCCACTGACCATGGACTGAAACCTCCAAAACCTTGAGTTGCTATAAGCTTTCATCCTTTTAAGGTTGTTTTCTCAGGTTATTTTGTCACAGCAATATAAAGCTGACTAACACACAGTGGAAGGCAGCATGAGACATTAGTGTCCATGAATCTTTCAGCAATGATTATTCGTAGCTGTTACCCAGTAGGGAAGATGGTCCTGGGAGAATGTGGAAGAGGAGACATAAACTGGATGATCCAGAAGGATCTGAAGAGGGTCGACCACATGAATGGATCTAGGGAATTGGATTCAGGAAGTAGAAAAGACCCCAGGCCATTTCAGTTAGCATGGGTGAACTATAGAGAGAGAAAAAGCAGAAACCAAAGTGATCCTAGTTACATGCATGAACAAATGAATGACCAAGGTCAAAATTAATAATGTGTTAGGAATTAGAGGTCATTTAATCCAACCATCCATTTCACAGGTGAAAAATCAAAGTTCTAAAGAGAAATGGTTTATCCAGGGTCATACTTGCAGGTAGTAATATTATGGAACTTTACATCTAGATTTCTGAACAGCTAATTTCATATGCTAAAGGTAATTTCATATTCTTTATGATTTTCAAGTGGAAGTCCTGAATTTGGGGCTAGTAGCTTTTTCCATATTTGAAACATTCACTGATGTACTTTGCAGATAGTTTACCATCAAGGTCTTTATGAAAATGACAGCTTCATAATTATTTTCTCTGTGGAAGCCTTTGCTCAAAGACACTTTCACCTCTTTTGTAGATAGCAATAATCATTTTCATTACCTGAAGGATTTAAACAAGCACAAACAAATAAATCAGCTACTCATAAAATTGCAATTTTTTTAAAAAAAATCTATATCTGAACTATCTAGACAAGTTTTAAATTGTCACGCTGGTTGCGAGAGGGTGAAAATCAGAATAATGCAAATGTTCATCCCAAGTTCTAAAAGGTCATGCTATATGAAATTCAATCTTCCTCATTCTTACAGTAAATGCCAAAGTGCCAGACAAGTTGGGAAGAGAGTCGGTCTCTCTGCAAAGCCGTGAAGTTGTGGGGTTAGATTTGTTTTATTTTGTTTTGATTGCATTAACTATTTTTTTTTGGCAGAAAATATGTGTGAAATAGTAGAACAAGAAAATTGTTATAAATGAAGGAAATTAACTGAAAGCTTTCCAATTCTTGATGTAGAGGTGCCTGGGGAGGAGGGGAGCAAGTCAGGGAGAGAAGAGGATGTCATGGTTTCTGCATTTGCTGCAGGGGACACCTGTGCTCCTGGGGTGGTCAGATGCCTGCCTCTGCCTCGAGGCCTTCCAAACATGTGCTCCCTCCGGATGCGCAAGTCAAGTGACAAAACTGCATCTCCAGCCTTGCACCTCAGGCAATTTGAGGAAGTGGACTGCTTTTAACCAAGACTTAAATATATCCTCTCTGGGGGAAAAAAATACCAAAAAACTGAAAGAAGCCCAGCTTTTGGGATAAGACAAATACAGATAAACTTTTGAATCATTCATTCAAAAATATTTATTAAATGCCTGCTCTCTGTTAGGCAGGCCGCTAGGTGCTGGGGAGACGGGGCCAGACAGTGTGCCACAGCGTTCAAGGAGCTCACTGTCCACAGGGACGAGAAGGTGTCTGAGGGATTTGGCAGACAAAGAACCCCATGACCACATGTGACATAGTGCTTGATGTCATTAACAGAGCCAGTGTGCCTTGGTCCTGGACTGGCTACTAGCTAAATAGCCTTGGGCAAAGAACTCAATTTCTCTGTATCATAGTTTCTCACCTGCAGAGAGAAGTGGGCTGAGCTATCACAGGGGTATGGACTGGAACAGCGATGGCCCTGTGGCTCACTTTAGAAGGAAGAGGAGAAGCTGCTTAAACCAAAAAAAGGAGCATTAGAGAGAGGCTGAGGGCACAGCAACCCAAGGAGTTTAACAGCCTGCACCAGCAACCTAAGTGCAAAACTGCATTTCACATAGTGCAACCTGTGAGGAGTACTTAGCAGTGTGGGGGAAAAGTGGAGGGCCAAACAGGGGACAGAGCCCGAAGGGGACCCATTGCCAGAATTACATAAGCAGCATGAGCTGATCAAGTTTATACTGTAGGGAGATCATGTCTGGGAAGATAGATTGGAAGGGAGAAAAACTGGAGGCAAGGGGACAGTTAAAATATCTCTGATCTTGTAGGGGTGACAGCAGAGCAATTGCAAAGGAGAGAGCACTTTAGACAGAAAAGGAGAGACGAGAGCAGAACAGGGAGAGCATTCTATTAGGACCATTTGATCTCTGAATTAACACTTGTATCTTTAGGAAATCATGTCTTGTAAATATTGAATCCAATATATGTCCATCTGTGAGTCCTGGGGTCTGCTAGGTGTGGCAAAACAGGAGACACAGTGAGTTAGATGTAGTCCAGGACATTCAATTATAGCTATAAACATGGTTGGTACCAAAATAACTATAATACATGGCAGAATAATCATAATACATGGTAGAACTGGGGTGCTGTTAAAAAAAGCATAGATTATCAGAGGAAGAAAAGGATGCTGAGCATAAAGAACAGTGAGTCCTTTGGGAAGACAAAGGTGTTGAGATGGAGCTTACGGAATAAGAGGATGGGGCGGGTGGAGCATGGCAAGGGCATTCCAGTCTCTGGGATGCTATGATCAGGAAGAGAGGGGCATGAAAGTGTTCAGGAATAGCAAATAGACCAGTTTTATCTGGGAAATTCTTTCTATAACTATGTTATTTTTTAACAGTTTATTGAAATTAATTGATATATCGGGAGTAGTACATATTTTAAGAGTGTAATAGGCTAACACACACAGATACCTCCTTGACTCCTTCCCCATTACGCTTGCTTTAGATGAGTTTGCATTTTTGTAGAATTTTAACAAATGGAAACATGTAATGTAAATTCCTTAAGTCTAGCTTTTTTCACATAGCATCATTATTTTGAGATTTACCCATGTTGTTCATTCCCTTTTATTGTTGAGTAGTAATCCATCTTGTGGAAAAGCCACTGTTTGTTTATCCAGCTTTTGATGAACGATTGTTTCTAGAGTTTGGTTATTATATTTATTCATAATATAATAACTGTGAACCTTTTGTGTGTTTATTTTGGACATGTGATTTCATTTCTCTTGGGTAAACAGCTAAGAGTGGACTGTTGATTCATTTGGTGATGTGTATGTACCAAGTGGTTTTAACATTCTTCATTCTCAAACAGAAACATATGATGGTTACAGTTCTTCCACATCCTTGCCAACACTTAAAATGATCAGTCTTTTAATTCTAGCTAGATTAATATATGTGTAGTCGTATCTCATTGTGGTTCTAATTTGCATGTATGTAGTGATTAATGATGCACATCTTTTCATGTGCTTATTTGCATTGGTAAAGTGTATAAATGTTCACCCTTTTAAAATTGCATTGATTGCCATGTTATTATTGAGTTTAGACAAATCTATCTATCTATCTATCTATTAGATACAATAAATATTGTTTCTACTATTTTCTCCCAATCTGTGTTTTCATTCTCTTAAGAATAAAATATTTAATTCAACAAAATTCAATTTATCATTTTTTTTTCCTCTGGGGATGTGCTTTTGGTTCCACATCTAGAATCTTTGGGAAACTCAAATTTATAAATATTTTCCATGTTTTCTCCTGGAGGTTTATAGTTTTAGGCTTCATATTTAGATTGATGAAACATTTGAACTAATTTTTGTATATGGTGCAAGGTATAGATTGAAGATCATTTTTTATTTGAATAGTCAATATCACCATTTGTCTAAGATCATCACCATTTGTCTAAAATGACCATTCTTTCTCCATTAAATTGTCTTAGCATACCTGTTGAAAATCAATTGTCCAGAAGTGTCTGAGTTACTTCTGATTTACTTCTGAATTCCCTGTTATGTTCCATCTATTGACTTGCCAGTTGACTTCCCAATTTTGAAAGAAACACCCCACTGTTTTGACAACTGTAACTTTAGGAAATACCTGGATGAGGTGGTGTTTAGTCCTGAGATCTCAACATGCTATCATATTTCTTCGGTCTCAAGTCTTCCTTAGCATTATTTGAAGTGCAGATCTGCAAGTGACCAAGTTCTTTGAGCATTACATTTGAATAAACCTCTATTTCATCTCAATTTTTGAAAGATATTTTTGTTGGATATAGAATCCTAACTGAACTGTATTTTCTAGTGCATTTGAAAGATGCTCCTCCAATATCATCTCATTTGCATAGCTTCTAAGGAGAAATCAGCTGCCTTCTCTTTATTCCTCTGAATATAACATATCCTTGTCCTTTGGTGGCATTTCAAGGCTTTCTTTTAATCACTGGTGTTCAGCTTTGTGATGACAAGGTGCCATTTGTTACATACTTCTTGTCCGCAGGGTTTATTGAGCTTCTGGTAGTCTATGGATTTACAGTTCTTATCAAATTTGAACAGTTTTCAGCCATTATTTCTTCAAATGGTTTTCTGTTCCTTGTCCCTTTGAAGATTCCAACTGTATTAGGCTGCTTGAATTCTTAGCGCAGCTCACTGATTCTCTGTTCTTTTCAAAAAACAAAACAAAAAAATCTTTGCTTTCTGTGTTTCATTGTGGATGACTTCTATTATTAGATCTCATTTGCTATTAATTCCATCCAGGGCATTTTATTCCCACAGAGTAGTTTTCACAGCCAGAAGTTTCATTTGGAGTTTTTAAATAACTTCATGTCTTAACTTTCTGAACACACAGAATACAGCTATATTAATGGTTTTAAGGTCCATATTGGATCCTTCAAACATCTGCATCGGTTCTGGGTCATTTTCAATTGATTGATTTCCCTCTGCACTGTGGGTATATTTTCCTACTTCTTTGCCTGGCCTGGTAATTTTTTTAGTAGATGTCAGACTTTGTGAGTTTTACCTTATGGAGTGCTAGATATTTTTATATTTCTAAAAATATTCTTCAATATATATATATATATATATTTTTCTGGGACACAGTGACTTGGAAAGCATTCGATCTTTTCAGGTATTGCTCTTAAGTTTGTTAGGTACTACCAGAGTGGGCTCCGTCTAGGTTATTCTTTCTGTCTCTGCTGGAGTGTGGGCCCTCTGTGTACCCCATCCAATTCTCCAGGGATCGTGACATTTTCCAGTGGCAGGAGAGGCACTGTCCTGGCCTCCCCTGAGTGCTGAGCACCATGACCTCTAATCCTTTGGGGGTAGCTATTTCCTTAGCCTGTGAACTTTCCTCATGTATGTGCTGATCAGTACTCAACAAAACTCCATGGGATCCTTTCAAATCTGCAGGGCTCTCCGTATGCAGCTCCCTCTTTCTGGTATCCTCCTCGTGAGAGCTACCTGTTTTGGTCTTCCTAGAGTCTCAGCTCTGACTTCCCAGCTTGAGGAGTGTTTTGGGCTCTCCCGGGGCTCCATTCCCTTGGGCAGGGGCCTGCAAACTCTCTCTCAGTTTGCAGGCCTGTGCAATCTGAAGGGATCACCTTGTTTGTTCCCATCTCTCTGGTATTTTTCCTGATGCCCAAGAGTTTGAGCATTGTTGTATCACATTTTGCCAGTTTTTTTTTTTTTTTCTCTTTCAGGCTGTAGGGTAAATCTATTTTCTGTCATTCAACTTGTTTGCAGTGGAAGTCTTACGGCTTGACTTTTAAGATAAGTCTTAAAGAGATAATTTTTCAATGTAACAATCTTTATTATAAAGGTGTATGGGGGTTGAGGATGCGGCTCAAGTGGTAGCGCGCTCGCCTGGCATGCGTGCGGCCCCGGTTCAATCCTCAGCACCACATACAAAGATGTTGTGTCCTCCGAAAAACTAAAAATAAATATTAAAAATTCTCTCTCTCTCTCTCTCTCTCTCTCTCTTTAAAAAAAATAAAAAATAAAGGTGTATGGAATTCGTTTTCTAATTAGATTGTGTTTGCTCAGTTCATTTCAAAGCTATTTTTTGAGGAGATACTACATACCTCATACTGCACCTATAAAGATGAATCAATCCCATAGGGTCTCTATATTCCTGACATCAGTTTAAAGATATAGATAACTTAAAGGAACACATTGTAAGGCTTATATATTACACATGCTTTCCATATTCCCTCCCTTCTTCTGATGACTACCGGTACTATCACTGATTTCATATCAAGGGCAGCTGGAGGAGATAAGAAACTCAAACCACATGATATTATAAGTTGTAAACAGCCCTAGAATTAGACTGAGGGGCAAAAGTTGAAACTCCAGGGGAAAATACTTCATGCTGATGAGCTGTTGATTTCTCTCTTTCTTGCTATTACTGTACTCCCATAACCGTAATAGAAAGTTGGCGCTACTTCAGATAGAAGAAAATGGAGTTTCAAATGGTTCCACTCTGGGACCTCAGGGAATGAAGCAGGCTGGGGTGAAGGTACAAGATTGATGGCATCGTGGGGCTGGGTTACCCATAACCATCTCCACAGTGCTTCCAGCTTTGAGAAGAGCCTTTCATACGAAGTTTGAAGCAATTTGTTGACTTTTCATGAGTTGGAGCAGCTGACATTCCTCCTGGCTCTGGGCCAGGGTGGGTGCTGTGCTAAATGAGAAACCAGTTTTCCCATCTGCACAGAAGAAACTTTCCCTGATCATTTGTTAAAGTGTTATTTCCAAGGCACTGAGTGAATTTAATTAATTTTGCCACCACTATCCCCTCCTTAGTAAATTTTTCACACACGTGGATTCACTAGGAAATTGAATTTCCCCTCTAGAAAATAACAACAACAACAAAAAAGGACATTCAATGACAGGATGAGAGAATAGTTTGGTGAAAGCCCCATGATGTAGTCAAAGTGAAAATGCCTGTCAAACTGTAATGAGATGAATCACATTAGAATGCAGATTCTGAGGCCACAGACGCAGAGATTCAGCATTTCTAGCAAGCTCCTAGGTGACATGATGCTGCTGGTGGCCTGACAGCAGGTTGAGTTTTGATGCTGCTCAGAAATTCATCCATTATAGTGGGAGACATTTATTGAACACCTATTATGGGTTAGACACTGAGTAAGGAACCGAACAATCAAAAATGGACTAAACTGAACCTCTGCACCAAGAAATCAATTCAGAGAGAATCAGGCAACAGGGATGGGATGGCCTGTTTAAGCAATGAGTACATGGATGCCTGTAGAACTATCTCTGCTTTTGAATCGCAGGGAGACTGAGCAGGAGAAAGTCTGGTCTTTCAAAATGCAGCACCCTTTCATGTTCAAAACGCTAGAAAAACTAGGGATAACGGGAACGTATCTCAACATTGTAAAAGCTATCTATGCTAAGCCTCAGGTCAACATCATTCTAAATGGAGAAAAATTGAAAGCCTTCCCCATAAAAACTGGAACAAGACAGGGATGCCCTCTTTCACCACTTCTACACAACATAGTCCTGGAAGCTCTAACTAGAGCAATTAGACAGATGAAAGAAACTAAAGGATACCAATAGGCAAAGAAGAACTCAAACTATCACTATTTGCTGATGACATGATTCTATACTTAGAGCATCCAAAAAACTCCACCAGAAAACTTTTAGAACTAATAAATGAATTCAGCAAAGTAGCAGGATACAAAACCAATACCCACGAATCAAAGGCATTTCTGTACATCAGTGATTAATCTTCTGAAACAGGAATGAGGCTATTTATAATAGCCTCAAAAACAATCAAACAAACAAGCAAAAACAACCTTGGGAATCAACCTAATAAAAGAGGTGAAAGACCTCTACAATGAAAACTACAAAATACTAAAGAAAGAAATTAAAGAAGACCTTATAAGATGGAAAGATCTCCCTTGTTCTTGGATAGGAAGAATCAATATTGTCAAAATGACCATTCTACCTAAAGCACTATACAGACTTAATGCAAGCCCAATCAAAATCCCAATGACTTTCCTCATAGAAATAGAAAAAGCAGTCATGAAATTCATTGGAAAATATGAGACTCAGAATAACCAAAGTAATCCTTAGCAAGAAGAGTGAAACAGAAGGCATTATAATACCAGATTTTAAACTCTACTACAGAGCTACAGTAACAAAAACAATATGGTATCGGCACCAAATATGTAGATAGGTAGACCAATAGTACAGAACAGAGGACACAGAGACAAACCCACATAAATACAGTTATTTCATATTAGACAAAGGTGTCAAAAACATATATTGGAGAAAAGATAGCCTCTTCAACAAATGATGCTGGGAAAACTGGAAATCCATATGCAGCAAAATGAAATTCAACCTCTATCTCTCCCCCTGCACAAAACTCAAATCAAAGTGGATCAAGGACCTAGGAATTAAACCAGAAACTCTGCACCTAATAAAAGAAAAAAGCAGGCCCAAATCTTCATCATGTCGGCTTAGGATCGGACTTCCTTAACAAGACTCCTAAAGTGCAAGAAATAAAATTAAGAATCAAGGAAAGAAGATGGCGGCGAAGGGACTGCATCACCCCAGGGCGCCGCGTCGCTAAGTGGGAGAAAGACAATGCAAAACGGCTGAAGGATATCTTTGGGAAGTTCCAGTGAAATTGAGGTGCTCCAGAATCTAGTGGACAGATTTCCATCGTGCGAAGTTCGGCTCTGAGAGCTCCATTTCCCCGCACAGAGGGTCGCATAACCTGACAGGCGATCGCCCGGAGGCTGGAGTCTGTGGCGCGCGCCGGGGAGCGGCAGGGTGCCGGAGCGGGGGAACAGCGATACGGATCCAGGGGGGCTCCCGCCAGTGGTACATCGGAGCCCATAGTGCTGAGTTCCAGCTTTGAAACAGAGGAGAGAAGCGGCCCAGTTTGGTTCCAGACACCAGTCGGACCACAGTGGAGAACAGCAGCCGCCATTTCGGAGAGATGATGTAATCATCCCCGTGTTCTACTGATCTCAGCCCATTCAACTACGAACAGGTGATATCAGGCTGGTATTTGCCTGCGTCTAGCAGACAGATTTCTTGCTCAGGCTCGGGGCGGGGGTTCTTGTGGAGAATACTCCTAGAGGCTCGTGCCTGGCAAGGCGTGCGCCGGGCACTGAGCAGCTGGATTCTGGTTCCGGGGGCTAACCTGGCCCAGGTCTGAGGAAACTGCGGAGACTGCCGGCGGAGGCCAGCTCCAAGTGGAGCGTGCGCTGAGCTTGGGGCGACTGGGTTCTAACTCCTGGAAGAGTTTTGGCCTGGGGCTGGGGAACCTGTGGGGGTCGCTCCTTGGAGCCAGCTCCCAGCGGAGAGTGTATCAGATCGGAGAGGCGGGGTTCCGGCTACCTAAGCTGCTTTGGCCCAAGGCTAGGGAACCGGCGGTGACTGCTTCTCAATCAGGGTCCGGCGGGGTGTTGTAGGGGCAGATTGGAGCTTCCTCCTGCGCCCAGAGCAGGCCAAGTGACCCGCCGGCGTGGTACCATGACACCCCAAACGCAGCTGGGGCTGAAGAGAACAGCCGCCCACGCCTAGAATAGGACCAGCAATTCCGCGGCGCAGTAGCCAAGTAACCTCATTTGGAGTAGGGGCTGTGCGGAGCTGCCATCAGAGCAAGCAGGGCAGGCAGACCTGCCGCCAACTGGCAAGACAGGCCAGGTAGCTTGCCACCGTGGTGGACATGTAAAACCGAGGCAGTCGCGTCACACTGGTTGGAGTGGGGGTGGAGCAGGGTCGCCGCCCGGGTCCGGAGGGGGCTCAGCGACCCATTGGAGAGGTAGTCAGGTACCCCCATTGGGAGTGGGGGCTGTGCAGAACTGCGACCCACCAGCCTAGAGGTCTGCCAGCGCAGTAGACTCGTCACACCAATTGGAGTGGGGGCCCAGCTGAGCCGCCACCCACATCCAGATCAGGACCAACGATCCCAGGGCGCGGTAGTTACGTTACCACAATTGGAGTGGGGGCAGAGCAAAGCCACCACCAGTGCCCGCAGCGGGGGCAGACCTGCGACCGATCAGCGGGGTAGACAGACCACCATAATTAGAGGAGGAGCACAGCCAATACCCTCCCAGCAAGGGAGACTTCCCAACTATACAAGAGCAACATAAATAAATAGGGGGTAAATTTCAAAAACACAACAGTGGCACCAAGCAGAAAGAAACGCCAGCAGTATGAAAAGACAAGGAAAGAAAGGACCACAAGTAATGCAGGTCAACTCAACTTTAGAAGAGGTAATAGCTGCAACAGATGGAATGTCAGATAAAGACATCAGGATTTATATGCTTCAGATGATCTGGAGTCTCAAGGAAGACATGAGACAGCAAAATCAGACAATGAAAGATCACATTGACAAACAAATCCAGGAAGTAAAAGATCAATTTCACAGGGAGATAGAGGTAATAAAAAACAAACAAATAGAAATTCTAGAAATGCAGGAAACTATAAACCAACTTAAAAATTCAATTGAGAATACTACCAGCAGAGTAGATCACTTAGAAGAGAGAACATCAGACAATGAAGACAAAGTATTTCAACTGGAAAAGAACATAGACAGCTCAGCAAGTCTGCTAAGAAACCATGAGCAGAATATCCAAGAATTATGGGATAATATCAAAAGACCAAATTTAAGAGTCATTGGGATACAGGAAGGCACAGAGCTCCAAACCAAAGGAATAGAAAGTCTATTCAGTGAAATAATACGAGAAAACTTCCCAGACTTGAAGAATGAGACAGAATCCCAAATCCTAGAAGCCTACAGGACGCCGAATGTGCAAAATCATAAGAGATCCACACCTAGACACATTATAATGAAAATGTCCAACATACAGAATAAGGAGAGAATTTTAAAAGCTGCAAGAGAAAGAAAGCCGATTACATTTAGGGGTAAACCAATCAGGATAACAGCTGATCTCTCAACACAGACTCTGAAAGCTAGAAGATCCTGGAATAACATATTTCAAACACTGAAAGAAAATGGGCTCCAACCAAGAATCGTGTATCCGGCGAAATTAAGCTTCAGATTAGAAGATGAAATTAAAACCTTCCACAATAAACAAAAGTTAAAAGAATTCGCAGCTAGAAAACCATCTCTTCAAAAAATCCTTGGCAAAACATTACAGGAAGAGGAAATGGAAAATAACATTGAAAACCAACAATGGGAGATAGGACAGTAAAGGGGGGAAAGTAGTCAAAGAGGATAACAAATCAGGTTTAGTAACATCAATAAACAAATATGGATAGAAGAACAAACCATATCTCAATAATAACACTAAATGTTAATGGCTTAAACTCACCAATTAAGAGACACAGGCTAGTAGAATGGATCACAAAACAAGACCCAACAATATGCTGTCTACAGGAGACGCATCTGATAGGAAAAGATATTCATAGACTGAAGGTGAAAGGCTGGGAAAAATCATACCACTCACTCATATGGACTGCGGAAACAAGCAGGAGTGTCAATACTTATATCTAATAAAATAGATTTCAAGCCAAAGTTAATCAAAAGGGACAAAGAAGGACACTTCATACTGCTCAAGGGAACCATACACCAACAAGACATAACAATCATAAATATATATGCCCCAAATAATGGTGCAGCTGTGTTCATCAAGCAAACTCTTCTCAAGTTCAAGAGTCTAATAGACCACCATACAATAATCATGGGAGACTTCAACACACCTCTCTCACCACTGGACAGATCTTCCAAACAAAAGTTAAATAAGGAAACTATAGATCTCAATAACACAATTAACAATCTAGACTTAATTGACATATATAGACTATACCACCCAACATCAAGTAGTTACACTTTTTTCTCAGCAGCACATGGAACCTTCTCAAAAATAGACCATATATTATGTCACAGGGCAACTCTTAGACAATATAAAGGGGTAGAGATAATACCATGCATCTTATCTGATCATAATGGAATGAAACTGAAAATCAATGATAAAAGAAGGAAGGAAAAACCAAGCATCACTTGGAGAATGAACAATAGGTTGCTGAGTGATCAATGGGTTTTAGAAGACATTAAGGAGGAAATTAAAAACTTCCTAGAGTTAAATGAAAACACAGACACAACATATCAGAATCTATGGGACACATTGAAAGCAGTTCTAAGAGGAAAATTCATTGCTTGGAGTTCATTCCTCAAAAAAAGAAAAAACCAACAAATAAATGATCTCATACTTCATCTCAAAATCCTAGAAAAAGAAGAGCAAAACAACAGCAAAAGAAGTAGAAGGCAAGAAATAATTAAAATCAGAGCTGAAATTAATGAAATTGAAACAAAAGAAACAATTGAAAAAATTGACAAAACTAAAAGCTGGTTCTTTGAAAAAATAAATAAAATTGACAGACCCTTAGCCATGCTAACGAAGAGAAGAAGAGATAGAACCCAAATTACTAGCATACGGGATGAAAAAGGCAATATCACAACAGACACTTCAGAAATACAGAAGATAATCAGAAATTACTTTGAATCCTTATACTCCAATAAAATAGAAGATAGTGAAGGCATAGATAAATTCCTTGAGTCCTATGATCTGCCCAGATTGAGCCAGGAGGATATAGACAACCTAAACAGACCAATAACAATGGAAGAAATAGAAGAAACCATCAAAAGACTACCAACTAAGAAAAGCCCAGGACCGGATGGGTATACAGCAGAGTTTTACAAAACCTTTAAAGAGGAACTAACACCAATACTTTTCAAGCTATTTCAGGAAATAGAAAAAGAGGGAGAACTTCCAAATTCATTCTACGAGGCCAACATCACCCTGATTCTGAAACCAGACAAAGACACTTCAAAGAAAGAAAACTACAGACCAATATCTCTAATGAACCTTGACGCAAAAATCCTCAATAAAATTCTGGCGAATCGGATTCAAATACATATCAAAAAAATTATACACCATGATCAAGTAAGATTCATCCCTGGGATGCAAGGCTGGTTCAATATACGGAAATCAATAAATGTTATTCACCACATCAATAGACTTAAAAATAAAAACCATATGATCATCTCGATAGATGCAGAAAAAGCATTCGACAAAGTACAGCATCCCTTTATGTTCAAAACTCTAGAAAAATTAGGGATAACAGGATCATACCTCAACATTGTAAAAGCAATCTATGATAAGCCACAGGCCAGCATCATTCTGAATGGAGAAAAATTGAAGGCATTCCCTCTAAGATCTGGTACAAGACAGGGATGCCCTCTCTCACCACTTCTGTTCAACATAGTCCTCGAAACACTGGCCAGAGCAATTAGACAGACGAAAGAAATTAAAGGCATAAAAATAGGAAAAGAAGAACTTAAATTATCACTATTTGCAGATGATATGATTCTATACCTAGCAGACCCAAAAGGGTCTACAAAGAAGCTATTAGAGCTAATAAATGAATTCAGCAAAGTGGCCGGATATAAGATCAACACGCATAAATCAAAGGCATTCCTGTATATCAGCGACAAATCCTCTGAAACGGAAATGAGGAAAACTACTCCGTTCACAATATCCCCCCAAAAAATAAAATACTTGGGAATCAACCTAACAAAAGAGGTGAAAGATTTATACAATGAAAATTACAGAACACTAAAGAAAGATATAGAAGAAGACCTTAGAAGATGGAAAAATATACCCTGCTCATGGATAGGCAGAACCAACATCATCAAAATGGCGATATTACCAAAAGTTCTCTATAAGTTCAATGCAATGCCAATCAAAATCCCAACAGCATTTCTTGTAGAAATAGATAAAAGAATCATGAAATTCATATGGAATAATAAAAGACCCAGAATAGCAAAAACAATGCTAAGCAGGAAGTGTGAATCAGGCGGTATAGCGATACCAGACTTCAAACTATACTACAGAGCAATAGTTACAAAAACAGCATGGTACTGGTACCAAAACAGGAGGGTGGACCAATGGTACAGAATAGAGGACACAGTAACCAATCCACAAAACTACAACTATCTTATATTTGATAAAGGGGCTAAAAGCATGCAATGGAGGAAGGATAGCATCTTCAACAAATGGTGCTGGGAAAACTGGAAATCCATTTGCATCAAAAAGAAGCTGAATCCCTATCTCTTGCCATGCACAAAAGTTAACTCAAAATGGATCAAGGAGCTTGATATTAAATCAGAGACACGGCATCTGATAGAAAAAAAAGTTGGTTATGATCTACATACTGTGGGATCGGGCCCCAAATTCCTCAATAGGACACCCATAGCACAAGAGTTAACAACTAGAATCAACAAATGGGACTTACTCAAACTAAAAAGTTTCTTCTCAGCAAAAGAAACAATAAGAGAGATAAACAGGGAGCCTACATCCTGGGAACAAATCTTTACTCCACACACTTCAGATAGAGCCCTAATAACCAGAATATACAAAGAACTCAAAAAATTAGACAATAAGATTACAAATAACCCAATCAATAAATGGGCCAAGGACCTGAACAGACACTTCTCAGAGGAGGACATGCAATCAATCAATAAGTACATGAAAAAATGCTCACCATCTCTAGCAGTCAGAGAAATGCAAATCAAATCTACCCTAAGATACCATCTCACTCCAGTAAGATTGGCAGCCATTAGGAAGTCAAACAACAATAAGTGCTGGAGAGGATGCGGGGAAAAGGGCACTCTTGTTCATTGCTGGTGGGACTGCAAAATGGTGCAGCCAATTTGGAAAGCAGTATGGAGATTTCTTGGAAAGCTGGGAATGGAACCACCATTTGACCCAGCTATTCCCCTTCTCGGTCTATTCCCTAAAGACCTAATAAGAGCATGCTACAGGGACACTGCTACATCAATGTTCATAGCAGCACAATTCACGATAGCAAGATTGTGGAATCAGCCTAGATGCCCTTCAATAGATGAATGAATAAAAAAAAATGTGGCATTTATACACAATGGAGTATTACTCTGCATTAAAAAATGACAAAATCATAGAATTTGGAGGGAAATGGATGGCATTAGAGCAGATTATGCTAAGTGAAGCTAGCCAATCTTTAAAAAACAAATACCAAATGACCCCTTTGATATAAGGGGAGTAAACAAGGACAGGGTAGGGACGAAGAGCTTGAGAAGAAGATGTACATTAAACAGGGATGAGAGGTGGGAGGGAAAGGGAGTGAGAAGGGAAATCGAATGGAAATGGAAGGCGATCCTCAGGAT
Organism: Urocitellus parryii; assembly: GCF_045843805.1. Lineage (NCBI taxonomy): Eukaryota > Metazoa > Chordata > Mammalia > Rodentia > Sciuridae > Urocitellus > Urocitellus parryii. Next base: position 19,177,741 of record NC_135537.1, on the reverse strand, counting down.
TATACATAAGGACATATAAGAGGAAAGGAGGGGTAAGACAAGATAATACAAATCGAAGAAATGATTTACAGTAGAAGGGGTAGAGAGAGAAAAGGGGAGGGGAGGGGAGGGGAGGGGAGGGGGGATAGTAGAGAATAGGACAGACAGCAGAATACATCAGACACTAGAAAGGCAATTTGTCAATCAATGGAAGGGTAACTGATGTGATTCAGCAATCTGTATACGGGGTATAATTGGGAGTTCATAACCCACTTGAATCAAATTGTGAAATATGATGTATTAAGAACTATGTAATGTTTTGAACGACCAACAATAAAAAAAAATAAAATAAAATTAAGAATCAAGAAATGAGATGGATTCAAACTAAAATGCTTCTTCTCAGCAAAAGAAACAATCAATGAAGTGAAGAGAGAGCCTACAGAATGGGAGCAAATTTTTACCACACATACATCAGATACAGCACTAATATCTAGGATATATAAAGAACTCAAAAAACAACACTTATAAAATAAAATAAAATAACCCAATAAATAAATGGGCAAAGGAAATGAGCAGACACTTCACAGAATAAGATATTCAATCAATCAACAAATTTATAAAAAACGTTCAACATCTCTAGCAATTAGAGAAATGCAAATCAACAAGATTTCATCTCATACCAGTCAGAATGGCAAATCATCAGGAATAAGTGTTGGTGAAGATGTAGGGGGAAAGGTACACTGTTTCATCGCTGGTGAATTGCAGAATGGTGCGACCACTTTGGAAAGCAGTATGGAGATGCTTTAGAAAACTTGGAATGGAACCACCATTTGACCCAGCTATCCCACTCCTAGGTCTATACCTAGAGGACTTAAAATCAGCACACCATAGTAATGTGGCCATCTCAATGTTTATAGAAGCTCAATTCACAATAGCTAAACTGTGGAAACAGACTAGATGCCCTTCAATAGATGAATGGATAAACTGTGGTATATATACACAATGTAATACTGCTGAGCCTTAAAGAAGAATGAAATTATGACATTTATGAGTAAGTGGACAGAGTTAGAGAGTATTATGCTAAGCAAAGTAAGCCAATCCCGAAAAAACCAAAGGCCAATATTTTCTCTGATAAGTGGATGTTGATCCGTAATGGGGTGGGGCAAGGGAAGAATGGAGGAACTTTGGATTGAGCAGAGGTAAGATGGGAAAGGAGAAGGGGAGTGGGGGGTGGAAATGGTGATGTTATTACCCTTATGTAATGGATATTATTACCCTTATGTATAGGTATGATTGCATGAATGGTGTGACTCTACATCATGTACAACCAGAGAAATGAAAAGTTGTGCTCCATTTGCATAAAAAATAAAATAAAATTAATTAAAAATAATAAAAGAAAGTGTAATCTTTGTGGATCTCAGGCCAGATTATGCATCAGAATTGCCAAAAAGGTTTATCAGAATACAGATCACCAGGTCCCACTCCTAGACCTCCTTCTGAGAATTTACATCTTAATAAATGTCTTAGGATGCTAAAGGTGCTGGTCTAGGATCACAGTCTGAGAAACATCTTCATACATTTGTTAGGCTTTGGGATGCAAAAATAAATGCAATGCGGGGGGTTGTTCTTTGTAATGGAAGGCTAGGGATCTTGGTTAAGTGGGGGAAATAGGTTATCTTTCCCTAACCCTATACAGGGTGTTAAGGGAAACTTGAGAAGGAATTTGAAGTGTAATGGGATGGTTCTATGCCATGTGGGGTTTGGAGTCAGAAAGGGCTGGACTTAAACCAGATTCTATCACTTTTTGCCTTTCCCTTATTGCATCAAGTACTGGAAACATAGTAGCCAGGGATTCCCAGAATCACAGCAGTAATGATTCTGTTTTGAGGGAGGCAAGCAGAAAATCTCCCCAGAGTCAGTGATGTCTGAGTGGGGCTAAGGATAACAGGCCTATGAAGTGAGTCCCTTAGGGGTTGGTGGGTAGTGAGATGAGGGTTGGTTCCAGGAAGAGGTCACCATGGTGTCTAATAACACATTGCTGAATCACTAAGCACTTTCTAGTAAGTGTGCATATATTACAACTTGGAAAATATAATCAAATTTAAAATTCCCTGTGAGGACCCAGGACTTTAAAGGGATCCTAAGGACAATTCTTTGAAGTCCAAATGAAGCCAGGTTTCAGTGGAAAGGACAGAGTAGACGGTAGATTCCTCACTTTGGATTAGGGTTTCAGCTCTGTCTTCTTTCAATTCTGCAGCATTCAGAGTTTGCATGATGCTTTTTGCCATTTCTAGCCACCCTACAGGGCAGGTGACAGTATCATTACTACCATTCTACAGATTAAAGACTAAATTGGGGAAGCATTAGATAAAATGCAAATGCCCAAGATTCTTAACTAGTAAATGATAGAGCCAGTGTTTGAACTTACTTTGACAGAGATCAAGTTTTGTACTTTGGGAGCGGTGCTTCAAAAGACCTTTTCTCCTACTTACCTAATGATTAGACTTGCCAAGAAAACATGTTCAACTGCAGATTCCCAGGCCCATTCTCCAGAAGTTTCGATTCTATGGGTCTCAGGTGGGGCCAGGAATCTGTATTTTTTAACCCTTGAATACCCTCCCTCTTCTACCTGTGGGTCTTATCCTAGGGGATATTTGAAATGCACCATTACCTGCCCTAAAAGGTGGGAATAGTATCTCTCCATGAGTCTTATCTACCCAGAGCCTCAGAATATGACCTTATTTGGAAAGAGGAGCTTTGCAGATACAAAAGGTTACAAAATGACGTCACACTGGATTAGGTGGACCCTATATCTAATGACTGGTGTCCTCATAAAAAGGGTAGAGGACACATACATGCACATACAGAGGAGCCAGTGAAGACAGAGGCAGAGATCGGCAGGATTTAGGGACAAGTCAAGGAATGCCAAGGATTGCCAGCAGCCACCTCGGACTGGAAAAGTCAAGGAAGGAATCTTTCCTAAGTCCTTGGATGAAGCATGACTCTGCTAACTGTTTGATTTTTTAGTTCTAGCCTCCAGAACTTCGAGAGAATAAATTTCTATAGTTTTAAGACACTTAGTTTGTGATAATTGGTTATGGCAGCCCTAGGAAACAGATACACCTGCCATCTGGAAATTCTAGGGCAATAATTATTGTCTCAAATTGACATTTAAATGTTCAAAGTTAGTAACAATAGTTGCTTCTGGGGAGGCGACCAGGTGGTTTAGACACAGGAGTTAAAGACAGATGTACTTTTCATGCCATGTCCTTTGTATCTTTTGAATATTAAACAAATGTGCATGTATTATCCGTTGAACAATAAATAAATACATCATTAAGAAATCACTAAATATTTAAAATGATATCCCAGAGCAACGTGCAATTATTTGGGACCAAAGCCGTCAATTAGAAATGTATTAGTTTTTTTTTTTTTTTTTTGTACTCTTCCAAAGAAACAAACGAATGATATTAAGCCATTAAAAATTAAGATCTCATTCAGAAGAGTGACTTTTGGGATCAGTGCTGGGGATCAGGGTGACTTAAGCTACTGATTGAAAAGCCTCCATCATGAGACTAGAAGCTCTGCAAGACGACACAAAGCTCTAACGAGACAGCAAAGATCATGTTTTCTACTTGTTAGGTCAAAAAGTGACCCTCACGTTGTCTCTATTTTATGTTCTGAAATACACTAAAAGAGGTAAAATAACTTGTTTCATAAACACAGTATTAAGCATGTATGCCTTGCATCCATTCAATGTAATACTTATTGAGCACTTACTGTGTGCTAGGTACTAGATATATAGAAAATAACTAGATGTCTTCCTGGGCCTGTTCTGGGCCTGTTTGCCTTCAAATCCATTTCTTGCACTTCTCCTGACTTTGCTCAGCACCATGGGAAGGACATTGCCTAAGGCTTCTATGTCATATGCCTTCCGCCAATGAAAGGCATTGGGAGGGACTGGAGGACAGGAGGAAGGGAAGACCCCGGCACCTCTGCTCCCTACTGACCACTTAACATGGCATCTCTAAGAGGATCTCCATCTTCTCGTGGCTCTCGCTTCCTGGAGAGGCCCACCATGAGTCCAGCATTTGCTGTGTGGTCCTGCCCTCAGGATGTTGGTAGCATCCCTTGTTCTCATTTTGTCCCTTTCACCTAAGAGGGGTAGGGGCTTCCTGCCATTGCTGACCTCTTGGTGGCTTCATCTTTCCCTGTTAGCTTTTTACCTCCTCCTTGACCAGTGTCACCCATTCTGTGCATCCAGTTCTCTCTGTTGAAAATTCCATGCTGGTCTCTTTTCCTAATTGGAACTTCCTGAAGTGCCTTTGCAGACTGGATTTTGATTTCCCATGGTTTTAAAGCCATTCTCAAACCGTGCAGGGCAGGACAGTGTCAGTGCAGGGACAACTGGGCAATCTGGAGCAGCACACACTGTCAGATGCCCATTAGTGCCTGTAGCCAGGGCCCTCTAGCCTCATTACAAATTCTTGGCTCCAGGGTCAGCTCTATGCTAACCTCTGTCCCCTTCACCCACTCAGGGCTGTAATTCAAGGCTCTTCAGGACAAGGAATTCAAAGCGAAAGAGCTATAACTGCAATTGGAAATACAGGTTCAAGAAGGAGGCAGGCTACTCATGACGATCCCAAAGCTACCCAATCCTCACAGAGGTCAACAGAGGTCACATTTTGGGTTCCTTGGAAAACAAAATCAGATATACTACATGTGGTGAGAGTTGGAGACTAGTTTTCCTCCTAAATGGTGCCTCACGGTTTTTGCAACCTAATATGCTGGCTGACGCAATCCTTGTAAAAGAAGAGATTTTTCCATCTGGGGACCATGACTCTCCTGGGGAACTTCCAAGGCATTGCAAAGATCACAGCTGAAGAAATTCTCAACAAAATTTGGCGCTGTTCAGGACAGCATGCAGATATAGGAATGTTGCACTAGAGGCTGAGAAGCTCATCTCTGTCTCCTGGGTCTTCCTTGTATTTCCCTTTCCTCCATCCACCCATCAGCCCATTCATCCGTAAGTCGTTCATCCAATGATTATTTATTCAAAGCCTACTCTGAGCCAGTCACTGGGCGGGATGCTGGGGGTAGTAGGATGAGCACAAGAAAATAAGCTTGTTCCACTCATGGGGCTCACAAGACAATGAGATGCCAATCAAATAAAGTCAGGGATAGATGCAAAAGTACCACATGGTAACACCTACTAAGGGGTGACACATGGGGTCCAGGTAGGAAAGCTTATACTACACAGTTGCTGAACAGCTTCAGGCTGTGGGTTTGTTTAGGCCCCAGTGATGGAGTTGAAGATGCAAGGACCTCTTTAATGTCCTCTTTAAGCCTCTAAATAGCTTATGCAGTATTTTAACACCTATTACCTATTTTATTTGCACACAGACACTGCAAGGACAAGATTTTTAAAAAGTAAAAGTCTGAGTATTATAGTAGTAGAAGTTAAATTAGACGAACATCTGAGAGAAAGGGTAAAGGTTAGAGCAAATACGGGAGCAAACTATCCTCAAGTCTCTGTTCTTTTTGTCCATGATTAGCAATCCTGTCTTCAAAGGCAAGTGATTATGTTAGGAAAGCAGAAGAAAGGCCAGGAACATACACAGGAATTCTAGGATTTTTAGCTGAGACAGAATCTGGTTATGGTAGAATTACATGTATGTGTGCAGGTGTTTTGCAGAGGCAAACAGAAGCAAGGATTTCTCTTAAACAAAAGTATCCTCTAGACCCTGAGGGAGCCAGGCGCAGTGGTGCACACCTGTCATCCCAATAACTCATGATGCTGAGGCAGGAGGATCATGAGTTCAAATCCAGTCTCTGAAGGCCCTCAGCAACTCAGTGAGACCCTGACTCTAAATAAAAATACAAAAAGGGTTGAAGATGTGGCTCAGTGGTTAAGTGCCCTGAGTTCAATCCCCAGCATAAATTAAATGAATAAATAAAAATTAAAGACCAGGTGGGAAAGAGGTTCAGCCACAAATAATAACAATCTCTAAAAGCAGGAGCTATAACAGCAAAGGAAGTTTTTCACACACCCTAAGTGTGAAAAGGCCCAGTGGTCTTTCATCAGTTCCCCTTGGGTCAAGCTTGTTCGCTTGGATGACTTAAAATACAAAGGAAATAATATGGCATCTTTTAGGCTGTGTATGAAAAAAATATATATGGAATAGGGAAATAAAAAATCATTTACTAAAGATTCATTGCTTACTTAATGAGAATGGTGTCTCTCAGTAAATATGAATCAGTTTGACTAGATTCTTAGTATATGCTGACTATCAGGGCAGGAACAATAGGATTGGTTTATAAAAATGTATTAAGATTTTGTTTTGTAGGCAACTAATTCCTTATATTAGATCCTTTTCTGCTTAGATTATATAGACTGGTTCCTTTTTCTTTCTATTCTTGTAATCTGACTGCTAATATTTTCTAAATACCGTTCCATAAATATCTTCTAATAAATTTCTATGAGAACTTTTAATTGTTGAAATATTGAGCTTGGAACTTAGTGCTGAGTCCAGTTGTTTTAATCTAAAACAACTATAAGCATCAATATGTTTGAAACTTCATGATTTAGCTTTAAAAACATTGTAAATGAACTTTATAACAAATCTATTCTGCAAAAATTCAGGATAAAATCCACATGAGTGGAAGGTGTGCCTTTTCCATTCAGTGGCTTTATATATTCCCTGTAAAACCCATCTCACTGGCTGTGCATTTTGAAAGGCATTTAAACTGTGTAACAATTTTGAAAAGCATATCTATTATACTCATCTTATATATAGATTAATTGAAGATTAGAAAAGTAAAATAAAGTACTAGGATCCCAGAGAGGGAGCACTGAAACCTGTGCCCTTCTGTTTTTGAAGCAATACTCTCTTCAATCTGCAACAAATAGACTTCTAAGGCAGCAATAATTCTCAGCTGCTGTAAACATTGTTTTCTTTTATAATGGACACCACATGGATGTTTTTATTAAGTAGAGATTCAATTCAAAGGTCTATAGGGACTTACAGAAAAGTAGTGTCTGTTATTGGATTAATAAGGAACCTTTACACAAAGATGGTGGGGAGGTCTCTGTGTGTTCAGTTTACTTGGATCTTATCTTGGTTTTCAAAATATAATACCTAAATGAGAATGTTCTGAGAATGTTCTGGTAAATGGCCTTCAGGTAATGAAGTATACAAATGACAATGATGAAAAAATGTCTCCTCATAAGAAGAGCGTGGGGGCTGCATGTACGTATCTTCCTTTTCTTAAATTCTACAGTCTACTTCTGTCTCTCATCAAGAACCGCTTTTTAGAGAGGCAAAACTGATGCGTATTCCCATCTATTGGGTACCAGTTTCTTCACTGTCTTGCCAACCCTTGGTAACAAACTATTTTGCTGCTCTAATTTGGAGAAATAAAATCTCATTTTAATATGCAGTTTCCTAATCAATAATGAGGTCCAATCTACTTTCAATTATGTAATCTACTCCTCCTCTAGTAATAACTGATAACACTTAAGGAATGCATATGCCATAAAAAAATCTTTGCTAAATCCCTCTTGTGGATCATATCCTTTATTCTGACAATACCCTATGAGGTGCGTTACCTGATCTTCATTCTACACAAGAAATTGAGGCATAGAGAAATCAGTTTCATGTCCTAGTTTACACAGCGAGGACCTGACAGCTTTGGACTCAGACAATCTGACCAAGTCAGATTGTCTGAGTCCAAAGCTCCATACTCTTAAGAATTATGAGTTTTGCTTCCCACTTTCATGTTTTTGCTCATTTGGTTTTCTTCTTCTATTGTCCTTACTTCACAACTTGGTCAAATGTTACTAGCTAAGTCAAAGTGATGTTTCTCAATTGCATTTTCGGTGACTTTTAAACTTGTAGCAGATCAAAAGATCCACTTGCAATGGAGCAACATGGAACAACTTTAATAATTTTTAGAAGTGCTCAGGCTTATAACATTATCATGTAGTAAAGTATTAGAAATGATTTCAAATGTTTTATGTTTTAATAATGGAGAAATTCCTTGATATTTTTTCTCAATGTCCCTAAATAGTAATTTAGACGATGTTTATGATATTTTAAGAATGAATATTTATTGGTTAGACCTACTAAAATGTCCTTAAACACTTAAAAAAAACCCATAATTGTATTGTTTCCAAGATGCAATTTACTAATAATATTTTAATCTTCCAGAATACTGCATCATTTTAATTGGTAGAAAACATTTGAATTAGTTTTTATTGAGTTTTCATTATTCAATTAGCTCAATGCTAGTGTGTATATATATATATATATATATATATATATATATATATATATATATCAGTAAATTCTTTTTTCTTTCATGGAGAGAAAAAATTGTAAGTATCTGACTCAAAATAGTGTATACGTCATGCTACACAGGATTCAGAAAGGGAAGGTAGATGGAGCGAGAAGAAAGTCTGCAGAAGTAGGAAAATATGACTAAAATATATGTTCTGTGCTGTGAACAGCACCTATTATAACTTTGTACACACGACAATGACAATACAGTTGTGAAGACTGGACACCTGATGCACAGGGAAGCACACAGGATCCTGCTGATTACTCTGATATCAGCAGGAATGTTCTAGTTCAAATTTCCACTCCAGCTCATGCACCTGTTTTATATGCCACTCTCCTTTCTTCATATCTAGCAGCAGGCTACAGAATTGTGCCAGCAAAGCTTATTGGAATATTTCTATATAACCATATGTGGCCTTGGTAGGATTCTACACCTTTTTAGTGATTCAAAGCCTATCTATGTGTTTCCTGGAGAAATTAATCTAAAAATGCTATTTGCAAACTGACCCAGTTCTTCAAACTGTCACCTACTATAGACACAGGATCAGACAGAAACATATAAAATCATGGTGTGGTTTTCATCTGCTGAAACAGCTGTTTGATAATTTTCAACTCAATATTTTACTCAGGCTTTCCCAGCACTTAATAAAACTAAAAAAATTTAACATAACCTTATGGCATTGGAATGATCTTTTAGTATTCTTAGTAGGGTTGAACATTTTTCAAAGAAGAAGGAAACAGGAAGAGATGATATTTGCTAAGTGCCTACTATGTCCCAGGCATTAGGAATATATCAACTCATTTATTTATTTATTTTTATTTTTTTGCAGTGCTAGGGATGGAACCCAGGATCTCATGCACAGTAGACAAGTACTGTACATTGAGCTGTATCTCTAGCTCTTGACTTATTTAATTCTAAGAACAGTATATACATAAATTGTCAGCCTTATTTCATATAGTCTTTAAAAATTCAAAGAATTTAAATTTCATGAAATCACCTGGGTTATAGGTAGAAAAATCTAATAATCAAAGCCAGATTGGTCTGGCCTGAAAGTCAATCATCTTTTCATGACGGCACAATCCATGTGGTAAAAAAAAAAAAAAAAAAAAAAAAAAATTGCAAGAGGGTTTGAGAAAACACCTCCATGAATTCTAACTTCTGGATCTAGTGTTCCCTTTGTAGGTAACACCAAGAAGCATTTTCCAATTGTCTGAATGTTTACTAACACAGGCCATGAAAACAAATTGCATTACTTGGCATATGCTGTGTGTTTCACAATGGAGATGTGTTTCACCACATTGGAAGTGTGCACCAAAGGGTAAACAATTTGGCACTTTTGGTGAGAGCAAGTCAATGTTAAAATTTTGCAGCTAAGAGTTTTGATTCCCACTGATGAAAGGCTACTTCTCAGGTGGACCTGCTTCTTCTCCGGATAGCTCACCGTCTATGTGATGCCTATTTATAAATGTTTCACTGTCAAAACCAGGTTGGAATGGTGACAGCAGCACTCTTACCTGTGTCTTCTCCAGCCTAGAGCTTCGTCATAATGGAAGAAAGTTTCTCTAAACCTCCACACTTTCCAAGGAGAGTCAAACAGTCCTTACCAAGCCCATTCCAGGGCCAAGCTGCCCTGTCCCCTCCTGCTGCACTAATCCTGCGGCTTCCGGCTCCACTAAAACAAATTCTGTTTTATGCTTGAAGCCTCTTGATTATCCTTTCCCTATGAAGCTTACAACATGGTGGCTACAAGAAATGGGCCAGGCGTGTTGGTGCATGCCTGCAATCACAGCGATTTGGGAAGCGGATGCAGGAGGATTACAAGTTTGAGGCCAGTCTCAGGAATAAATTTATTGTCTCAAATTTTAAAAAGTTTAGAAAGGATTGGGTTCAATCCCTAAAATGAATAATACAAACAGCAACAACAACAACAAAAAACAGCAACAACAAAAAATCGTTAACAAAACTCTAGGTGGAGCATGACACCTTTTTATTAAATAGAAACCTTCATAATTGTTCTGGGGCTGTCTAATATAATGTTCTTATCCAACAGTGTTAGGGAATGAAGCGTCTGGGTGAACCATACTTTCTTACATCTTGCTATCACTCGTATTATATATATATATATATATATATATATATATCAGAACTATTTTCAAAAAGGCAGAATGTAGATAGACTTTTGTGATTTTTTCCCCCTCTAGATCCATTATCTGCCTTTCTTTCCTTGCTCTGTGCTCCAAGAGGTCAAATTCTATAGGGAAAATGGCATCACTTAGACCCCCTAGCCTCTGGCTTCCTTTTGTGTATAGCTACTTGGAAGCATCAACAGAAGATTCCAGGCCAGGAGAAAAGTAAGGTTGTGGTATGGACCTATCCCAGCCCCCACTGAGCCACTGTCCCTCTCCCAAGATATTGTCTTCAAGGTCACAGAAACTTGCTCCCTTTGCTTCTCAGGCCAAGGGGTGGTATCAGGCTCCTGTTCCTGCTGAGCCGTGGGCACTTCCCTATCTCTTGTTGGTGCCTTTAAAATAGCTACTCTTTTCTATAAAGTCCCCGTTAAACATTCACTAGTTAATCCTTCAAGGGTGACACCTATGTCCAGATAGAATCTGGACTGTATTTAGTGATTTCTATGTGTTGTCCTGAGAGCTGTGGGAAATACAAAAGACAAACAGGACATTTATTATAGAACTTAGAGGATCAAAATAGTCCATCTTAAAGTTAAAAAAAAGATATCAATCTCAATCAGATTTAACATATCAGTGATGTCAAAATTCCTTTTCTGATATTATTTAGGAGCACAGGAAGTGTCTGTTGATGGACACATGCGTTACATGTCCAAATAGGGGTTGCTTTAAATGTGTCTGTAGGGCTAAGTGCCCCAAACCAACCTTTCCCCACTATGGAAAACAAAATTCCACACCTGTGGAAAAAAGGGAGGACAGAGGTCCTCTGTGAAGCCCCCTCTCCCCTAGTGGAACCGTTAGTGTAGGTGATAGCTATCATGGTAGCACTGAGGTTACTTTCAAAGGCTTCATTAACTCAGCTGGAAAATCCTGGGGCAGCTATTTGCAAACCAAATGGAGTTCAATTAATGTATCAAGAGCAAAGGATCAAGACCTATATTTTGAGACTCTATATCAGCAAAAATCCTTCAGCTCCCAGATGGTCAAGTTCAACCTAAGAGCTCTTCAGAAAGGGAAACTGAAATTTTCCTGGGTTGGTGTGTACAGTACAGGAATTAGCCCCAATACACTCCTGTGGCACTGTGTCTTCATGCAGTTGTGGCTTGGTGCTTAGTGAGCCCTCTCCTCAACTTCTTCTCTCAAGGCAAACCAGAGACGGTTTTTAACTAGCTTACTGTTGCTACAGAAACCTTACTAATTTATACCCCACTGATTAAAAATGTATGATAATTAGTATGAATGCTGAAGTTTATTTATGAAGGAAATAGATTTTCTTAAAAATAACAAGGCTATGAAACTGCTTTTATGCTCATTAAAATGAATCTTTTGTGCACTCTATTGTATACAAAGATGTAAATTATGCAGAGATTCTTATTGAGAAAAACACAGCAGCTTGGCCATTCATGTGAATCTCTCCTCCCTTATAAGAACCTTGTAAAAAGACTATGAAGTAGGTCTAAGCCCCAAAGAGGAGGAAAAGTAAGAATCCAATATGTGTTGGGAGCACAGACAGCACTGGAGCTAGTAGGAAACTGACTCTGTAGAGCAGAGGAAGTTACAAACTTAAAGGGGCACAGAAAGGATTTCAGCCAGGTGGTGGCCCCTGGGCCTTGCTCAACCTGCAGAGGCTCCGAATCCCATGGAGAGGGTCAGGGCTGAAGACAAGGGTCCAGTTGCTGGCAGCTGGGTGTTCTCCCATTTTTCACCCCTCATCCACAACTGAGGAAAGAGACTGGATCATTCTTTCCTACCTAAGTGAATGAACAGACACAGAGAAACTTCTCCAACACTGACATTTGCAGAATTGGAAGGTGCCTGTTAATAAGGAAGGCTTGCCAAGCAACAACTCGACAAGAATTCTCACCACTGACAAGCCCCACCCACACACACATAGGTTTTAACAGGTTTCTTATTCTCAGTCTAAATAAAAAACAGACTAGAAAGACTCAGCAGATGTTTGAGGAAACTTCCAACAGCAAAGGTGAGGATCCAAACAAACAGAATGGAGAAACAGAAAGCACACACAAAAACTAATTAATAGTCTCTAAGAATTGACAAAAAAAAATGTGTCATCCTGAAAATAAGAATGAAATTCTATGAAAAAGGAACAATTGGACAGCAAAAATATTATAGTTGAAATGTAGACAAAATACATTCATGGGAAGGGTCAAAAAATAAAACCATGAGATGGAAATAGGGGAAAAAGAATCAGACTTAGGACACCATCTAGGAGGACCAAGATCCTTCCAGGAAGGTGACTAAGAACAAAACAACATCAATGTGGGCAACTTTCCCACACCTCAGTGGTGAGGACCTAGATTGGTCCAAATAGGCTACAAAATAAATAATCAACTCCTACTGCTTTGAAACACATAAATCTTGTAGTTTTATTTGAAATTCAAACTCTCTGCCTTTATTATTTTGATGGCATTGAAATTTTTATTTAAGACAGATTTAAAAAGGGAGCATATGGCCTATTGTGTTAGGTGTGTTATAAGTGGGACCAAGCGATGTCTCCTAGTCTCACTCATTGTATATGTTGAAAAATCATGTTCCTATTTAGGACTTGTTTCCTATTTCAAACATCTGACTAATGCAACCCAACGTCCCTGCATTTCCCCATCACAATCACTTTTAAGACAACAGTTGAAATGTTACTACATATTCTACTTCTTATATTTCTCAAAGGCAGACTAGGAATATTGTAGGGTCAAACACCGAGACCATTTTAAGAAATATACCTCTTTTTATGCCTTTCTCCAGTAACAAAATATTTCATTTGTGAAGCAACTGTAGACAGACAGACAAATCATGACTATAATGGTATTTCTGGTAGTAGAGGGCAGTCCATAATTTCACAGTTTTTTTTGTTTGTTTGTTTGTTTTCAGTTTTGAATGCAATGGTAACTGTTTTAATTTATTTTTTAAAATTAGAGTTGAATAAAAAGAGAACCTTGACTTTTATTCATGATATACATAGCCAATTATAAGCTTTGCCACTGTGATGTTTCAGGAAGCTACCCTGTCCCATGGCATTGCTGGGCACAGCCCATGTGGCAGTTCTGCTGGTTTGAAGTCCCTTCTCTGCAGCTCTCCCAAGTTGGAGTTGCATGCGAGTAGCTCTATGCTCTGAGGTCTGCTGGGTGGCTCTGCTCCCATGGTCCCACTGGGTCTTGACTTAGTAAGGACTTTCTGTAATGGTCTAGAAAGTTCTCTGCCTGGGACCTGGGGCCCTCCTATACATCCTTTGATATCTAGGTAGTGACAGCCATGGCCAACAGTTTGGGTACCATGTGTACCAGTAGAGATGGTGCTATGCAGATGCCACCCAAGTTTGCTACCTGTGGCCTCCAGAGGGACAGCCTGTGCCACACTTTGGAATCTTGGGCCTGCAGCCAAGAAGTGCTGTACCATACTGTGAGGAGCAGGCCTGTTCCCAAGGTCTGGGCATTCTGAGCCTGTGATGGGTAAAGAGGCTGCAAAGATCTCCGAAATGCCTTTGGAGTCATTCTTCCACTGACCTGATGAATAATAGCTTCTGGCTTCACCTACCCATACCTATCTTCTTAGCAAACATTTTCTTGGCATACCTTTTGTGTTCTGTCTGAACACACTTTTCATTCTTTATGTCATGGCCAGTCTGAGCATTTTCCAAATGTTTAAATTCCCCTTCCCTTTTGATTGTAAATCTCCTCTTTGATTTGTTTCTCTCATTTTGCATTTTACGATAAGCAGTCAAGAGAAGCCATGCCATACCCTCAGCACTTCTAAATATTTCTCTGTCAAATATCCTACTTCATCCCTGAAAATACTCCTACACCACAAACACAAGTCAGCCAAGGTCTTGGTCATTTTATAACAAAGATGGCCCTTTCTCCATTGTCTAATATCATGTTCCTTTTGAGACCTCACCAGAAATGCCTTTATTGGTTAAACTTTTACTAATGTTCTCTCCAGAGCCCTTCAGGTGATCTTTAAGAAGATGAAGATTTTTTTATACCCCTCTTCTATTGAACCTGCACCACAATCACCCTTAAGTCTCCTTTCACAGTAGTGTACCTGAAAATTCTTCCAGCCTCCACACATTATGCAGTTACTTATTTGTTATAGAAATATGCCACTTTTCAGCACCAATTTTTGTCTTAGTCTTTTACAGGCCACTATAATAAAATATCTTAGCCTGGGTAACTTATAAACAACAGAAATTTATCTCCTGCTGTTCTAGAGGCGAGGAATTCTAGGTGTCGAGTGGAGGGCCTGTTTTTCATAAGTGGCATCTATTACATGTCTTTACATGTTGGAATGACACACAGGCTTCCTTGAACCTCTTTTATAAGGGCACTATGCTATTTATGGGTAAGTGACTGTGTGACCTAATTAATACTACTGCATTGAAGGTTAGGTTTCAACATACAAATTTTTGAGGGGACACAGACATTCATATTATAACAGGTAAGGAACTAAGTATCAGAGACTGAAAGTAAAAGAGTATAAGTAATGACACTGAGATTCAAACCCATATTTTCTATCATCAAATCTAGAGATTCAATGATCTTAGGAGGTATTTCATTTGTACCTCCATTTTAGATATTTAAAATGTGTCCCTCATACCATTATATATTGTTTTTACATTTTTCTTCTGTTTCTAAAATGTGGTGTCAATCATAACCTCTTGACATTAATTTTGGTTATGAAGCCACCATTATGCCACTGTCTAACCAAGGATGAAAAAACAAAAACAAACTTATCGTGTTAGTCTCTTCAGAGGAGAAACGATTTTCACAAACAGACTTGCTGAGAAGAAAAGACAGGTTTGGGCAGCTAATGAATCTCCATTCTAGATGAACTCAATGATGGAAATTTTCAATAGTATTCAAAGTTTAATGAGTATAAGCTGAGAACTCTATGTTAGATATAGATGGCAATAATGCACCCCCCAAATGCTGGGAAAGGGGGAAAAAGGTTAAATTAGTAAAACAATTATTCTTTTGTTGGTAGTCACCTAAAGACTATGTGTGTAACTAATATTTGAGATTATCTAAATCTCTTAAACAAGGTGATATGAGAGCAATATCAGGAAGCTGGGACAAGAAAGTGATTAAATTTCATAAGCAAAACCCAATTTACTGATCCTCATCAGAAGAAAAAACCCTGTGAAATGAAGGGGATTAATTAGCCATGAAAAGACAGGGGAGCACCTCATGGGGAAGCCCCAGGCTAATTTATGTACAGCTCAAAGGAGAGGGAGTCTTGGCAAAGCAGAAATTTACATAATGGTCACCTTGACAAGGCTCTCCCCATCCCCGAAGGAAGGGCCTCCAATTTCCTCGTCTAAAATATACTTCTTCAGATCTATTAGCACCTCTTGTATTGATTCCACACTCACCAAATAACTTCTATGACAGTTAAATTTCTCATGTAGTGAGATCATGTATCCTTTGTAAGTGGCTCTGAGGTTAATGTGTGTCTACCTCTTAGAGAGGAATTCACTCTCATGATGCTACTGAATCAAGTTGTAGATCTTCTGTGGCTGAATCTCAGGTGCTGGCTTGTGGTGACATCACTGATGGGGAACCTATCAGACCCCTTGGAATCACCAAGTATGTTGAGTGGAGCTTTTCTATTTGAAAAGAGGACAGGAACTTCTGTGAGTTTTTCATTTGTTCACCACAAACAGAGATGCATACTTTTTTTCCAAGAGTAGTTGTGTATTTCTCTCTATACTATAACCAGGAAAACCTACAGGAACTCTGGTGTGAAGTAGAGTACATGGTCGTGACTGACACCTTGTCAACTGCCCATGTTGGTATAGCTGCTCTCAATCCAGTAATAGACTTGGGTAATAGATTGTCTGGTTTCTTTAAGTTCCCCACCTCTGTCAACATACAACTATGATTTTATTTATTCTGTTATCTCAAGGTTATTTTAGTGGAAAGTTTTATTTTTTATTCAAGAAATGTTTGAAAAGGTAAAAATGCCCAAAGTAGATAAACATGCCATCTATAACTTATTAACAAAATATTTTTGAATGCATCATTTTGCACCAAAATTCCAGAGAGCTGGGGCACTAAAATAAAAATACAGGGTACCTCAGAGTTTGAGAAGCTCTGGAACTAGGTAGGCATAGGAAAGATTTGCAAGTCATTAAGAAAGGTACTGTAGAATGGATGGAGGTGTAGTGTACACAAGGGGTAGTGGGACATCCTGTCCAAAAAGACTGCCTGTGCTGAGGCTTAATGGGAGAGCAGGAAGTTGTCAGGAAGCAACTGTAGGAAGTTTTCAAGTTATTTAAGGGCTGCTGGATTGTAAAGGAGGAGGTGCGCAGAGCTAAAGAGTTGGGGAAGATCCAAAACCTAATGGGGTTTTCATGCAATCCTGAGGTGTCAGGTGTTAGCACAGGTGATAAAAAGCCATTTGATCAAAAGGGCAAATTTCAAGTTTCTCTTCTTCTCTAGACTAGCAGGGTGTGAAGTAGATGGGGATGGAGAAGGAGCAAGTGGGAAACAAAGCACCCAGTCAGAAATAGATCCAGCAACTTTGAGGAACTGAGGCTACGGCCTGGACCAGGGCAACGGCTATGAAGGCAAAGAGCTGAATATGAAAAGCAAGAGATGTGTAAGAGGTAGAATTTTAAAAATGCTGTAATCATTGATACCCACGAGCAGGGAAAGGTCCTTGTGCAGTCGGTGCCTGTGGAGTGACCTTTTTTACAGAAAGAGCAGCAATCTTGCCTGCTGTTCTATGGCTGTTTCTATTTGAGAAATTGAGCATTAGAGGTTTTAATGCAAACTCTAAGCAGCTGTGTGTCACCAACTGAGAGGATTAGCCCCGAGATGCTGTAGCATTTGTCATCAATTCTCAGGTTTTAGCACCCAGGAGACCATTAACTCCTGGCTTACAGTGCAGGTGAGCTGTTCTGCCAGGTGCAGAATTTGGAGGCAGTGGGGACAAGGATTCAGAAACTGGGCTTGGTGACAGCCAGGCCTGGAATTCCAGATTTGCTGTTGGCTTCAAGTCTCACTTCTCATGAAGTTTTATTGTCAATAAAATGGAAATGAGAGGACTTAGGACGTAGGATGGCTATTTAAAGTAAATGAAATTCTTGCTTAAATTCATGTATATGTTGTCGAACCAAGATTTCACCATTGGTTGAGCTGACCACACAGTTTATACCTGTTTTTTTCTTCTTGTTTCTCTTTTATATTTACTACATACACTATTTACATCACTTTTATTTTTAAAGAAATGGTACAATTTTAGTTCATATTTCTCCTTTGACCCAAGAGTTATTTTATGGAGAAAACTTAAAAGTCCAAGAAGAAAGACATTATGCATTCTGAGGTCTTAATTTGTTATTAGCTTTCTAGTTTTATTCTATCATCATCAGAGGATGTTATTTGCATTACTCATACCTTGTGGAATTTATTGTATTTTCTTTGTGACCTTATGTGTGGAGAATTTTGTGCATGTTCTATGCAGATTTGAAAAGAAAGTGTTTTCTCTATTATGAGGGTACAGATTTTGCAATGTATCCCAGTCTGCCTTATGAATCATGTTGTTGGTGTCTCTTATGTGCTCTTTATCTTTTGTCCTTCACTTTCGTGTAGTGGTGTGTGCTAAATTATCTAATATGAGTGCATGTCTGTCTCTTTCTTTTTTGCACTTTCTGCTCTAAAGATTGCTGCTGTCTTATTTGGTATGCATTCCTAACTATTGAATGTTCCTTGTGAATTCTGGCCTCAGTGTAAATCAGTCCTTCCTTGTCTCATTTTGTGTTTTTGAGCCTACAATTTACCTGGTCATTTGTCAAGATCAAAATCGAGGCCTTTTTGCTGCTGTTGGTAGTTTGCATTTGCCTTGTCTGCTTTCACTACATCTCTCACCTTTCAAATCACTTTGTGTTAGCAGTGTCTCTTGTATTCTGCATCAAGTTGTGTTTTGCAGATTTTACATTTCTGATGGTATGCTATACTCTGACCAGTATATAATTGGAATTCCACAAAACATTTGTTTATTTTCTTCTTTTCCTCAACCAGGGGAAGCCTCACCAAGGTCCATGATCTCCTTGCTAACAACAGTTTAGACCCATCTGCACCTGAAGTCTCCTTGGGAAGCCTCTGGCTTAGCCAAATCCTCGTTTTCATTCTGTCTTTCTTGTTTTGACACCCTGGTAGAGCAGGCTGTCCCTCTCCCACGTGGGAGGCCTGCAGACGTTCAACAAAGGTGGATTTGAAGAGCTCCGACATAAAGGTTTTCAAACCTATTCTCTTCTACAGGCTTGATACACAAGATGAAGTTTCCAATATTTGATTCAGGCCTGATGTCAACCAAAACATTCTTTAAAATATAATTGACTAATCTAGGAGTAACATTATGACATATAAGTCTACCACTAGAAGGAATCCTAGAAATCACCTCATTGGAATTTCTCCCCAATGTATTGATAGCTTTTGTGACCCCTCAATAAAGTTTTCCAGTCTCTATGCATTTTCTGAAAATAACTGGCTACTATCCGATGCTGTCACTCATTCTATAGGCAGGGGTTTAAAGATCAATCATACATTATACTAGGTATATGATGTTACCAACTTATATTAGCACTCTTAGCCTCAATTATTTATCTATAGGATGGAGACCATGATAGAAACTCAAGAGGACAAAGCAGGGTTATAATGTCAAAGACTAGGCAGGTAAAGTAAAACACACTAGGCAGGTAATTAATGGAATCCCCTAAGAATAGATCACAGGGGTGACTAGGAGGGTTCATTCCCTTCTCAAAGGAGAAACCTCTACGAATATCACTAGGTCTTTCAATTTTTCTTAAAAGTAGAAATCTGTCATTTTTATGTGAATTTTCCCGATTAGGTCAACTAATTTAGATTTCTTTAGAACCCTAGCTAAACCACTGAAAAACAGCATTTATCTGTGATCTGGGTGGACCTGTAGACGGCAATTTCTGGCATGAATTAGTGCAAAGCCTAAACAAGACCAGCACTTCATCCCATCTGAGGCCTCCATGTCAGGTTCTTGGGAGAAAAGACTTGTCTGGCTGGGTGGGTAAGAGGCCAGGGAAGAAGAAACTCGCGATAAGCAGCACATGATCAGCAAGCAGGCTCATGAAACAGGCAGAAATCACGTGGGAACAAAATGGAGAACAGAGTGGGAGTCCATTAACAAAGGACTTCAACTCCTTAGGCCTGTTCTGCCTCCTCTCTGGCCTCTACTTGCTGGCTGTCTCAGCAGTGGCCCAGCCCTGAGCAGGCATAACTGACAGAGGAGGGGCAGGTGAGCAGGGCCCTAGAGCTTCCCTGGAGTGAGCTCACTGGCTGAGAACAGAAAAAGACACCAAGCTGGGAGCCAAGAAGGCAATTTTCTCCCTTGCCCTATTCCCTTTGGCTTTTCCCCGTCAGCAACTCTGAACCTAGCCAAATATTTCCTATTGGGGTGGGTTACAGCTGTCCCACACATGTTATAAATAAGGACCAGTAGAGCCGAGCCTATTTTTAGCACTTTAATGAGAATGCAGAGGTCATGCAGAACCCCCCTTCCTGGCTCAGTTCCTGCTCTTTCTATGTCTCTTGCTTTCCTCCAACACATACATTTTTCTATTCAGATGATTTAAAGTAAGATTTTTTGGGGGGGGATGTTACCCCAAATATTTACTTCAACTTGGCAGGACTCCTTCTGGTTGCCCTGGATTGGTGATACATCTATCCTGTGACAAAGTCATGCACAGACTTTGGGAAGCAGCACTCCAGGCGTAGTCTGAAGCTGCTCCTTTTTCTCTCCTGAGCATAAAGGGAGGTGAGTAGAAAACAGCTTCAAGGCTTCTCTCATCTAACCCTTCACGTGATGCTAAGCACTTTGCCTGGATTTCCCCTTTGAACCCTCACAACTGGTTTCTGTTATAATTATTCCCATCTACAGATGACAAAAATGAGGTATCCGTGATTTGAGAAATAGGCACAAAGTCACATAAGCTGGCAATGATAGAGCCAAGAATGAAAGTTGGGATCCTAATTTCAATCCTTCCAGTCTTTCCAATGCTAGGGCTCAGCATGCACAGTCTGCAGGAAGGTGAGAGCAAGGAAGGAGGGTGGACCAGGGACAGGGGTCTGGCTGGAAGCACACACTCTTAGCAGGGCTCATTCTTGCTGTTCTCGGGAACCAGGGAGAGTTTTCAGATCAGGAGCAGAGCCTGGCAAAGGGCCTGCTTCACCTCAGAGGCCAAGGAGCTGCTGAGATAAGGAGGAGAGTTTTGGCTCTCATTACCTGTTCTCGGGGTCAGCCAAGGCCATACTCCGAGTGACGTAGCACATTTTGAGGGGGATGCTTTTCCGGTCTCTATGGAAGGAGAAGGACTGCGATGACAGAGGGTCTGAGGAGCCACCCCCTAACCGAGGGGACTCAGGAGGGGGTGTTTCCCAGCCGATCTCAGACACTGGAGATCCTTTCTTCACGTAGGGCGTGGCTTCTCGCATGTACTTCACTGCAAGCAAAGAGACAAGAAGAAAGGCCCTGAGTACTTCTGCAAAGTCTGATTTGTGTCTTTGAAAGAAACTTGCATCAGACAAGCTCTTCATACCGAACCTCTTAAATTCTGAGCAAGATTCAGAAATTCTGTTCCTCTGAACATAATTATGCTACTATTTAAATTATATACCAGTGTGGCTCTAGGAACTTGCTATGACTGTGTCCTGCGGTTTAGAATGACTTGTAGCTTTTTCCCAACTGTAGCAACATTCATCTTTTCTGATTAAAAGTCGCATTCTGGGAAAAGGCTGAAAACAAATGGGCAGAGAGTGAGAAAGCATAACTTAGGCCTGAAGATGGACTATTTAATAGAGATGCAAGAAATCTGGAAGTCATGTTTACTGCCCCTGACTAGGTTTCTGTCCAGAAGTAAGGGTAGGGTTTCAATTTAATGGTGCTGAGAACATATATACAAAGACAAACACAAGAAAGCACATTTTCTGGCGGTAACAATTTGAGTAGCAAAAAACATGATTTATCAGACCTGAAAACTAGAAAAATGTCAGCTTAAATAAATTGTAAGATATTTCATAGTCATTTAAAAGCGATATTGATGTAGATGTGTAGATGTAGAAGATTCTGTAAGATGTGTTATTAGTAGAAACAGACAGCAGTCTCATGCTATTATATCTTTGTAAATAAAGTTGCAAATATATATGCCTGTATGTCTAAATAATTTCTGAATACACACACAAGAAAAGATTAATACTAGTCAATAGTTAGTCTTAGGAGTGGAAATAAAAGTCAAGATGATGAAGAAATAGGCTTTTGCTATTCATTTACTATTCTTTTAGAAAATTCTCATGTTTGTGAGTGTGTGTGTGTGTGTGTGTGTGTGTGTGTGTGTGTGTGTAAATTTATAAATAAAAATTTAAAGGCCAAATATAATGTAAGAGATAAATGGGATAGGCTGAAATTCTGCCCTTTTCTGTGTTTGTCTTGGTATTGTGGAAGCTATTTTCCTATTCTAAATTTGAGCATTTGTCCTTAGACAGTTTTTGAGTTGACAGGGCAACCAGATTCTTGGAATGTGTAGTATGAATGTCTGTATCCTTCTGTCATTCACACACCCTGGCTCTCTGCTGCATGGGGAGGCAGGGGAAGTGACCAAGTCCCTCACAGATATCTGTTAAAATTACAAATGGCTATAGTTTGCAATAAGTGAAAACTAGGAGACATTTCCTCCAGATCTTTAATAAATCAGTTCACAAATTAGTGCTTCCAGTGTGAAAGACAAAGAATCAGGTTTAGGGAGAATACAAAGAAAAACAATATGTAGTTTCCCTACTGGAGAGTTAGAACACCCAGGGTGTCTATAGTAGATGTTCTTGGTGTCTGGATCCCTTTTGCTGTATCCCAGCTGCTATGGTTTGGCAGAGAACAACTCATAGCTGCACTTCCACTCTGTAGAACTGCTTTTTCCTCAGCAGAGGATAGCAAGACTGGAAGACCACAGAATTGTCAACCAGTCCCTAGATAGAGGCTCTGCTTCTAGGGAAGCCCACCTAAGAGCAAACATAAAATGTACACAAACTATGTGGCAAAATAGAATGAGCTAAGTTTTATACTAGAAATAGAATACTTTGGAAGAAACCATGGAAAACAAATGAATCCAGGAGTTTGAAATACTGATCAGGTTCACAATAGTTTTAATAAGAAAAGAAATATATCCAGATTCATGTAGTATGTATGTATGTTGGGGGGCTTAATCACAGATGTCAAAAACAACCCTATTAACACAAGGCAAGGGAGAAATCATTTAATACAAACATATATTTTAAAAGAAGATTTCAAGGTTTTAACTAAATATAAGGGTAATTAGGAGTACTGCATGGCTTCATGGTTGTCCCCAGTGTGTTAGCACAGTTATAGTCACAAAAGGAGAAAGATGATTATTGAACCAGGTATTTTAAGAAATATTTTTGTTTCTGGCACTGTGTTTAAGCAGGAACACAGCTGTACCTAGGAACAAATGCAGAAAATTTAGGGGGAAAGACTAAGGCTATCTGTGAAATAAATAGACCTCTACAGGAGATAATAAAATTTTCATCTCTAAAACCATTTTGGTAGGAGCTAGAACACTGCTTAGCTTTGTGCATTGCAGAGTTATACTTTTTGACATTAGGAAATTCAAGTATCAGCTGAGATTGGTTGAAGATTTTTTTCCTTTGGTTGCATTGGTATCCTGGCTAGAATGTGGGATGAGTATTTCAGAAATGAGAATTAGGGATGCCTCATGAAATAAGTGGCATTAAAACTTGGCCTTAAAGGCTAGCTTGGACTTTAAAAAGTAGAGATAAGAATAACAATCTTATATAATATATTCTAATTTTCAATTTTTATTGAAATTCCATAAGAAAGAGAAAGTTGTACCTGAGTTTGGAAGGGGGATAATGAAGTAACACTTGTGCCAAATATTGAATCGGATGCCTCAAGTATCCTCCCATATTTAAGCTCCAAAATTACCACTTAAGGTTCCACTTTATGTTTACTAAGAAAACTAAAGTCTAGAAATTATTGAGCATTGATATGCCTACAATAATACACGAATAAGAATATGCTATTATCCTTTTCAAACCCTGCTAGAAAGAAATGCCTTATATGGCTATTCTAATTCAGGTGAGTTCTAGCAGTTTTATGTAGTTTATCCCTTATGGTATAGTATTACTGTACATACCAGCACACCAGTGCTCAGAAGTGTATCTTATATGAAGTCACATGGTAAGTAGTGAAGTCCAATTTAGTAGATATCATATTCTTTCAAGAAATCTGTCTTTGCCACTTAGATGAAGGATGCAAAAATAATAAGCTAACAGGTTTGGATTTATTCTATGGGCACTAGTGATACTCATAGTGGCCTATGAGCAAGACAGTGGCAAAATCAAAGATCAGAACTCTAGAGAGAACTTTTATGTATAATTAAAGGAAAAGATGTTAGGATGGTTTCACCATTTCCAGGGCCACAAAAAGTTAGTGCCAGAGACCAAGAAACATTCCAGAGTATTCATTTAAGGTTTGAGGAATCACAGAAACTGTGGTTTGATACACTTTTGGGCAGAAGCATGAGAGTGCAGAAAGTTAGCCTGGAAGCAGATATTTACCCAGTATATGGTACAATACTAGAATAATTTATAAAGGAGAGACAACATACAAATATGCCTTGCAGAAAACATGCATAATAGGGAATAACATTTAATATAGATTGTTTCTTTTAAGTTACCAACCAAGAATAAAGACAGAGAAAATAAGTTAACCAGATAGATGTGACAATTTAAAGATTTATTAATTCAACCACAATTTATCAGTCACTTTTCACAAGCTGAGAACTGTGCTATCCATGAGATTTGATAAGAAGTGACTCCTGATTAAAAGGAACTGAAGCCTGGAAAAGGAGGAAGAAAGCAAGTAGGTGATGTGAGTGTTTGCATTAAATATTGAACCTGACTTAAGAAGGTCCCAAACTTCACAAGTCTATGGGGACCTAACCAAATTAAATGTAAATCCTTTCTCAAAACAGCTATTTCATCTTAGGCTTCAAAGAATCTGTATGAATCATATTTAGTGACAATGAGCTGGCATAACATCAAAATGCTTCACCCAAGAAAACAGGTACCTGGAGCAAGAGTTAACACAGCAAGAAGCTGACAGCAAGAACAGACTTATATATACTGCAAAGCTATGAGTATGTTTATAGAAACAAGTAAGAGTTTGAAAGAATCTTCCAGAAATTACTTTTTAATGTGATACACAGATTGGTAAAAGAACCAAACAGTATGTCTAGCAATAGTAATACTAGTAGCAACAACAACAACAACAATATTATAATTAAAACTTCAATAGACAGGCATGTCAGAAGAAGGAATTAGTAAATTGTAGATAAGAAAAAATTATACAGAAGGTAGTGCAAAGATAAAAAATGAAAAATATAGAATAAAGCTTAAGAGATATGAAGGATGAAGCAAGAAGGTCTAATATATGTATAATTGGAGCCCCAGAAGACTAGAGAGAATGTTGAAAGCTTAAGAATTTTCCTGATGCAAACATATCAACCCAGGATGTAGTGAAAACAAATTGCAGTTTTCTATAAACTTCTTGTTTAAAAAAAATGGCAAAAGATTTATCCAGGCTGAAGAGGGGGAAAAAAAAAAAAGGCTGGCCCAGTGGTGCATGCCTGTAGTCCCAGCGACTTGGGAGGCTGAGGCAGAAGGATTGTGAGTTCAAGGCCAGCCTCAGCAAAGGTGAGGTGTAAGCAATTCAGTGAGACTCTGTCTCTAAATAAAAATATAAAATAGGGCTGGGGATGTGGCTCAGTGGTCATGTGCCCCTGAGTTCAATCCCTGGTCCCCCCAACCCCCCCCAAAAAAAATTAATATTTAGAAATCATAATAAACAACATATTAGAGATGTCAGATTAGGTAATAAGTATAAAAAGGGAAAGTAAAAAGATATTTTAGTATCATTCTTTGCTTCCAACATCTGTGAAAGCAAACTATCTATGGCTAAGTAAAGATTAGTCTCAAATCCAAATTCCTTTAGCCAAATATGATCTTAAAATAGTTTTACATTTCTTTCAGTCAATAGTTAATAAATTAAATGTATGATGTTTAATATGGTATTATGTGCATGCTGCTGTTAAGATCAGAATGAATACAAATGATTTTACTATCATGTGGTCATCATGTAACAAATGGCAGGTAAATTTTCATGTCAAACACAAGTTATAATTAGGCAGGCAGAAAATGGATAAAATCACATCCTATTTCAAATACTGTTTGTTCTGATATACAGCAAAAAATGAAACTGTTAATTTTTTCATTATGTTTCTTTATGCTTTATTTGATTTGTTTTAATGTTATTAGTGAGTTCAGAGAAGGAAAGTGTGTCAATTTGCCCTTGTTCACTGTGTTTACATTATTAGTATCTTGTATATTTTATTTCACAAA
The DNA here is from genome assembly GCF_045843805.1 of Urocitellus parryii. NCBI lineage: Eukaryota > Metazoa > Chordata > Mammalia > Rodentia > Sciuridae > Urocitellus > Urocitellus parryii. The sequence continues at coordinate 19,151,760 of NC_135537.1, read as the reverse complement.
AATCTTTAAAATGTCTATTTGGCCAATCTAAGTAAATTCATCTAACTAAGCATATACAAACTACTAAATGCTCAAAGTAAACACAGAGTGAGGCCACCACATGAAAAACTGGTTCAGAAGACTGTGTAGTTCATTGCAAATAATCATCAAATTTATAGAACACTGGCTGCAAGTATATTAAATACTTGCCAAAGTTTCCATTCCCTCAAATAAAAGCCTTTAATAAAATGTGTTTTCTTTAAAAATAAAGTATCAACCCACAAGTTCTAGAAACCTCATTTGGTTTTGCTGAAAGACACCTTTGGACTTCACCATTAAGGCAAATAGAAATAAGATTACCATCCTTCAATTAACAGTGTAGGTTTCTTGGAACTCATGCTTCATCTGAGATCTTTAGATATTACCTTTGCCTTTTATTAGTGTCTTTAGGAGTCTCAGCAAAATCCCTAAATGAGTCCTGTGATCTCTGGTAGAAAAGAAGTTTTCAATATTAAACAAATTAAAGAGGCAAAGAGGTTATCATTACTGTTCCTAAGAAAGACTTCATTACTGTTCCTAGGACTTTTTCAGAACACCTACTATTTCTGCTTACAACTCATATGTGTTCTGAATAAGTAACATCAATACATCCTTGCTTAAGCCCACTTTAAGAGGTCTCCTTGTTTTTTACAGGTTTTCTATTTCTACTTTCCTATTTTATAGAAAAATAGAGAAACTTAACTTGGTATATAACACAATGAAAGAAAATTGCCACTAGATTTGATCAAGAATCCATGATTCTTGTTCAGAGGAAACATTGAAATTGACGGAACGTTCCTTATCGCTGGAAGAGACGTTAGTATTTTCGAAGAGACTTGTCCATGAGCTATAAGCATAATTCTATGGTCTTGAGTCTTCTTCGATCCTTGACCAAAGCCGGAGGCTAAGTACCCTCAGGCAAAGAATGAGAACAATGCAGCCAGGTTTGGGGTGGTGAAGTTATGTTTCCTCTACATTCTTCTAGCCATGTGAAACCATTCCATGGTCCTTCATGCTTTACATACTGAAGTTGCTACACATTATAATCATAGTCATAATAATGATTATAATCATAACAATATGTATAGTCCAATGTAGGGAAAGGAAAGTGTTACTAAGACTAGATTTGTCTGCAATTAATACCTCCAATCAGTGCTTTAATAATATGGAGGTGGGTTATTCATTTGCTAGAAGTCTAGAGTGAAAGAAAAGGGGTATTAGGACAGCTCTGCCTCCTGAAGTTGCCTAGACTAAGGATTGTGCTCCCTTATCTCTTTGCATTCCTAGTATACCACCTAATGATCCAAGGTGGCTGCTTGAGTTCCACCCACCATGACCCCTTTATGGTTTGGATATGAGATGCCCCCTAAAAGTTCACGTATAAGAAAATGCACTAAGGTTCAGGGGCAAAAGATTAGATTATGAGACTTGTAACCTAGTCAGTGGATTAATCAACTGATATGGATTAATTGGGTGGTAACTGTAGCTAGGTATAGTGTGGCTTGAGAAGGTAGGTCACTGGGGATGTGCCTTTGGGGTATATATTTTGTCCCTGGTGAGCAGAGCTCTCTCTGCTTCCTGATTGACATGTCTTATGCTACCTTCCTCCACTTCAGCCTCCTGCCATAATATTCTGCCTCACCTCTGGCCCAGAGCAATGGAGTCAGCTGTTTATTGACCGAGACCTCTGAAACCATGAGTGCTAAATAAACTTTTCCTCCTCTCGAATTGTTCTTATCCCGTATTTTGGTCACAGCTATGTGGAAGCTGACTAAAACAACCTCATTCTATCCTGTGGAAATGGAAACATTATTTTTATTCCTTTATAGCCATTTTTTTTTAGAAATTATCATACTATTTCTGCTTCCAACTCATCAGCCAGAACTTAGTCTCATGACCACTTATATATAGAAAAGAAATTTATTCTTTTTTTGCAGGGAGGGAGTAGCAGGGATTGAACTCAGGGACTCAGGGGGTATTTGACCACTGAACCACATCCCCAGACCTATTTTGTATTTTGTTTAGAGACAGGGTATCACTGAGTTGCTTAACACCTCGCTTTTGCTGAGGCTGGCTTTGAACTTGCAATCCTCCTGCCTCAGCCCCTTAAGTGGCTAGGATTACAGGCATGTGCTACCATTCCCAGCTTATTCTTTACTTTGATCAGTCCTGTTGCCATCCAGTCAAAATTGGTGATGAGTAGGGGAGGCTATTATAGTAGGAGCAGAGAATAGATATTAGGGGATGACACTCTACTTTTGTCACAAGGATATATCCCCAATTCTGGAAGAGATTTTACAACAATAAATACAAGTAAATGTATTAAGGCAATCAGTAAAAAACATAGTAACTGTGTTCCATATATACTTTGCTAAGTGTTTCATGTGTATTAACTCATTTAATTCCCCAAACAACCTACAGTACAAGCATCTTCCCTATTTTACCAAAGACTTCGGTGAAGAGGGGTTAAGTCACATGTTCAAGGTTACATCGCTAGAAGATGGAAGAGGCTTGAGGCAAACCTAGCACTCTGCCTAGAGTGCTCCACTTTTAACCATGAGGCGTTATTACTTCTCACACTTTTAAAAAATTAATTGTGTGTGTGTGTGTGTGTGTTTAAGCCAATGTTTTTATGTGCTGGGAGAAAACATCCAATTAAGAGGCTGTTGCCTATAACATAAGAGAGCTTGATTTTGTAAGCCTGAACTATTAAACTATGGCATTTCAATAAACGCCTTTTAAGACACCATAATATGTATTCATAATAGAGGGTTTAACCTGGCAGAACTGAACAGCTAGTGTCTGCATAATTACACCTCCATGTGCTTACAGACAGTAATTTCAGGCAAAGAGCTGTTGAAACCAATCAAGAAGCAGCCAGACCCAGTTTGGGGCGCCTAATAATCAGAACTAATTAATAAACCATGCCCTTTCTGGGCATCATGAATTAAAAACTATGGTTGAGCAATTAAAATTCCAATCTCCAGTTGCAAAAAAATAGAAGAGGGAGGAGAGCTGTAAGAAGCGGTGGCCAAACCAATAATCCACCAAGTCACTTTCAATATGTTTGTAGGGTTTCACTTGAAGGACAGGCAGTCGCAGGGCTTTCAAAAGGACATTCAGCAAAGCCCAAGTTTGCTAAGGGCCCCAAGTGGCCACAATTAAATCTTTGTTGGGGCGGCCAGATGACATTTGAAAGGAAAAGCACACACAGGCTACTAATGAGGAAATGCTTTAGGCAAATCCAATCAACTCTCCTACCAAGCTGGTTTCTAAGGAGCCAGAAAATCCATCTGATATGTTCAAGTTTTCTTCTTAAGAATAACAACAAAAAAGGGACTCCGATTACAGGAAGGAAAAGAAATATTTCATTACTCCAAGGGAGGAGAAAATAAAATGTGAATTTTCTAATGTGATGGAGGGGAGAGGGAATCCGCCGGAGGCAAGAAACATGGGGATTCAGACCTTTCCTGAAACATTCAAGTGGAGGGCAGGTGGGTAATGGTGGGATTGCCTGACAAAATGCAGTTATCAGATTTTTTTCTTCAGATATTTTCCTAGGTTACCTTAGAGAGGAAAGGTGCAGAGAGAGGTCATGTATATTTCCCAAAAGACTGTAAAATGATGAAGAGGCAATATTAACTTTCTCAGAAACCATAGCGAATCTCTCAGAAGGCTGATGGTGTGGTGAAAGAGAATTGGTCCTGGGTATCAGGGACCCAGGTTACTCTTCCAGTTCTGCTGTTAACTAGCTCCCCAGCCCTGGGTAAGTCACTTTCCCTTCCCAGATCTCATTTTCCTCATCTGTCCAGGAGGGAAAACAGGTCCCCAGCCTTCCAACATCATGTGAGCCCTCGGGGAGCTGCCTCTTCCAAAAACATTTTCAAACAGAGTATGTCTTACCTCAATGATGCTATTTGTGTCATCACCAGCAAATAACCCTATTAAAATGTGTGCCAAATTCTAGACAAAGGCCCTGGGCAGATGTTTCTTCTGACTTTACAAACCCTACAGGCACTTGACACATGAAAATAAGCCCAGGTGGAGATTATCCACTTGACTTACCTTTTCTCTGGTTGGGCAACATTGTCTAGAGAATTGTTATTTTCATTCATTTTCAATATCTATTTCACTTGTATTCTGCCAAGTAGGTTTTTTTTTTTAAGGTAGAATTTTAAAAGGCATTTGAAGAATGGCCGAGAGTTTCTCAAAAGGTCATGAGGACTTTTAGGATGGGGTGTTGAGTCTTACTACGTGGAGTCAGGAGTAGAATAGGGTGGATGTCACTTTGTTCAGTAAACTTTGGCCTCCGAATAAAAGACCATCCCCGAATCATCCTATTTTAGATGATGTAGTCATTTAATGGGACCGGCCTCGATTCTTCAACAAAGCAAGACCATTGTCCCAGAGTAAGCCAGTGGACCCAGAGAAAGCCACCTATTGCACAGGTCATCCGGTAACCATCTAGAGCACTCTAAGTATTCATCCAATTCAACAAACATTGGATGAGTTCTTCTATGAGAAGGGCTCTGAGTGTTGAGTTCTCACAGTGAAGGAGATGGACTGGCTCCCTGCCCTGCAGGTGCTCACATCCCAGTGTTCATGTGCATGCTGGGAGATGGGTGGAGAGAGGCATTAAACAAACAGAGAATATAAGGCACTGTTCTTAAAGAGACATGCACTAGAGGACTTAGGTCTGTCCCAGTTTATACAGAGCCATTCACATCTGGTCCCTGCCTAGATGATCTGGTTCCTGTAGTTCACAAGTAAGCACTGTTCCTCTGAATGTGGCATGTTCTTTCCTGGCTCTATTCTTTGTGTATGTAGTTTCCTCTGCATGGAGATCTACCTGGAGAACTCCTCTCTGTATCCTCAAAGTCTCACTTTCAGCAAGACCTCCTTTCATGAATTGCTCCTGACAGCTCCAGACACACCTCCTTCCAAATCCAATCATACTTTGTGGTGACTTTCACTGAAATCAACATTATCAATACCATGAATATCAGGATGATAATTATTCCATGCCAGACACTATGCTAATCAATCTACAAATGTTTGGAAACTTACAATTACATGCAATTATTTGTTTGCATAAAAATCTTGGTCTAGGGGGATCATAGGTCCTCAAGGTTGAGCAAATACTTTACAATGGAAGTTAAAACTCTAGACTCTGGAGCTAGACTTTGCAATTTCACATTCCATCTCTGCCATCTTCCAACTGTATGAGCTTGGAAACATTTCCTTAATATCCTGATGCCTTCATTTCTCTACCTGTAGAATAAGGACAAATAGTAGTGCTTATCTCAGTTTTTATGAAGACTGAATAGTTCACACACACAAAGAGTGTTCAGTATGTAGTAAATGCTCATGAGAGGTAGAAAAAATAAAACTCAGCAATTGCCTGTTCACACCTGTATCACAGCAATTAGCACAAATGTCTGGCTATAAAACATGGCATTATTGAGCAGATGAATAACAAATAGGATCTTCAACATACAATTTCTCACATACTTGTTCTTTAGGAGGAAGAGTTGTAACTAATCTTTATTACAGGGAAAGTAGTAGAAGCCAGAAAGTATCAATCACTCCTTCAAGGTTACAATCCAAGGAGTAACAGACCAGGATCAGGAATCTGTGTATTCTATCTTACAAAACAGCAAGCTTTGTCTGGAATGATCCAGATAGGAATATTTTGGGACCACATAGGTCTTAGGGTCTCTGTGACAACCCCATTCTGCTATGGCAGCACAAAATATGTTACAGATGATATGTAAATACATTGGTGTGGCTGCATCCAAATAACATTTCATTTACAAAAACAGGCAGCCAGCCAGGTCAGATTTAACCCACAGGCTGCAGTTAGCCAACTTTGGCTTTAGAACAATAACAATAACTAGCAATTATTGATTAATTAATGAGGTACTGGGCCCGCTCTAAACATGTGAAGTACACTAGCTCATTAAGAGCAATTCTAGGAGGCAGGAATATTATTGTGCCTAACTTATAGGCAAGGAAGGAATGGCATGGAGAATGGGAGTGACCTGCCCATTGGGGTCAGCAGTGTTGACTGGCAGCCCAAGATCCAAACTGAGGTGGTCTAGCTCCAAAGCCCCTAACTGCTGTCTGTGTTCTTTCCTTGTGTGCTGCATGCCACCAATACACATATGTTTGTTCAACCATAATTTTTAAAAAAATTCATGCTTTTAAAAAGGCCTTTTTTGTCTGCAAGGTTTTATTTGCATAAAGAAAAAGACAAACCAAGCTCAAAGGAGGCTGGAACTACTGGAACCTTCCTCATTTGGCATCCAGTGTTACAGGGCTGCTAGTCCAGACTCCTTCAGAGCCTGAAGGTAGGAACAACCCAATAGCTGATTTGGAGGGTATTGCTTTCACCACTTCCAGTTTCTAGAGAGATGCTGGAGGGATACCTAATGCCTTCAATGACAAAATTAAGGTTTTAATTAAAAATTAAGATTTTTAATTTTTAGGCCCAGACTAAGGAGATAAAAATAACAGGGATAAGATAGAAAGTTCTGTTATTGCATATTCAAAAGAAAATTTACTGTAGCAGGTACAAGGAGAAGTGCACTATAAATAGTTCATGTGAAAGAAGATGCTAAAGATTTCCGTGGCTGTGGTTGCCATAATAAAGTAATAGGACATTAAACTCCGCTGATTGAAGTGTACTGTTCAAAAAAGGAAAGTACATTCCTTCTCTCTCCACCTTCTTATCAGCCCATACCCGAAGCCTAAACAGATTAGACAGGATATAAATGAAGGTAAAGGGTGACCAGGTTGTTGAAAGGTCAAGAAATAAAGAGGCTGTATCTTACCTAAAAGACATTAAGACACTGTGGTAAAAGAGTATGAGTACTGAAATCTGATGCTGAGGGTGAATTCCCAGCTCTTCCATTGTTCAGCTTCGTGGCCCTGAGCAAATCATTTAGTCCGGGTTAATCCTTTTGCCTATCTCATAGGGTTGTAGTGAGATTAAACAAACTAATATAAGTAAAAATTTACCAGGAACTTGGCATAGTAAATACAGTAAGTGCCAGTTATTATTATTAGGCATTATGTAACCTACAACAAAAAGGTTTATGAGACCTATGTAAATGAGAGCTGGGATAAGCTCACTCTGCAAAGTGGAGTCATGATCAATGAGCCCAAGTTATAGAGGTCAGATCTGAATTTAATATAAGAAAAACTGCAATGATGAACTCCCTATTGCTGGTGATATTCAAGTAAAAATTGGCTGAGATATCTCTCTGACATGTCACATAAAAGAATTCTACTTTGTGGAAGAGAAGATTGTTTCTCAAATCCCTTAAGCTGTCATGTGCTAAGATTTCTTCTGGAATGTGGTTAATCAAGATGCCTAGCTCAAACACTCCACCAGAGCAAGGTCAGATCTGGGTTGTATTGCTATGAAAAACCATGCTGTATTTCTTCACTATCGAATGCTTGTGAGCTACATATTAGATGTGAGACAACAGGGTAGTTTTTAAAGCTACTTGAGTCACCTTAAAGTGATAAAAATAATGACCTCTTTAGAGAGGCAACAAGGTGCAGAAATTGAATATATGAGCCTCAGAGTTGGAGGATCTGAGTTTGAATCCCAAATCTTCCTCTTATTAGCTGAGCTTCTTTGAGAAAGATATGTGACCTCTCTGCATCTCTGCATCACTTGATAATATTAGAATCTATATCACAGGACCTTATAGGGATTAAATTATTTTAAAAATGTATACAAAGCTCTCAGGACAGTGCCTACAGCATACATGGCACTCAAATTTAAGTATTACTACCACGATACCCTTGTTGTTATGAGATCTCAGTGAGAAAGTGCATTGCAAAGGTACCATTCTCTTTTCTAACTTGAGGACTATCAAAATTTATGAATGCTTGAGAATACAATTTAATTTATTTATTATTATTTTTTTCCCATAAATTAAGTCCCAGTCTGCATTGTGTGGACCAGACACTGTAGGATAACTTATCATTTGGACATTGAAATTCTTGCTTCTGAGGATTTTTATGATTGTTTTAGTCAGCTTTTTCATTGCTGTGACCAGAAGAAAGACCTGACAAGAACAATTAGAGGAGAAAAAGTTTATTTGGAGACTCAAGGTTTCAGAGGTCTCAGTCCATAGACAGCAGCTCCCTTCCTCAGGGCTCAAGATGAGACAGAAAATCATGGTGGAAGAGTATGGAGAAGGGAAGTGGCTCACATGATGATAAGGGAGCAGAGAGACTCCACTCACCAGGTACAAAGTATGTACATACCCCCAAAGACATGCCCCCAATGCCCACCTCTTGTAGCTATACCCTGCCTTCAGTTACCACTCAGGTACTCTAATAGAGATTGATTCACTGATTGAGTTAGGGGACTCATAACCCAAATGTTTCACCTCTGAATGTTCTTGCATTGTCTCACACATGAGTTTTTTGGGGACACTTAGTATCTAAACTATAACAATGATTATGCCAAGGAGAAAAAGCATACAAACCTCAAATCCAATAATTGCTATAGAATATAATTCAATACACACAAAAAATTGTCTACAGTTTATTCCTCAGATATTAGTAGATATCGAGAGGTCATTTTCAGGCTTAATCCTCAACAATTTGCCAAAATGACCCTCACCATCACAGGTAATCACTTTGTAGCTTCCTTGTAAAATATAGCAACTATTTTAACAGCTAAACCTCAAAATCTGAAGAAGAGCGCATAACAAGCAGTAGGGCTGTCTGAATCCTCAACTCCTAATACTGTCTTCACTTTTTTTCTAAACTGAAGACCACATGTGATTTGGACTTCATCTCAGAAGGCAAGAAGTGACCCTCTCACTTCCCCCTTCCAGATATCTCTATTATTCCAGGAGTAGGTTGATAATAACATCCTGAAAATCAAACCAGGGGCTTGGTGCATTTGTAGTTACTCTTCAGTTGCAGAAGCCCAGAGTCCTTAAGTTTTTCCAAAGGAAATCCCATGTAGCAAATAAAATTTCATAACCAAGAGAAACTTGGGCAAGGTGTGAGTTTTGATTTTTTCACTCTAGACTGGAAAGGCTGCTCACCCAAAGTAATCATGGAGGGGGAGGTATCTGATGGTAAAGTGGGCATCAAGTTTCATTCAACTAGATGATGTTATGAATACCTACTATTTTGAAAGTTCTCTGTAGCACTTGCATGTGCACAACTCCATTTTGTGCTTACTGCCATTTCCATCTGAAACATACTTCAGAGGCCTTTTAGTATCTGGCTATACATCTATTGCTGGAGACTTCCATGACCGAGTGAGTGAGTATAACAACTTCCCCCAGTAGATTCTACCTCTTTCTTAAACACACATGTACACACAGACACAGCTTGCTCCTCACTGCCAATGCTATAGGACTCACCAGAACTGACCTCACTGGGCATCGGCACTGGATGTCCTCATAAATGTTAGATTTAGCCTTGTCTTGAGCAATACTCTTTCAGAAGAGTAGTGCCTAAGAATTATATCAGGATGACATAGGAGAGACCCAAGCAACCCTCTTGGGTGTGATGGAAAGATCTAGGAGAATAAAACCTCACAAGACTTAGCTCTAAACCTCCAGAGGCTTCACTTGAGACTGGATAGTCAAGATAAGTGATTTTTTAAAGGGGGTAAAAAAGGGCTGGTAGTGAACATTGGTAAATGGATGCAACCATATGAAAATTAACAATTAAAAAATGCAAGCAAATTGGGGTTCACAAAGTTTAAGTGTCTTACCACAAATAAGTACTAGTTCTGGAATTTGATCCCACATCCTCTAAATCTAATTTCAAAATCATTTTCACCATGATCACAACTGTAGTAATACAACTAGTTCAAGTAACATGGGGCATGTGGTAGATTACTGTGACTAATGTGCAAAAAGTTACTGCTGATGCTGAGAATATCTGTGGATGATGGTAAATTAATAAACATATCTTGTAAAGATCACATTAGAATTTGAATTGTCAAATATTTCCCATTTGTCATAGGGGAAAATCTAAGGTTGTATAGGAAAGATTAAAAAATAGATAAAGTTCTGTCATGTTTAATGGAATAAAAGTGGGAAGAGAAAATATTATAAGTAAAAGAGAAAGGAACAAGAGGCATGGGATTAAAAATAAAAGGACACTTATGACACTTTTATGATAATAAATTTGAAAACTTTGACTGAATGCCCAAATTTCTAAAAATAAATAAATAAACAAATAAACTTAGGTGGAAATAGAGAACACAGTTAATCTTATAACTGCTAAAGGGATGAAAACACTGGGTAAAATTCTCACAAAAAAATACCAGAACCAAATTTAATAGTGGTTTGTACCATTTTTTTCCCAAAGAAGAGCTTATTTGCATCTAGACAAAAAAAAAAGAGTCCTCCCAATTTATTTATGAAGCTAGTATCATTTTAATCACAAAACCAGACAAAGATGATGTCAAAAAGGAAAATTTCCAACCATTTTATTGTTAGATAGAAATACAAAATGCTAAACAAAATATCAAATAACCAAGTCTAACAATATACATAGGAGACAGCAGTAAAGCATGACCAAGTTTGGAATATATGAAAAATTCAGGATTGGTTAAATATTAAAATGTATAATTATGATTCAGCATATTACCAGATGAAAGGACAAAGTATAGGCTTACTTAAATAAATGAAGGAATTCACTTTATAATTTATAAATTTTAGCAGGTGGTTATATAAAAAAACAAAGTCCCTAAGTAAACTCAAGATAGAAGGTTAATTCCTTAGCTTGATGGAGGGTATCTACTGGAGGATTTTGCAAACACTTAAAGGGAGAAATTCTGCAAACATATTCTCAAGGACTGAGGAAAAGACATCATTTATTGCTGCTGTATGCAGCACTGCACTGAGGTCCTGGGCCAGGTAGAAAGGCAAGAAGCAACAACTCAAGGTATGAGGATTGAAGTGTTAAAAAAAAAAAGGAGTGAATGTATGAATAAATAAGTGAAAGAAACAAGGTAGAAAAGAAAGTAAGGGAAGGAACAGGGGCGGGTGGGGGCGGGTGGAAGGGATGGATGGATGGAGGTGGGGAGGGCGGGAGGATTGATAGATAATGATAATGATAGAACTCATTATACAGGAATTGCCATCATAGCGGGGGTCCTGATTTTCTCAGTGGTCATTAGCAAATCATTTAACCCTCTAATGTTCTTAAGCTTTCTTATCTATAAAATTAGGGTTTTTAACTATCTTGGATACTTAGATAGATTGTAATATCATTAAAAATAAAACAGGTAATGGGAAGTACAGACTTGGGGATGAGAGTAAACTATTTTATCTTTGGGGATAGAGTCAGCTTTTTGTTGCTGTGACAAATACAAGAGAAACAAATTATAGAGGAAAGATTAATTTTGGCTCAGGGTTTCAGAGGTTTAATCCACAGTCTGTTGGCACCGTTGCTTTGGGTTTGAGGAAGGCAGAACATCATGGCACAAGGGTATAGGACAGAAAAGCTGCTTGGCTCATAGCAATAAGAAAGAGGATCTATCTATCTATCTATCTATCTATCTATCTATCTATCTATCTATCTATCCATCCATCCACCGATCCATCCATAGAGAGAGGTAGGGAGGAAGGGAGGAATGGAGGGCACAGGGACAGATATAGCCCTCAAGGACACACTTCTCACTCCCTTCTACTAGGTCCCACCTCCTGCACTTTCTTCCACCACCTAATAGTCCATTCAAATTACAAATCCCTTGGAGGATTAATCAACTAATGAGGTTAGACCCTTCATGATCCAGTCACTTCTAAAGGACACAACTTCTGAAACTGCTACATTGGAATGAAGCTTTCAACACATGAGCCTCTGGAGGACATTCCAGGTCCAAACTATAACAGATGTGGACAGAGCACCTGTGAAGAGACAGAGGTTAACAGATGTTGAATTATGAATCTGAAGCTCTGGGAAGTGGCCAGAGCTCTATTTTAGTCCCAGTGGAAAGTGATATAACCCAGCAATCTTACTGAGTGCTAACTAAATGCTCAGGGTTTTACATAGATTATGTCTCTTGCTTTTCACAATAACCTGTGAGCTAGATCTCTCATTCGTCACAGTTTACAGAAGAGAACACAGAAGTAGAAACGCTTACATAAGGCCACACATCCTCAAGGCATGGCGTCCACTCCAGCCTCAGTGCCATTCCACAGCCTGTCTCTACCCCACTTGCTGCACTGATCTGCCACTTGGACCCTGATCCGGCTTTTGAGGCCTTCCAATCTTGGTGGTACTGCCTTGCATTCCAAGTTACCCACAATACCCACCCCCACCTTCTCTGCAGAAGGCCCAGAGACAACCAAAAGGGCAAAAGGTCAAGATCAAAACTGGAAAGGGAAGTTACAGATGACTTCAACCCTTCTTCCCTTTCCAAAGCGCTATCATGTTCTCTGTTCTAATCTTGGAGCAGAGAAGAAGAGGGAGGAGATTGTGGGTGTTGTGAAGGGGGAGTTCAAACCAAACTTCAGGAAGCCCACTGAGTTACTCAAGAGTGTCCATAGTTGAACAAAAAAAAAAAATCCCAGAATCAGGCCAATCTGGCTTATGCTCCTGACTGCCCCACAAATGGCTCCACAGAACACTTCCTGGCACCCCTAAGCCCCAGTCTCTGCAACTGTAACATAACAAGCAATCCACTCAGATATTTGCAATAAATATTTAACTAAATAATAACTACCATTCAGAAATATTCTAAAAGGCAACTTGACCTAGGTACCAATATGAGTCTCAAAACAATCAACAGAAAATATTTTAGGGCATATCTGCCTACACTTAGAGATGAATCTAAAGTAAATATCTTGTTGTCTTATGCAAAACACTGGAACCCAAGAATTCATGGACAGGGAACAAAACTAGAGTTTTAAGAAACCCAGAGCAGGAAGCATGAAAAATATCCTAAATTAATTTTGTGATACGTGTCGCTGCTTCTATATAAGTGCTTACATAGTGAGATGGCCGATTCTAGGTATGAACTCAGCAGTTTATTTACTTTCTTTTTCTGTTTGCTTTCTTTTTCTTTCTGTCTTTTATTTTTATTTATTTTGGGGGGTATTGAGAATTGAACAAAGGGGCTCTTAACCACTGAGCCACATACTCAGCCCTTTTTTTGTATTTTATTTAGAGTCAGAGTCTTGCTGAGTTGCTTAGGGCTTCGCTAAGTTGCTGAGGCTGGCTTTGAAATCGTGATGCTCCTGCCTCAGGTTGCTGAGCATCTGGGAATACAGGCGTGCATCACCGCATCCAGCAAACTCAGCAATTTCTATAGGCCGAAGCAAGACTTTATTGTCTCAATGTTTGTAATGCTGTTAAATAAAATGTTATTTTTAAAGATCATTTAAAAAAATCTTTACACTTTCCAAATGTTTTTCCACTAAGGTTAAGTACACCCAATACCCCAAAGTCTCACTGCTTCCTCAGACCAGAATGTCAGGGCTGTCATATAATAGATCTGGCCAAGGAAACTCTTATCATTCATTGTCCCAGGCCTCCATGCAAACCTACCATAAAACGGTACCTGTGGATGCCCTTGGGATCTGGCACTAAAGAGCTCAAAGAATTTTGTCTTGGAAAAATGTAAGTCCTTTACTTTCTATGAAGGTCCAAACTTTTCACACCTTTTTCTATTTTGTTCAACAGATAATGCTTATCTAAATATACTACCTTATTGAACAAGCCTATAAGTCATGCAGGATTTGTGACCCAAGAAGACTTAAGAGGACTCTGATATCTAATCACATATTTATAGTCTAATATGCTAACTGTAATAACAGAGACAGAAACTCAAAAACAAACTTTTTCATCAAAACAATTTATCCTGTTCATTGTATACCAAAAAGAACACTACCCCACCTTTTTTTTTTTTAATCCTTGGGTAATACTCAAATACTTTAAAAATGAAATCTCTGCTTTAAGGAAATCCACCCACAGTATATTATATGGTATTCTAATTACTTCCAAGAAATAGTTCCTCCCAGGTCTGCAATCATTTCCAAACATTAAGACACACTTCAGTGAATCATACTTGAGGTTCATGGAATTGTAGCTTTATAAGTGAATTACACTTGTAATGAATTTTCTACCAGAACTTAGAGATACATGACTTTATTCATACACTGAATGAGATGTACATAATCCTAAAATTTTTAACAATTCTGGGTGCCAACAAGAGTTCAGGGAGAGAAACACTACAACTATTAAATATTGGTTTTTACAGACATTTCTTAATATGATGATAAATTATGTAGTCACTTAGAAAAGTATAGTAGCAGTAAAGATTTCACTTGATGAGACACTGCAATGACATAATAAATATATTAATACCACAGGGCACTCATTCCTCCTTTGACCTCAACTGTAATAGTAAGAGCAAAATCCTTCGAAAGTTCATAGGTGTCTACACATGAACTGAATGAACGTATTTATACCTCACTGTAATTTATTTTGCATACAAAGAAGCTGAATCTCAGGCAGGGTGACTTGCCTGACATCATCTGCATAGTAAGTTGTGGAATAGGGATTCGAACCCAAAGCCCTCGCCATTAATCACCACACATATTCCTCTTTCCAGTACTTAATCATGCATTTGCAAAAACTCATCTTTGTTCCCAGGAAGAAAAGAATCTGAAAATGAATAGGTTGCCTAGAGCAGAAATATACATATGGTCATTCTTGAAAATTGTTTCCAAGAGGAAAATCCTGGATTTGAGAGTGAGGATGAACACTCCTGAGTTATTCTCTTTTTGCTGCAGGAGGATGAACAATGCATTTAATGTTTCTAAAGAGTAAAGGCTTCCTCATCTATCTATACTCCCATAGGAGCCGTATGTTTTAAATTTGGTTAAATGAGTGAAAAGCTCAGATCTTCAGTGCATCTTTAAATCAGCTTGAAGGAACACATATTGACATATAAAATTTCTATCAAGAGAACATTATCCTCTCTGACCGAAGTTATTCCTCTCATGCTTCTTTTCAGTCATCATCCTGTTCCTAGAAAAGAAGTCACTGACCTGCTTCAGATCTAATTGCTTAGCCTAGAATTTTCTATGAATAGAAGTATACAACCTGTGTTTGTCCAACTTCTTTGACTCAGTAAAATATTTCTGAGGTTCACCCATGTTATAACATGCAATAATATTTCATTTCCAATAATAACAACTTGAAGTTGTTATGAAGGATTAAAAGAGATAATTTACATTAGTACCTGTAAAGGGTTCTATGAAAATGGCTCTTGATATTATTATACAAAAGAGGAAATTCAGGAACAGAACAGAGCTAGAATCAAAAGAGGAAGTGTCTGCAACGGTCTTAGGCCAGGTCATATTTGAAGAAATGTTTTGATTCCTGGAGTCTCTTATACCATATTATTTATGATCCCATACCAGAAGCATGAATATTTGATGTTTTTCTCTTTAACTGAGTTGAAATTAGTCTGCCAGAGGAACAATGACGTCTTTTGCCTACAGAGACCCAAGGGTACCTTCCACATGTACTTCTGAAACATTTTCCTTTGCTCACCTTGGAGACAGAGCCCCACCTATGTCAGATTACATTTGAGAGTACAGTGTGAGAAAAGCCATCGATAACGCTGTCTCCAGTGGGAGCCAGACTCCTGCCATCCATGCTGGTGAGCTGTTTAATTTCAGTTTTTCCAATATTGAATCTCACAGAGGGCGAGCCTGCCACAATAAATAAACCCACACTTCAGAGGAAACAGAGCCATGGAGGCATCTACCGAGTCCTTTCTATCTGGCAAACACATTCTTCACTAAAAATAATGGTACTCAACATAGAGGGGTAGGAAGGGGGAGCGTGGGAGGAATAGAGGAACTCTAGATAGGACAGAGGGGTGGAAGGGGAAGGGAGTGGGCAGGTGGTTAGAAATGGTGGTGGAATGTGATGGACATTATTATTCAAAGTACATGTATGAAGACACGAATTGGTGTGAATATACTTTGTATACAACCAGAGATACGAAAAATTGTGCTTTATATGTGTAGTAAGAATTGTAATGCATTCCGCTGTCATATATAAAGAAAAAAATATTGGGTATTGTTCCCTGAAGATAACTCGAGTAATAGCAAATGGATGGCTATTGAAAGGCTTAAAATGTGTGTCTTCACTGATTGCCTATTCCTGATTTAGAGATCCTCAGAAAACCCACTTCTCCTCTGACCCCTACAGCACACAGAAGTGGCCAGACATACCTAAATCCCAGCAATGAATATCACTTAGGTTCAATCTAGACCATTCCCTCCATTCCCTTCTCTTCCATGGTGTCCCGCACAACCATGGTAATTAGGGTTGTAATATATCAATGCAAAATAGGAAGTTTGGGGGAGAGTTTTAAATGAGGATATATAAATTTTTGTTTCTCATAATGTTACACTGTCTACTATTTTTTCAAATGAAAAATTAAAAGGTATCAAATACAAAACATTGTCCTAAATGATTTAAATTCACCCCTTGGCATCAATAAGATCAAACATGTTTCAATTATCAAAATAAGTAAATAAATAAAAGTTAATGGTTGAACATTTGACTGTTTAAAACTCTCTTTTTTACCATAATACAATATAAGAAAACAATTTTAAAAATACTCCCATAGAAGTCATGGTCATCTGCCCTATTGTATTCTGTCGGTAAAATTGTTTTGTATTGAATCATCATTGTTGTTAAACTGATATTTGGAATTTCTTTAAAAAGGAATAAAACTGAAGAGTAGACATTTTTAATAAAATAATAGTAAAGAGGTTTCTACAAAAAAAAGTACTTCAATCTAGATAGGAAGCAAGCACCATTCTTCTAGACTATTTCCAAGAATTACTTGAAGAAGGCGAGATGTAAATACAAATTCTGATCCCTCAAGTAAAAAGTTTAGAAGCCTCCCTGAGTCTAACTAACAGATGAGCTTGGGAAATGACCTCCTGTTCAGGTAGCAACTTGAGCAAGATGGATGCTCTTCGAGGAATTGTCAAGAGGTAATAAATGTATTAAAATATCATGGTGGCAGGTTTCAAGTCACATTTAGAGCGAGGTATAGAAGAAAACCTCAAAGTTATTGCAAGCCTGTGGGTGTAAGTTTCTATCCTGCTTCCTGCAGAAACAACATCTGTTCTTACATTCAGTACAAGTCACCTCTGATATTTATTGCATTTGCTGAATGTTGAAAGGATCTGAAATGTTAAACCTCTTGATCTGTCAGCAGTCCTGGATTTCTGTGAAAAGATGAGCTACATAATAGCACAAATTGGAGAAATTTCATGTATCCAAAAGACATAAATCCCCATCACAGTTGAATTCTCTTTCAATACACAACTGAAGAAGTTTTAAAATATATATCCAACCTTTCACTTTCTCTTCTTTTTTTTTCTTCCTTCTCTTTTCATTTTCTCTACATGCGCTGCTCCATTTCATTTAATAAGGTGCATCCAAGGTCATTCAGTCTCACTTTAACCCATTCAGTTCTCCCCAAAACAAATTTAGCCTAAATACTTGAAATTCAAAGCATGTGCTTGTTTGGTCTCATTAAACTCACAATATCCTTGTGGGAGAAGTATGGAATTTGGCTCATTATCCTAACTGTTAATGAAGGAGAAATTGCCTGTATTTAAGTGGGGTTTACATTTTATTTTTATCCAATGCTCATCTTTCTTGGTTCTTATAAAAAAAAAAAAAAAAAGACTGGGAGTTATTCAACAGAGCCCAGAAAGCAAAAGCAAATTAGTTTTCTTCATGAGTTCTGCATGACAGGGAGAAAAGTGGTTGAAAAAAGAGAAAAAGACAGACTTGGGTTTCACAGTTTCAGTGTGTCTCTTTTAAAGGGGTGATAAACAACGCCGGGCAAGACAATTATATGTCTATGCAAGATTTCATGTGATGTCAAGCCCTCTGAGACACAGTTCCCTGGCACAATCAGAGAGTCAATTGCCAGGGGCTGAAATGAAGGGTAACTGAGGTGCCTTCTTCTTCTTCTTGCTTTCTCCTTCTCCTTGTTTCATATTTATCAAGCACTCCCTTTATTTGTGATGTTGCCCTACCTACCCAGCAGCATTGAAAAAGCAGCCAGAGGCGGGGTTCATCAAAAAACCAAATCTCTAACTCATCAAGGAACCAGGGATTCTGGAGAAGGCAAGGAAGAGAAGCAGCTGATATTCAATCTGCACTGGTTCCCTTTACCTTGGGAAAGCCTTCTGATTTAATCCAGGTGCAATTGTCAGTCTGTCCCAGGAGCGCCCGGGCATCCTTTCTCAGTGAGTCATCATAATGGTTTATATCATCATCTCTCCCACCAGGCTCTGAACTTCTTCATTTGAAAAACTCAGATCTTTCATCTCAGTTGTCTTAGGGCTGAGTTCATAGTTGATCCCCAATAAATACATGATTAATGTACAAAAGAACAATGAGTGAATATAGGTATAAATTTTCTCACTTCAAATACATCTTCCACAGACTAACTGCCTGAGGGTAAAGAATATATGCTGTGGAGAATTTATTATTATTATTATTATTATTATTATTATTATTATATTATTAATTATTTTATATTGATTATTGACAACATTTACTTGGAATATACTTCAAAGTGTTCTTACACATTAGTAATCTTGAAATTTTATCCCTATTGAAACTATTCATATATTTTGATGTTATTTTCTTTATACATTCACACAGAATAAAACCCGTTCCTTAGCCAAGATTCTAGGTAAAATATTCTATTTTTGTGAAGGTCAATACTTGCAGTTTATCATGGGTTCCAGCCACCGACTTTGCAAATGCATATCTTCCCACACTTGGGGAGGATGCTGTAGGTTTGGACACAGGGCTCTGTTTTTGGAGAGTTAATATTCAGTATTTTAATAGGTAATGAAAAGTTGTAACAATCAGAAATGCTCACGGCTACCAGCAGTGAGTTCTCGCTCATCAGAGGATTCCTGCAGAGGCTAGAAGTCTGCCAGGCGGCACCTTACAGAGGAACTAAGCCTGACACTGGTATTCAGTTTAGATGTCCTTGACCTTATCTTCAACATCAAATTCTAAAATATCATTATTTATGATGGCAAATAAAAAAATTTTCTAGTACTATTAAGTGGCTTGGGGACACTAAATAATTCACGTAAGGGCAAAGGCCAAGAAGGCCAGAGTCTGGGCTTCTCTGAACATTAATTTCACTGCTGATTTCCTCACAGCAGTTTTCATGGATTTTAATATTCTAGCTGTTAGTCAGCTTTCTATCTCTATAACAAAATACCTGAGATAATTAACTTATAATGAGGAAAGGTCTATTTTGGCTCACAATTTTGGAGGCTCTAGTCCATGATCAGTTGACCCCACTGCTTTGAGCCCATGGTGAGGTAGCATATCAAGGTGAAAATGCATGGAAGAGCAAAGCTGCTCTCCTCATGGCCAGCAGGTAAAAAGGAAGAAGAAGAGGCTAGAGTCAAAAAGGAAGAAGAAGAGGCTAGAGTCTCACAATCTCTTTTGAGGGGTATGTCCACAATGACATAGGGACTTTGCACTGGGCCCCACCTTTTAAAGGTACGAAAACTTCTCGATAGTGCCACCTTGGATATGAAGCCTTTGGACACATAGACCTTTGTGGGTCACTCATCCAAACCATAGCACCAACCAAAGGAGCCAATCCTCCTTGCAGAAATCCTTAGGTTCTCCAGAAGTGAACTTCTGCTGATCTTAAAAGACCCTTGAACTTGCACTGAGTCTCTCCCTGGTTCATGTCTCTTTAGGCATTCATACAGATTCCCTTTCCCCACTAAGTACAGTGGTTCAGTCTTCCTACGCAAGTTAATCATAGGCCTGTAGGAAGCCACCCAGAAAAACATTAGGCAGACTGATTAGAATGCTACGATTCTGATCCTCAGGCCACTAAGGACCTCACTGATAATGGAAATGCAGTTTAATGTTCCTTTCAGTTCTGCCTAGAAGATATGAAATATCACCTGCTATCACAGAGCCGGCGATGCAGCCCAGTGAACCCCAGTCAAATGGGCCCACTCGACATTAAGACTCTTTTCTCAAGTTGCACAAGTTGAGAGCTAAAATACAGAGCTCTGACAGAGAAGGGGCCCAGACCAAAGGAACGCTTGGTCGACTCCAACGGACCAGGAAATGGATGGAAACTCCTGCTCACCAGTTTGCTCTTTTGTTCCAGCTTTACCCCATGGTACTCCACGATTTCAGGTTTACTGAGGAAGATTCTCGGTTAGCAATTGACGCTGAGCCTCCAGAGCCCTGAGGTTGCCTTTCTTCCCCATGAGGAACTTTCCAGCCTTGTAGCAGAAGCCGGGTGGGAGGCCCCACAGCTGACCCTGCTGCTGGACTGGCCCCTCCCCCGGCACAGATGGTAAATGGCCAGGAATGCAGGGTGGAAGGGAGCCAGGGTCAAGAGGGACTTTCCATTGTGATGCTCAGACCCTGACACAGGGCCAGACGCTGCCTTTCCACTCTCTACCTTTAAAGGGAGGCTCTGCAGGGCATTTTTAGAACAAATGAAAATGAGATAGAAAACAAAGCTCTCTTTCCTCAAGTGGCTCAAAAAGCGAGCCTTTCAGTAGGGCCTAGGATGGGCTTGAGGTGGAAGGGAAGATGTGTTAGATGGTTTCTGTCCATGAGTCCTGAGCAGGCCCGTCCTCTGAGCCAGGCAACAGAGCCATTGCCCCCTTCACTCTTTGTGAGTTCTTTTCTGGGTCACATTGCTGTCCATGGGATAAGAAGTCCTGTAAGCCAAGGGGACATGCCCAATTAGAGCCTGTGCTCCTTTTCAAGATCTTAGATTCACCAAACTGGCCCCAAGCTTAGGTCCAGGGCATGTGAGCATCCTTCCTCCCTGTCTGTTCTCCTGAGGTCATTGCACCACAGCAGGCCAATTCTGTAGGATCCAGCAGGAAAAGGGACAAAAGTTTAGTGGGACGTGGACAGACTCAGTGTGGGCTTGGATATCCCCACCTGGGAGCACAAAATGTGTGCAGTGCCTGAGGAGCCAGGGGTGGAAGAGGAGAGAGGACAGGCCTCTGGCCAGGGTTCCTTCTTTCTTGGCCTCCCACCAGCTTTCTCTCTGTTCCAAAGCAGAACTCTGTGGATCCTCAATACCATGCAGGAAAGGAGGAGCCCAATATATTTTATCTAATGTTTCTAAGTGAGACTGATAACTTGAACATATTAGACCTGAAGTACGTGGAGCTCCATTTGTTCTAATGTCCTGAGCTCTGAAAATATTAGGAGTTGGCTGCTCTGGCCACACCCCTGCCCACTGTTTCTGGGACAGGCAACAGAGACTGTTGGCTTTTTACACGGAAGAGACTAATATGGTTTGGGCAGCGGGAAGTGATGGTGCTGGGGGGCCCAGGAGGGGGTATCTGCAGCTACTAAAACCAATTTAGTGGTTAAGAGGAATTAAAACCAGTAGGAAAAAATCAAAATAGAGCACTTTCTCCAACTGTGGTTCCCTATAATCTCCAAATGTCACAAGCACTAAGGCAAAAGAGTGATAAAGCCACACAAAGAAGGAATGGAGAATGCTCTCCTGTGCCTTGAACTTGTGATTCCAGAACGACTTTGACGCTGTGACTAGGAAAGTGCAAAGAAGGATCTGCTTTGGGTCTGTCGAGGTGCCCAGTCTGGCTGCTGTCCTAGCATCTGCCATCATAGCATGTGATTCTCCTCAAAGGCAGGGACACTTTTAGTTGAAGAAGGTAGCCTCATTGTTGAACTCATGTCTTAATTGGTTTACCCCAAAAGCAGATCCCAAGACTCAGAGTAAGGTGCAGATAGTTTATTTGGGAGGTGATTCCAGGAAGCACAATCCAGGGTGGGGAAGGAGAGACAGGGAAGGAAGAAGAACCACTGTGGGGTTCTAGTGTCCCCCATGGTCTCACGCACTCCCTGCTCTTAGCAGACGATTTCACCTTTGCTCCTATTTTTACTCAGATCATGGGACATGATTTACTTTTTGTTCTCTTTCATGTAAAAAATCAATGACATAAGTGGTGGCCAAGGTTCAGAAAGCCAACAGCTCTTGCCTTCTTATTTGTAAACCAACTTCAAACTGCCTACATATTTTACTGAAGAAGTTATAGTTACAACATAGCTTAGAACTTAGCTCCCACTTTCTCTTGGATATCTGCACTACCATCAAAGCTTCTGAAGATAACCTGATGCCATAAATAATATGGGCAAAGACAGAGGCTATAATATGACTTAATCTATATCAAGTCACTTCCTGGGTGCTGTCTGGAAACCCCCAGCTATGTTATGACCATGGGGGAAATTTCCATATGCACCAGGAGTAGCTGAATACCCTTCTTTGGAACCCAAACTGTGAACCTCTCCTCGCCCTTCAGCTCTTAACGTGACCTGGCTCTCAGGTCAAAACAGCGTGACATGGACCAGAAAGGTTAGGTTGAAGCCCTCTTAGCAGGACACATAGCCAGTGAGCATCTAGTCTGACTCTCTGACCTTGTGACCCCATTTTCGTAAATGGATCTTTGCCTGTTTTTCAGATCTGCCTACCATTTCCTGTTTCTACCTGCTGCAAGTGAATCCAACTCAATGAACAACAACTGAGCAGCCAATTACTGACTCAAGTGGGCAGGTCAAATTACTGGCTTTTCCTTTTTGCCTGACCCACTGCGATCAACCCACTCTATCCTATCCTGAGTTATAATAAGATAGATTAGAAACCCATGTAAGTACTATGAAAGGCATTGACCAGTACCTTTTATAAACCCAAACTTTGAAGATCTCTCGTGGCAAATGCCTTCTACGCAGAGGTGACTTACAGACGTCATTTACTGCTCTGGCAGGACAATCAGCTAAACAGAAAATGAAGCTGCCTGATCATGATAATCACGATGCCAAATCAGGAGCGGGTGGAGAAATATAGCATATTTATTTGTTGAGAATGAGGGTGAGTGATTCCTTTGCCCCTCCACAGGCACCTCTATCCATCAGTCATCAAATATTCTCCAAAAGCCTCCCAGAGACTATGCTGAGATTAGGCACCAGCTTAAGAGTCTTAAGTCAGGCATGAGGAAGAATTTTCTGACCGTAATTAGGGGATTTAAGTACTTAGGTGTATTCCTGAGATGATCTTGGGTAGCCTCCCTGCTCTTAGAAATGCATTAAGATTTTGGGGGGCAGCTAAATCACTGATTTCCTGGTGAGTTCCCCAAAACCCTAGAATGTCATGGAAACATAGATTTCTGTGAAGGGATTATACAAATATTTGGTTAGGATTTCACTTTTTAATTAAAAATTATCTTGACTATTAAAACTGGTAATAAAAAGTGGTGCCCATGTATTTAAATGTGACTTACATAAAACTTTGACACAGTGGAGCACTAAGGTTGGGCTGCTGCTCCAAGTTTAATTTATTTTACACAGACCTTGAAATTAAGCTTCTCTTACAGCACATATGTAGCCAATTGCAATGGCATCTGTTAAATAATAATGACCACTTACAAATACTCTCCTGTGTAGATCATGATCCTCTCGCTCCTAGACCATCCAAACCAGATGCTGAGGCTCATATAAAACTTCAAATGTCCCCCCCACCATCCAATTAAAAGTTGTTGTCTAATGAAACAGACTTATTACTCTAATTGGCTGGCTTTTTAATGAGTGTGATAAAGCCGTGCTTATCAAATAAATTCATGTAAACATAACAATGCCATTTTTATTTGTGTCTATTCATTGATGTTTGATATAGATTCCTTTGGGGAAAATGTTACGGTTAAAAATAACTTTGAGACCACTAGTTTAGATAAAGATAGGTAGTGACTTCAAAATTCCTTTTCTATCTGATTATTTTATCCTTATACTTGTTCCAACTGCATTAGAAAAATGGAATTTTAATATGCAAGAATATTCACGGGATTATGTGTTTTCTAAGTAAATGAAGTAGATTTCAGATAAGCTGCATGTAGCATTTATTTTATTTTATTTTTTTTTATTTTTATTTTTTTTAAAGAGAGTGAGAGTGGGGGGAGAGAGAGAGAGAGAAAGAGAGAATTTTTAATATTTATTTATTTTTTTTTTTAGTTCTCGGCGGAAACAACATCTTTGTTGGTATGTGGTGCTGAGGATCGAACCCGGGCCGCACGCATGCCAGGCGAGCGCGCTACCGCTGAGCCACATCCCCAGCCCCTTATTTTAAAAATATATGCAGTCATCCCTTGGTATCTATGGAGGATCAATGGTCTCAGGATCTATTTCTGCAGATGCCCAAGTCCCTTTTATAAATCAATGCCTATCTGCACATAGCCTATCCACATCCTTCAGTATACTCTGAGACATGTCTATGTTACTCATAATACAAGGTTACGTAGTTGTTGATGTATTGCTGAGGGAATAATGACAAGAAAAAAAGTCCAAACATGTTCAGTATGGAAATAATTTTTAAAAAATATTTTCAGTCTATGGTTTGTTAAATCCATGATTGCAGAACCCACAGATGTGGAAGGCCAATGGTACATCTGTAGATGTACACACATATACCCATACACACAACCCCAGAGTTAGTGCACTGGCTTAGATATGTCGGCAACTAGGGAGATGTCCCAGTTCTCTCCCTTGAAACTGCGTGTCCCTGGGCAGACCTGACCTCTCTGGACAACAAATTGTTCTCATCTACAAAATGGAGGTAATAATACCTACCCAGCAAGATGGTCATAAAGAAAATCACACATGCTTAGAAGCTGCTACAGTTTGGATCTTGACTGTCCCCTAAAGGTCCATCTGCTGAAGGCTTGGTCCCCAGAGTGGTGAAAGTGGTGAAACTAGGAGGTAGTGGCATCTTTGAGAGCTAAGGGCTCTTGAAGGGAATGATGGGATTGTGGCTCCCTCCTCACTTTCTTTTGCTTTCTGGTCATGAGGTGAGTGGTTTTGCTCCACCATGTGCTGTCATCATGATGTACTGCCACATTACAGGTCCAAAGCAATGGGACCAGCTGATCATGAATTGGAACCTCTTTAACTGTGAGTGAAAGTAAACTTTTATTTTTAAAAGTTGATTATCTCAGGTATTTTGTTATAGTAATGGACAGCTGATTAACGCAGCCCGAGTACCATGCCTAACACATATTAAACGCCCAGTAAATGGAAGTTATGACTATCATTAGGAAATGGTTCTTGCCACAGGGTATTTCCAGTCTGGTGGGAAAGGTAGAAGACTTGTGAACAGATAAACTAATATTAGAACTCAACAATCAGTCCTTGAGAAGCACGGAAGAACTCAAAAGAGATATGCTGGATGAAGACAGGAGGTCTGAAGCTGTGTTCATTCGCCATGAAGAAAAGAGATTACTTCAGCATCTGCTAAGATCTTTGGATTCTTGAAGTTAGAAAGAAAGCTCATGGAAGACAACAGAGGGAAAGGCTTTGGAGATTCATCAACGTTTTGGCTGTAGGTTCAGCTTGGTATCTTACAAAGGAGCCCTGCTTCATGGGCACCTAAAAAACACAGGGGCATTGTGGTCAGTGAGAGTTCTTGGGAACCCTGATAATGCTCAGGCTTTCAGATAAGAGGCAGCTGCAGGCCCAGGCCTGTGGGCCTTAATTAGCTCCTTTCCTTGACTCCTCTGCTACAGAACACAGAGTCCCCTCACCTGGCGTCACCTGCCAGGGAGGGTCATGCATCTCAGCTCTCAGAATAAAGTTCCCTCCACACACGCACATGGAGCTGAGCTCCTCAGCCCATGCCACATTCCAGCTTTCAAACTCCCAAAGCTATTTTTAGGTGAGATGCCCTTCTAGGGAACATGGAGTGGGGAAGAGAATTCGAGTAACATGAGGGAAGGAGAGCACCAGAGCTTAAAGAGACAGCTGCAATTTAACTCACCAATCTCGAACCCCATTTCAAACTTTGGAAACCACCTGTGGTTGCCGTTGTTGTTTCATGGGAATGGAAAACAGATAAGAAAGGTAAGGCCCCCCAAGAAGGTGTTAACTAGGGAGGGAGAAAAGCAGGTTGGCAGAGCACAAGTTGGAATAGGGGCAGAGCAGGGAGATGGAGGTGGGGCTGAAAAGAAGAGCAGGGAGCCAGTGAGGGTCCACTGAAGCCTGTGGTCAAGAAGCACAGGGAAGGCCGAGTGGGGCCCAGCGAGCAGCCTAGAAAGGAGAGAAAGGGAGGAGGTGTAGAATAAGGGGACTCCATGCCACAGCCCTCCTTCCACCACCTGCACCCCGACTTTGCCTCCAGCTGTGGTGGACAGTTCCTTCAGACCCTGAGTTTCTCATCTTCAAGCTCCTCAGAACTTCTGCGAAGCTGCAGAACTTACTCAGCCGGGCACAAGGAGTTCATGGGAGGCTGGGATGGGACAGGAGAGAGGAGGAGCAGGGGTGAGGGGAGTTGACCGTGGCTAACACTCCAGCCTTCAAACTCTCATTATTCTAGGGCAGGCTGAACAATTCCTCTATAAAGGTACCCAGTAAAATTCAACCCCAGTTGTGCAAAGTGGTAGCCAGCTCAATATTACCTGTTTTAAGGATTCACCTTCCCTGTATCTATCCTGACTTTCCCTCATTCCACATTTTTCAGATTACCTTCTAAATAAACTACCTACATCGTGGTCCTCATCTCAGACAGACTCTGATTTTAAGGCAACCCAAAGAGGATCGAAGAAAGGAAGATGGTGGCAGCAGAGGCCACAGCAGAGAAAGGACAGATGTCCTGCCAATGGAAAGATTCTGCCATACACGGTCTTCATCGTGTACCACGGGCTGGAGAGGGACCTAAGACACTGTCGTCTTCCATTAAGGCAGTCACTCTATGATCCCAGGCAACAGTCGTTATTACAAGTTGCCATGTGGACACTTCTCAATATTAGTGAGGGAATGTATGAAGTCAATGATTATCATTAACACGGATAACAAGTTGGACCATAAGAAAGTTATCCCAGCTGACTTGTTACAAGCCAATCTGTTCGATCTCCATATATTGAAACTCCTGCTTCCCTCTCTTTCCATCTCAATAAGGAGTTTTCTCCTCACCATGTATTTTACAGGAACTAACTGTTCTGCATCATTGGTGCAGTAGAAGCAAAATTATTTTTCACACTCTTGTTTACAAATTCTGTATTCATTCAATTTCAAAAAGTCTAGTTTTGAACACCTACATTTGTAAGAAATGACTAGTTATCATTAAAATCCCTGAATGTGATTTTAGCTCTTGGACTGTCTTTTCTAGTTATATAGACATCCTCAGAGGCCTTGTCAGTCAGTGGGTATAATTATTATTTTGGGGATGAGGATTAACTCTTTAAAAGACAAGAACCACTTATTTCTGCAGCAATAGAAATAGCGGTTTTCTTAATCAACTACCCTCTGTGGACTGCACTCATCTTTTAGCCTCAAATATGTAATTCCCACAATTATTCCAATAACTAACTAAATTTATGAATGAAGTTCAGACAAAAATGTAAGATTAAGGTAGACATTTTGAAATAGACCTCCGTTTAAAGGACAGCTCCAAGGCGGCTCACTCTTCAGCAGAATAGAAAGAGTTCTATCCAATAAGAACTCTTAAGAAGACGGTGTATTGCAAAACCTTTCCACTGGCACATAAGAACGAAAACATAAATTTTAAAAGGGAAAATCTGAACCATTATCTGTACTCTTTCTGCTAGTGCTCTGGAGTGAAGAAGGCTATTAAAGATCTACATCGTAGGGAGTGCACATAGCTGGCTGTAATCCACACGGAACTTCCAGGAGGGTCTCGAAGAGGCGCATGCAGGCGATGTGGAATAGTGTTGGTAATTAAGCAGTCATAAAGATCTGAAACTGGAATGCTGACAAGATAGCATCCTGGCATTACTGGCGCTAATGGTCTAATAGTCAATCTGCAGGGCTCCTCTTCAGCTTAAATAATGTTTGCCAGGATTCTCAGTCAACACTTTCCTCCATTTCTTTTTGCATTACACTGAAGGAGCTGTTAGAAGCCTGCTGTGATTCCAAGATGGAAAGGAAGGAGGTTCTCCTGGATAACAGGAGTCGAAGGGATCAGAAAAATACTCCTTAATAAAACACTCCCCTCCTGGGTAACACAGTAAAGAATATAGGACCTCTGATGTACAAGGTCAAAGTCTGTCTCATCTTGCTATCGGCAGTTACAATAAATTAAAACCCTGAAAAAAAAATGCATAAAGCTTTAGAGGCGTATGCCAGAGTGCAGCTGAGGTAGCTACAGGTTCATTTCCATGGAGTCCAAGGCCTGTGGCTACAGAGAATAAAGCCATCTGATCCAGACATGAGCCAGGTGAGAAGTGTTAGGAGCAGCTACACTTTAAGGCAGATTGGGTCTGTTTACCTGAGGTATGAATAGGAGCAAGTTATTTTACTTTTCGGCTAAGTATCCTACTTTTGTAATAATAGCAGCTACCCTGATGTGTTAAATGTGACCACACGTGTTTCCTATGAGAATTCTATTTCCTGATGGCTGGTCTAATGAGTGCCTAACTATTCTCTGTGACTTTGAGTCAAAGCCCTGTGATCTTTTGCCATACCATCCAGCGCCCAGCTGTAGTACAGAGGAATTAGCAGAGATTACAGATCTGGCTTGCAGGGTAAATCTTTCTGAGAACATACTGTGAGGTGGGATGACTGGGCACATATGCCTCCTCCAGCCCCCTCCCTCTTGTCTGTGCTTTTGTGAATTAATGTGAAAATATTTATTAACTGATCCCAATGTGTTGGACACTTTTTTTAAAAAAAATCTTATTTACCATGGAAGATATAATAGAATTGTCTACAATATGTTATTATTAGTGGAAAAAGAAAAGAATGTCTAGAGGATCTCTGGACTCTTCTGGAAGAGACTGGTAATGATATGAATGATATGAATGAGAGTAAGGGCTTGGGGGAGACTTGGGGAACTTGCCAAATTATGTAGCCCATGCATGTGTTAATTATTCAAATTAATTTTTGAATACTTCCATGTGTAGCTATACTTAAAATCACTATAATTATGATTAATAATTCTATGCTGTGCCTACATGAATCTATGCTAGAGGGCTCTTTAAAAATCCAAAAAAGAAACTCCTATTGCTTTCCGAGCAGGCTGAAGGAACAGGACAGGGACCGTGCTCAATTTAACCAACATCACAGAACAGTAGTGCTGAATGAAAACTATGTCTAAAGTAAAATGTGGTATCCAATCTTTGCACTCTTTTTTTTGGGGGGGGGGGTTCTGGGGGTGAAACCCAGGGGCACTCTACCACTGAGATACATTCTTGACCTTTTCATTTTTATTTTGAATCAAAGTCTTACTAAATTGCCAACCTGGCCTTAAACTTGTAATCCTCCTGACTCAGCCTCTCAAGGTACTGGGATTACAGGTATGCACCACCATCCATGCCCAGCTTCCACTAACATTTTTAGCAAAAGAGTGTGGGTCAATATCCTAGGACTATGACTATGCCATCAGGTCAGAGTGCAAATGTGGATACTGTGAAAGAAATCTTCTCAAAATAAAATATTCCTTGTCAATTCTATCAATAACCCCACAGTGACATTTTATATGTAAATCCTATATCCATAAATCTAAGTATCTGTACAAGCAAACCAACTACCTTCTATGTGCCAGGGACAGTAATAAAATGAATTGTAAATATTAGAGTAGTGACCTTAAAAATGACCTCAAAATGAGGATAGTTCTACAACAAACTATTCTTCTAAGTGGAAAAATTACCCCTACTTATGTCTCTTCAATATATTTAACAGATTACATTAGGATCACTGGGATGAATCAGGATCTCGGTTCCATCATAAGTTGTGAAACCCTAAGCCAGTTACTTATTATCTTCGCACTTCAATTTCATCTTCTGTGAAGCAAGAATAATAACACTTATCCTTCATGGTGATTTAAATATTTTAAATAGTATATTGGGGGGCAGGGAGCTTACCACACAGTGCCCGCCATGGGTGGCTTTGTAAATAATAGCTAAGAAGAAAAAGTCCAGGTATTTTCAGCCAAATGAATCAATTACAGTTTATAAATCCAAGTCAAATTATACCCTGCCTATTTTAGCTTGCTCACAGGGGAAAAGAAAAAAGAATGCTTAGCTCTCTCCTTTTTCCCTTTCACAAGTTAAAGAAACCATACAACCACATTACCCCCAAAACACAGGTGTTCCATAAAAAGAGTCAGGAACTCCTTATTTTCAGACCCAGAGGGTATAAAAGATGGCCAATGGCAGAGCAGTACAAGCAGGATGAATGAGACCAATATCCTCTCTCTGGGGTCAGTTTGGGAAAACCTAGATGGACCAGGTTTGGAAGAGACAAGTCCTGCTTGCTTACTATTTAATTAGAAAAGGTGGGCTCTGTTAACCTGAGTCATAGATTGTCAGGGCAGTGAAGGGCCTTGGTGATCACGCAGATCTGAGGGTCACTTCATAGAGCAGGGGCAGGAAACTGGGTCCCACTGAGAGGTGACCAACCCTGAGCCACTGAGGGCACGAGAACCAGACCCAGAAGGAGAAGCCAAACCTGCATCTACCTGGGGTGGAACCTCTCTTCTCTGTCATCAGCACCCCAGCTGCTGCAAGATGCCAAGGGCCTAATTCTGGGTTATAAGGATGACTTGTTGAATCTTTAACTTCCTCTAAACAAACTTCAACTGAAAGCATTCAACACTCCCCAGTGCTGTATAATTTCTGCAGAGGGGTCTGGTATGGAGATTTTATTTCATGAAAATGGGGGAGTGTACAAGCAGTGGGCAGATTTTCAAAACTGGAGCTTCCTTTGACAGCCCTAGGAGGCAATTTGGCTCCTTTCAAGATGCTTATCTCTCCATGAGGGTATGAAAATTAAAAGTTGGGAAGCTCAGAACCTTGGTATAGAGTTTTATTACTGACACTTTAAATAGGATACAGCGGCTGTGTTCTTTTCTTCAAAGTGCTGATGACTCGTGGGTAAATTAGCTTCTTTTTTTCAATGCTCCTTTGGTTATCAAATGCCTCCTGCACTGGTGTGTTAACTTTACTTTCTGTAGCCTTGAGTCACCAAGAGGAAGACAGCATTATAGTTTATGATTTGGGGGAAAAAGGCATCTGAAATGACGCTTGCAGGGCTCACTCTTGCAAGGCTCACTTTGTGGATGTGGGTTCAGGGTTCTTGAGCATGAAAGGTTTTTCTTCTGTTCTTCAGATCATTATACCATCAACTTCAGTTCAGAGCTGTTTCCTTTTTTGGACACAAAGGCATATTCTAGGAATAGGTAACATGCAGAACCTATCTTGGAGACTCTTAACAGGCAGCCCCATAGAAAGGGCACGTTGGCTATGAGTCAACTCTGCCTGGCCTTAAAGAATTTCTACTTTCATAGCACATGGGTTGCAAGGATCAAATTCAGTAGAGCATGTTCATTAGAACTGTAGCTGTTAGGAACCATCCAGAATTCCAGAATGCTCCTTTGGTTATCAAATGCCTCCCGCACTGGTATGTTAATTCTACTTTCTGTAGCCTTGAGACACCAAGAGGAAGACAGCTTTACAGTTCATGATTTGGAGAAGGAAAAAAAAAAGGTATCTGAAATGATGCTTACAGTACAGTGGGAAAGTCACTGTGACAAATATCACCTAAAATGACATTGTGACAAATATCACCAGGGTGCTGCAGGGGACTAATTTTATCCTGAGTCCTCACAAAGTATGAGGTAGACAAATGGCCTCTCTGAGAAACAGACTCACAAAATCGTTCAATAAATAAATTATAATAGTTTATGGCAGAATCATGCTGTGGCCTGTGGCTTTCCTCTTCTAAGGAATCACTCTGCATGGATAAGAATGTCTCTCTGTGTTAAAAACCCGGCTGTGGTTTGTAACTGGGGCCTCTGTAGGCGTGCTTGGCTGGTTCATGTGTGACATGCACAAGCATCCATCTAATTTTCCTCCATAAAGCACTGATTTTGTGTTGGACACATTCTCTGTGGAGTGACAGGGCCCAGGTTCCATGATTCCGAATTTCTAAGCAGCAGGTTTTTCTAAACTTCCATCTACCCAACCAAGTAATGTTTCTCTTTCTTCAACTGTCTTTCAAAACCATGCTGCCTGGGATTTCTAAACAGCTGGGTGCCTGAAAGAAGGAATGGAGCAAGGGTCTGACTTCCCGGGTAATTACAAATAATTAGCTCTAAACTATCAAATCAATCATGTTCTTTCCATTCCCTTCCACCTCTAAGCCTTCAAGGCTCTTATTGACAGGACCTCCACAGGATATAAGAGTTCAGTGATCTAAAGTCATGACATGCACTGGTAAGGACACTGGTAAGGACAAAATCTGCTTAAACTCCAAGATCCAGTCATCACTATGGAGAAGCATCTCCTCAGGGGCAGGAGGCTGGAGGGATTACTATATGGTAGTGACTAGTTTAACATCTGACTTTCTCACTGGACTGTAAGCTCTGGCAGGAGTGGATAGTATCTGTCTGTTGAAAGCTATGATTCAAGTGTTGTAAAGTTCTCTCAGTAATAATACCAACCTCAAGGCTTATGATGAGCAATTAAAGATCAATGAGTGTAAAGACCTTAGCATAGTAGTGAGAATATTATAGATATTCAATAAATATTTTTGTTGAATTCAAATAATGGAGGAGCAAGAAGAAAGAGGAAAGTTTATAACCTAAGTTCAAGTTGGTTTCCAATTTTCTTTGCATAATGGCCATGAAAGCTAAAATTAATTGAGTACTTGCTATGCACTAGGCTTTATATCACTTTATCTAATGCTGGTGACATAAGAAGTAGTTACTCTCATAATCACTACTTATTGAGGAAGAATCTGAGACCTATGGAAAAGTGCTCCTGCATTATCTAACAAATAGGTAGCAATTCTAGGGTTCAAACTAGATTTTATCCTGAGAGCCAAGGATGACCCCTTATGCTGCATGTATATGGGTTGAGCCACTTCCAACAAAAGAGCATGATTGAACCATTGGGACCACACGGCCAGCACTAGACTGAACAATGTTTGCCTTTTGCTCTCTGAGAATCCTGGAAGAGAAGAGAACCCCCAGCATAGAGATTGCTGAGAGTTTCCAGATGGTTAGGGATGACTGGATATACCCTGATAGCAGCTTTGGAGTTGAACACATCTCAATTGTTGTTCAATCCAGCCTCTAACAACTTGTAAAGTTCTAAGAGGAAAAGTATGTAAAATAGAAAGATGAGTCAGAAGAAGCAGACTGAATACTTAGAGGCATTTAAGAAAGAGAACCCAAGTCTGCCCATTTTGTGTCTTAAGGAAAAAAGTTGTGACTCTAGTGGAAGAGTGTCACCCCAGTCAGCAGCCGTGGCCATGTGACACCATGACAAATGCTGCAATGTCTCCACCAACCCCAGAGTCAACTTGAAAGTCTGCACACTTTTGCAGGGACATAGGAATGGGGCTTGGAGAACAAGACAAGGGACCTCCATGAGGTGACCCCCAGGGCGAGAAGGCAGAAGAATGGAAACCAGCTGCAAGATCCAAAGGAACAGAAAACCAAGGAATGAAGATTTAATGATTGACAAGGTGCTATGGGTTGAATTGTGTCCCCCTAAAATTTATATATTGAAGCTCTATCTTCTAATACTTCAGAGTGTGACTGTTTTGCAATTAGGGTCTTTAAAGAGATTAAATTAAAATAAGATCACTAGTGTAGGCCATAATCTGAGTGCTTCATGTCCTTGTAATCAAAGAATATTAGAGTGCGGAGAGAGAGAGAGAGAGAGAAACAGACAGACAGACAGACAGACATAACAAGGATACATGTGCATGCACGGATAAAGACCACGTTAAGACATATGGGGAAGTCAGCCATCTGCAAGCCAAGAAGAAAGGCCTCAGGAGAAACAAACCTACTGACACCTTGATCTTGGACTTCTGTTCTCCAGGACCATGAATACATTTCTGTTGTTTAAGCCATCGAGTCCATGGTATTTTGTTATAGCAACTATAGTAAACTAATACACAAGGGAACAAATGAGTCATTCTGGGATTCTCCTAGGAGGCAAGAAGTGGCAGGAGACTGGATGAGGCAGGTTGAAACAGCTCCAGAGGAGGTTTGTATCATTCCCCAGGCACTGTTCCTGTTCACCATACTCTTCTGAATGTATCCCCTGGACTGGTGGATTGTGGGGAATTGAAGATACAATAGCTAAGGCCCAAGGTAAAAGTTGATGGACGTTTTGAAGAGATCTTAGATGATCACAAGAATTTGCCACAGGAAGATGTCAGAGAAGATAACTGAAACTCTAGTAGGGGCCATAAAGAAAAGCTGGGAGCCAAAGAACATGAACCCTGTTTCTTCTGAATTCCACTGGGAGCTTGTTTTTGTTTTGTTTGACACTAAAAACTTCTGTTGCAGGAAACAACATTTTCATGAAGTTTTTTGGGAAGGTCAAGAAGCAAAGTAGATACAAAAAGCTTTCACAAAAGCCTTCAAGTGAACCAGCTTGGATTCTATTAGAGTGGGCCTTTTCCTTGCCCTGGCTTCCCCAGGGGTTGCCCACTACCTATTAATATGCAAATTCAGGACTAAAAACATGGAAATCTGAGAAGCTAGAATTTGGAGTAAAATCTAATGCATCTTATTCCCATAAGCTCTTTTGATTACATAGCCATACTCAGGCACAAGCAATTTTACAAGATAGCCTAACCACACTGGGAGGAGGTATTCATTGTCTCTAACCTCTGTCTGTACACATCAACCTTTAAAATATTTTCTCTCTTCCCTTTTCCCCCTCAACAGTTAATAATAAAGAATTTAAATTGAATATCAAGGAGTTTCTTTATAAACAAGTGTGCACAGCGGAGTTACAGTCTTGAGTGCTAGATCCACCTTCAACTTGTCCTGTGACCTTGAATATATTACATACTCAGTGAATTTGTTTCTTTATTCATAAAATACAAGAATTAGAAATGAGTGTACTGTATGCTGGGAGCTGTGCAAGGTTCTTCGCAGATGTCACCTCATTTAATCCTCTCAATCTTGTGAGGCAGATAGGTGTTATTACCTTCATTTTCCTCAAAATACTGGGGCTGCCCGCTCTACAGAGTTAATACTCTAAATAAATGACACAATGGCTGAAAAAATACTTTGTCAACTTTGAAGCATCAAAGCACTGTCAGTTGTACATTTGTTTTCAGTTTAAACAAACCTCATGATGTGTGTATCGCGTGTTCCTTGACTGGCACTTTCTAAGAAAGAAAGGAAAAGCAATTTGCGTCTAGCTCTGACATAGTATCCTATAAACTAGCAGATTTTTTGAGAGAAGAAATAAAAACCAAAATAAATTCAGGCAGAGCTAATCACAAACACTGTGCGAAGACATGGAAGGTATCAACGTTCAGTTGTCACCTGGGGTAGAGCAGCTGCTGACTGCCAAGGCTGATGGCAGACCTAGGGCCAGCACGTAAGAGGCTATTTGTGAAGGTCAGCTTCTGTCTGCTCCCCACATTTCCTTGACAGGTGGACCTCCTTTTCTCCTTTTCCCCCATTCAGACCTTTCCTCAACACTCCCAAGGGTGATTCCACTTTGCATTCCTACCAGATCTCCTAAGAAGTTACCACATATGCAGCTCACCCCATCCCGTTGAGTGTCAACAGACACCATGGAGTTAATGTGCCACCTGGACACTACAGAACCACAGGTCAGGAATGAAGCAACGGGGTGGGCTGACTGCTAGGTGTGTACATTTGGGTCCCCTGCAAACTCACATGTTGAAACCCTAACTTCCAAGGTGATGGCATAGGGGGTGGGAATATTTGGGAGGGGATGAGGTCACGGAGTCCGACTTTCACAAATAGGATTCGTACTTGAGAGAGATCCTTGCCCTTCTGCTAGGAGAGGACAGAGCAAAAAGGCCCCAGCTCTGAAACAGAAATGAACCCTCACACCTGGACTTCCCAGCCTACAGAACTATGTGAAATAAATCCCTGTTGTTTATAAGCCAACCAGTTTTGGGTAGTTTTGTCATAGCAACCTAAGTGGACTGAAATGCAACTTCTAATGAATCATAGTAATTAATATAAGGAATAATACCCCCTAGAACTTCTAAAGTAAGTTTTGGGTGAACTAGTTTCATGTAGCGTCTATTTCAGGTGTTCCACGACACTGTGACACAGATCGGATATGGATTGTTGTTATCTTCGTTATTTAGATAAGGAAAGCAAATCCCTTTTTTCTTTTTTAGATGCGGAAAGGAAAACTTTGAGGCTGAGTGACTGACTTCCGGCCTTCCCTCTCTCCACCCAGCCCTTCTTTCTTCCATTCCTTTTTAAAGTAACAGAAATGTTCCTGCCTATAACTCCCAATCATTAGCTCTGCCTCTATCCTCTAAAACTGTTATTGGGCTCCATCAACCAAAAGCCTCAAAAGTAGTACTATAAAGATGAGGAGATAATATACTCAAAAGTCCAACACAAACTGCGAAGCTCAATACAAATATAGGCTAGCCTCAGATAACTACATCACCATTAAGGTTATTGTTTGTAAGCAAAAATGACATGCTATCTACCTATTTCACAGCAGCCTCAAGAATTCCAGAACCGGTTCTGTTCTATTCCAATAAAAAGGCACAAAAAGACTTTGCTCGTCAACCGCTTCTGCAATTGAGAACACACTAAACTACCAAGCAAATCACTGGTTGTAAAGAATGTTCCTGCATTTGGCAGCGGAGCTGGTGAGGCATGGACATAGCAATGAATAATGGGAACCAGTGTTTACAGGGTAGCAAATCTACCCTGTGAAACTATGTCCAGACAAGTGTTTACAGAAAAACTCTTCTAATATCTAGAGAAAAGAGAACCTGGAGGGAACTTCAGGCACCATATAAAGGCATTTTTAAAGTAATCACATTTTATTTTTCTATACCCAATGTACCTATACCCCTCTTATCAATCAGCAAACCTTGCTAACACTAGCAAATGCAGAGTCTGGTTAGTTACAAGCATGCAGTAGGGTTGTGAAGTTGAGAGGAAATCACTTGACCCTATGGGTGGAAATAAGCTGACCTAGAACAACAATGAAGGTTGTTTGGGATAAAGGCATTCAGTCCAGCTCAAACACAAAGGAGTGCTTTTGTCTAACAAGGGAATTTCCCAGGAAGCCTAAGTTTTCCTGCATAAGCATTTAGGAGCACTATGGAGAGAGCGGTGATGCGGGGATCCTGATGAACTCAAATCAGGAGTTAGAATGGACTGATATTTGATGTTGGATAGGAAACATTTGGACACAGTAGAAGAAGAAAAATAAGAAAAGCAGAACAGGTCAGAAAAGTTCAGGGTCGCCAGCATTTGGATTGAGAAATTAAACACATCCAAGTGACTGTCATAACAAAAAGACCAATGTGAGTTCCACACCCTCCTGACATTTACCTCAACTGCTAAGTATTAAATATTTACAAAGCACTTGGACTTGTAAAGTGCTTTCTAATTCTTTAAATTTTTGCCTTCTGCCCAGATGGGGAAATGTTGCTATTACTCCTATTTTATTGGTGAGGAAGTGAAGGATCATAAATGCTATGTGACTCATTCAAATTGCAAGTTAATGGAAGAGTTGGAGCTTCCTTGAATTAAAATGATATACTCATGCAAGACCCCATATTCCTAGAGTAACCAATTCATTAATCAATCAAGGGTGCCCTAAAAGAATTGGAACAGGGAAGCACTTGCCTACATCCTTTCTATAATTTGCTTTGCCGTGAACAGGATCCTTGAATCCTTTAATTTTAGGCAAATGAGAAAAATCTGGAAGGGAAAGAAGTGACTCTTCACTTAGATAAATGGCTGAAGACAAGGTGAATTTCATAGCACCTCTGCGCTGGTCACCTCCTCCATCTCTGAGCCATGAAGCTGTCATGGTCATGAACTTGGCATGTGATGTATTTTATACGTCATACAGAATAAAGGATCCAGGTTGCCCATCCATCATCTCTACACCTTCTAAAGCATGATGGAAGGAATCATCAACTTCCTGTAATTGAATTTGCAATAAAATGAAAAAAATCATAATAACTAATAGTTATGAAATATTTGTCATGTGCCAGGTACATTTTATGTATTTTAAGTACATGTTTTATGATCTTCACAGCAGCAACACGAAGAGGGTTTCAATTATTACTGCCATTTTACAAATGTAAGAACTAAGGGCCTGGAGAACAGGGCCTCAGTTAGACCACTGCCAATCAGTGGCAGATTTTATCCCATATCTCAAGGCACAATTATGTCATACCCGCCTTCTGCCCACACACAAAGAAGTGTCTTTTTGGTGTTTGGCTCCATCTCCACTTCTTATGGCTCTTTTCCTTGCATGTCCCAGTCTACCAAGTCATGGTGGTACGTGGGTGCTGATTTTATTACCTTGTATTGAAAACATGTATGATAATTTATGTCCTGACCTGGATCAAAATGGTCAGAGATATGAGATCTTACCTCTCTCCTAATTTTTAAAAAATATTAACTTGAGCATCTCCCCACTTTTATTCTTCTGTATCAGTGGTCAGCAAACTACAGCCAATCTGGCTAGGCAAATCCGCCTTTTGACCTGTATTTGTATGACCTGCATGCTGATAGTTTTTACATTCTTAAAAGTTGCCAAAGGGAATGAGAAGAAGAAGAGGAGTAAAAGAAGAAGTAAAAAGAGAAGAAAGAGAGAGAGGAGGAGGAAGAATATGCCATAAAAATGCACATGACCTACAAAGCCTAAAATTCCATCTTCCAAAAATATTGCAGGGTCAGCATTGAGGTAAGGTGCTTGTGAGGGGTGCGAAGACTCCCAAATAAACACTGCCCCTTATAAACCCAGTGGGGGAAGAAAGGGTTAAACGCCAGAGTCAGTTACAAACCTGTTGTCCACAGGGGCTGGGCAGGTATAATATAGCTGTGAGTGAGCTGGATGAAAGCAATGGGAAAGGGTGACAGGGTGTGTGGACACAAGGGAACCAAAGTCATTCAACGTAAAAGCAGAAATCAAATCCTCTGAGAGCCAAGCAAAGCACTGGCTACCAATTTATGGCCACTGGCTAAAGTGCAAGCATTCTGAGATAGAAACCTGTCCCTTTTAAAAATTGTTTTCTGTCTTCCCTGAGCATTATAATCCAATGATTGGAAAATCAATAAAAAGAATTTTCCCGAAATGTCAGGAAAAATATACCAAATTGGGATTATTGAGTAAGGGACGGATAGTGTTCATGAAGCTGTTTCTCCCTAGTATCTTTCATTGATACCCTCAGAGACTACACTTGGAATAGGAAATTTCCTTTCTTTTCCTGGAAATTACCAGATGGATAGGCATTTTTTAGATAGAGAACTATATACAGAAGTCAGAGGAGGCATTAAACACAGCATGGATTTCTGAAAACCAAGTCAGGTCTCTCTGTGGGTCCTGCAGAGGGGAGGAGGAGGACAGAGTCACTTACGTCAGGTACCTTAGGGTTGGGAGAGAGGACAGGTAAAACACACAGTGATCTTTGGGGCTCAGACCTAAGCCAAATCTCAAGTCTTATATCTATTTATAAATGATTGGAAAGAGAGAATGTACAGATATTTCCAAGGGAGCAAAAGAAACACATTTAAAAGTAATGTAAAGAGAGGTGGGAGTCAACTACAGGAAGCTCTTCTGAGGCCCCGAGGAAATCACCAAAGGGGCTGCCACTTCCCTGAGAGCAAATGCAAAACAATGCATTTGGGGAGAGGATGACTGCAGAGAAAGGAAGCTGAAGCTTCTCCACATCCACAGAACAGCTAGAGGAAGCACGTCCCACACAAGCCACCCAAGGAGGGCGAAAGTTCAGAATGGCAGGTCATCTGTCTGTGCCTTTTGTCCCCTGATGTTGACTTCATACCTATTATATACTTTAACCACAAAGAAGGCTGTAACTAGAGTGTTCTGAAGCAAAATGACTAAAACACTTTTTATTTTTGTTTTATAATAGTTACTTATCAGGGTCTGGGGGACCCTTAAGCATGTGCACAACCAAGTTGCTAAATTAGTTTGTTGCATAAGAATAATGTTCACCTTGTGCATGTAGTGGTGGGACGGGGGCTGGCATTTGGCTCTAAAATATACAGTAAAACTTCTGAGGGTCCGAAATTATTGCTGGGAAATTTCTCAAAGCTGTTTTGCATGGTTTGGTGTATGAAAATCCCTAAATTATTTAGCACACCTATGTCCCAAGAAGAGTAGAACTCCTAAAGGAAAGGTCAAAAGAAAATTCTTCAAGCAGATACTTGAACACTTGAGCCATTTTTCCTTTAGGTCACTTGTAAATTTTTTTTAAATTTATTATTAGTTATACATAACAGCAGAATGAATTTTGATTCATCGTACACAAATGGAGCACAACTCTTTATTTCTCTGGTTGTACACGGTGGTATATATAAGCAATGGAATATTACTCAGCATTAAAAGATAATAAAATTATGGCATTTGCAGGTGATGGATGCTAAGTGAAATAAACCAATCCCCCAAAACCAAAGGCCAAGTGTTTTAGGTCATTTTTAATACCCTATCTGTACTTGTAGGATAGGTGAAGTTGAGAACATTCCTACTTGTCTGCTGGGTTTCTGGCCATTCCACAAATATAACCCTGATACAAATCAATAACTTCACTTTTCACTTATGAGTAATAAAGCAGGTATGCAGTTGGCATCTTCCTCTCACAGTCCTGGGTTCCAAGACAATGTCTACTACAGAAGCAGAGATTCTTTATGATAGTCTTTCTGCTAAATTGTTCCACAAGGAAACCTCTGATTAGTAGGGACACAGTATGTGAGGGCAATTCCAATGAGGCTTGGTTGTCAAAGGACACAGATCTTAAAGGCTGGCCGGCTGTGTTTCATTATCATTTGGAGTCTGGAAATTGCATGTAACACTGAAGTAATTACAAAACACAATCGACACCCTTTTCCTGGCCTCTTGATTGGAGTTCCTGGTGCCTGGCCAATATCATCCTTATTAAGTAATATCTGTATTGCAGACAGGAGTAATCAGCCCATATTGATGGAAAGTTGAGTGAGGGGTCACACGAAGGCTTGTGTTTAAAGGGCTCTGTCAGCCAAGTTTTCTAGCCAACTTGAAAAAGTTGGAAATCTAATGGAGTTTGATTTGTGGCAAAAATAGAAGTAGTAATTCTCTATCTTTTGATGAGAACCCCTTTCACCTATGAATAAAACATTAAACAAACAGTGGGTAGGTAGTCGGGAACTTTGGTCTTTTTAGAGGTGTGGGGTTTTGATCAGTGACAATATTACAACATTGGCAGGGAGAACAGGATCAGCCTAAATCTATTCTTAAATTTGTATGTCACAAACTGAAGTGACACAACTGTCATGCTCCAGGATCCAGTAAAATAAAATGTCATGTCTTTAAAGAAATTTTTATTTTTTTTGTCCAGGTATTCCTTGTACAAGAAGCTAAAGAGATGGGGGAAATTCACTTTCTTTTTTCCATTTTTCATTAGGGAGAGAAATTGATTAAGTCAAGCCAGGAAGAAGGAACAGCTATTTCTCCCCTACACAAAAAATTAACTAGTTCCTCGCACTTCTCTTTAAAAGCCGATAGGGCCACTTAAACAAATGAAGATCAATGATAACAATGCAATTCCCTGTGGTAGACAAATGTACAAAGATTTCTTAAGTGACACAAAAAGATGACGGTGAGCTGTCATGTGTCTTAGCCCCTCTACCAACCCTGGAAGCTGACTCATCTGTAGAAGACAGATCATTCTCACTCCCTCAGAACACAAATAGACACTCTCCAGTTACTCTTAGTATGTCTGATGTGGCATAAATTCAACTCCAGTTTTATCAGTAAATATCACATATTGCTAAAATTGCAGAGGAACTCAGTGGGCACCATTTTCCCTTCTATTTGTTTTATTTTCTTTTTTAGTGTTGGTAGTTTTTTTTTTTTCTCCAGAAGAAGGAAAGCTTGTCTAAATTCCACATGCAGATTATTTTAGGGAATACATCAGACTCTGAAAACCAAAACACAAGGAAGCAGCATCTGCAAACCACATATGTACATACTGTCCCCTCCTTCTATGTCCAAAGGTCCTGCTATCTCATGGTCATGTTCTGAAAAAACAGAGTTTAAATAATGTAAGGCTATTTTTTATTAAATAATTTGGCAGATTTTTATACACTGATATTCCGAGCTCCAAGGCTTTCTGATAATTGTCCTCTTTATTATCCAAGGAAAATGGTTGTCTATTCTCCATTACAACTCTTTCTCTGCTCTTTCTGGTATCCTGTGAGACTGGCCTTCCATCATCAGCTACCATCTACACTCTGTTTGATGCAGTCATTGGAACCACAGGCAGCAGAACAAACGTGGGAAGAAAAAGGTCAGAGTAATTAATTTAACAGTCTCACCCACCTCCATGTCCTTTTTGGTCTTGGCCACACAGTGCTGCAGAAGTCACATTTCCAAAGCTCTAGCATTTACTAGACCCTGGTGACACAGTTCTTTCCCCACCAAAATATGGTTCCCCTGCCTAAGGGTGCTGATGGCTCCCCAGTATTGCTGGGTCCCTGGCCATCTTGATTGGTTCCCCAATCCAGTCTCTGCCTCTGTTCCTAATTCCATCTGTTTCCTACCAGGTCCTTGCCTGATATAGTGTTCAAATGGAAAAAGTCCAGGATTCCCCTTGGACGGCTGAAGATTTAGGGAGAGAAACAGAGTTACATTGTCCTACCATGATGTGTCCCAATTCCCTCCCCTGGTTGGATTCCCACACACTTCATTCACCATGGTATCTTCTTATGGCACTCTTTTTTTTTTTTCACCTACTCCCCACTTGGAATCGTACCTTTCTCCCTCATTCCTCCAAAGCACAGTATAATGTTGCTAGCTGCCAAGACATTGGACCTCTTCTCTTATTCCAAAATCTTCCCCCATATCCCCAAATCTTTATTCTCTTTATTTTTTTTAATTCTCACCTCTACTTCCAAGACTTACTTCATCACACAGGATACTATTACTCTGTTTTTGTCTCAATCTTGTCCTTAAAGGCTATGTCCAAATGTCTTAACTCAGGAACTGCCAAGCTGTAGCTCAGTCCCCCCATCCTCCAGTGTAAGAAATAACATCTTATTGCAACACCTGCCTGTTATCTACAGCTCTTTTGTGCCACTGCAGAGTTGAGCAGTTACAACAGGGATATTAGGGCATATAAAGCCTAAAATATTTATTTTTTTGCTCATTATAGAAACAAATTTGCCACCTCCCTCCTCACTTTAGCCTTTCACAACTACAAAAAGCCAAGCAGGTATTCTTCTAAATTAAAATTACAGTCTTTCTTTAAGACTTATTGACCACGATATCAAGATGACTACATGGTCAGCTTCTCAAATAATGATCTCTTTTTAGTGCTCAGAATCATAAACACTCAATATTAGTAAAGATCAGAGAAATGGTATTTCCTGTATTCAGAGCCTAGACTGAAACCACATTTCTGGGGTATAGTTTAATCATTTTGAAAATGTGCAGAGCTTTTATTCCATTAATGCTATTTTTATTCACTTATCCTAAGGAAATGAGTGCACACTGGACAAAAATTTAGTTACAAAGATGTCATCATGAATAGTTTGTAATTGCTAAGTAGAAAGCAATATATGCAGCCAATAACTGTTGGAGATCTATTCAAGGTCTTACTCTGAAGCTGTAACTTTTTTCTCCTTAGAGAAAGATTTAAAAAAAAGATAAGAATGCAGGATATGTAGCATGGTCTTATTATTTTTTATTTCAAATGAAGACATGTAGGCATACCTATGCACACACATAAACACATACAAACAAAATAATCCAGAACAATGTACTGAATTTTAAAAGTGGCTGTTTCTGGGTGAAGAGAGAAAAATCATTTTTCCTCTTTCTTCCTCTCATCTTTCTCCACAGGAAATACATTTTATATATTACTAACCATTTTGGGTTTGATAAGCTCTTGAGGAGACTTGCTTGCCAGAGTTTTAACCCTGCTTTGTGGGCTTTCTCAACAACCCAGACATTTTGCTCCCATTTCCCTCTACAACTGGGCATCCTTTCAGACAGACTACAGGGGACTACTCAAAACAAGCCCTTACGTAGCAACAGCTGACATCCTGTCCACTCTCCTGATGGCCAAGACTCCTGCATCCTCTCCATTAGATCAGGAAGTTGTTTGTTTGGAGGTGGGTTTTTCCCCCCTCTTTTTAAACCTGCTCTAAAAATATCTCTATCCACATAAATAGAGATGACGGAATACAAAAAATTTGGTCCTCATCCTTCCGCGGTCTGGGAATTATGGTCTGGAAATTCAATACAAAGGATCTGTTTTCTGAAGCATCTGGCACTTGTGGAGACTGTAAAGACCAGAGGGAGGAGATGGAACCGCCAAATTTGTGGATGGGGCCTCTGACTCTGCAGGACCACTGTGGAGATGCCCACAGAAGGGGAAATGTGTCAGATCTATATTTACTGTGCTTTTCCAAAGAACAATAAAAAAAATGAAAATTTCTTCCAGGGGTAATGTGTTAATACTTCTAGTGAAAACCTAGAATGGCCCTGGCATATCCTTGCTTCATTATGTAGGGTAGCCTTCTGGCTTCATAAAGCGTGCTGTGGTGGAGATAGCCTGGGCTTTGGGGCCAGGGAGACACAGGCCTTTCTGTCCCAGCCACACAACTTCACCCTGCTGGACAATGAGGAAGTAATTTGCACCTGTCCGAGC
The DNA here is from genome assembly GCF_045843805.1 of Urocitellus parryii. NCBI lineage: Eukaryota > Metazoa > Chordata > Mammalia > Rodentia > Sciuridae > Urocitellus > Urocitellus parryii. Next base: position 19,107,000 of record NC_135537.1, on the reverse strand, counting down.
CTAAATTTCCTCTTTTACAAAAAAACAGAAATAATATTACCAACCTTGATGGGATTTTTGTAATTGCTAGCAACTGTCTATGTTATAGATAGTATGGTCCCTAGCATCTAATGTGGAAATTAAGAAAGCAACTTACTAATAATATAAATTATTAAAAATTATTATTTCTAAAAGTTATTATAATGATAGTCTTTTAGTTTGTCTGATTTTTCAAACACCGAAGCAGAGGGAGGCCTAAAATATATTTAGAGGACAGTCTTCGAGGATTAGTTATTTCTAGCTAGTTCTTCCAACAACCTGTTTTCCCAACTTTTTAAATTATTTGTTTGAGCAAACCTTCCACAGTTCACTGGCTGCAAGACAGAGTAAAGAGAAAGGAAAAGCATTCTCTTTCCTCTGTATATGTTTGTAGAACCCAGATGGGATCAAGCCTAGGTCTTAAATTATTCCTTTCATTATATGCTAGCAGTTGATCAAATTGCTTACTGAGAAGCCAACTCATTTTTAAGAAGTCTACTTAAATGTATTGATTTTTTTCATGTCTAGGAGTTGGATCAATACACTCTACATAAACCACTACAGTGCCTTTATGTCTCTACATAGTGCATTTTATTCTATTTCTCTGGTAGCAGTATCTTATGGTTATTTGCCGTATGCTGGGAAGACTCCCTCTCTTGCGGTTGCCTTTTGAGCTTTCTGGTTATTATGAAAGTCTTAAGAACAAATGTTGATAAAGGTTTGCGAAGAAGGAAACTGAAACAGACTTAGAGGAAGTTAGAAGCCAAATATCTTTCTTGTCTTCATATTTTTACCCAAAGCCTGGGTGTGGCTCTGCAACTGCAACCCTGGTGTTGGCCAAAAATTTCAGTATGGGAGGGTCTGCAATGGCCATGGAAACCCTGTATGCAAGTGCTCGTTTGTGTACTTACCTAGCTCCTCATGCATCTAGATTCTGCTTCTACTTTAGGTGAACACACTGTCCAAGTATTTAAATTGAAGCTATTACATAGCTCTTTCGAAGTTTTAAAGTTTTCACTTTATAAACCGCTAGAAATCATGGGATATGCTCAAAATTTCTACCTTAATTTTTTTTCAGTCATATAAGATGACTATTTTAATTATGTAGAAATATTTATAAAAGCTCAGTCATGCTTACAGGGCCAGCACTCCCGCCAAAGACAAATTGCTCCATTACTAAGGCTAATCATTTGTCCTTCTTTCTCTCCCTCCTCCCTCCTTCTCTTTTCCCCTCCTTCCTTTCTTTCTGTTCATCCTCTCTGGCAACCATCATTTATTTAACTCATCCACATACACTCCACAAAGGCAGAGGCTAGCTCCTAAAATAATCCTAAGTACACCATGAGTCTCCAATGTATATTAGTTGAATAAATATATAAGGTGCCTTTGGTCATACAGCCAATCACAGTTATAACTGAAGAGTTATAATATGGTGGTAATTATTACTTTACTGTATTACTACTATGTAAAGTGAAGTGAATTTTTACAGGTAATACTGCCCAGGAATAAAATGGTTGCTACAACATGCTGCCTGGTTATTATTATTATGGTGTGATACAGGGACAAGCCAGACACCACCCAATCCTGCTGTGTTGGAACCTATAGTTGAATGAAGGTTAGAGCTATTAGGCAGATAATCACACAAGCAATTAGACCATCATGTTCTATGGAGAAGAAGCTTAAAAGACATATTTAGGGGACCTAACCTTGCCTAAAGGGACCTGGCAGTAGCAGGGCCAGGTCAAGGCCAGGTCCTCCTAGTTTGTAAGAATCAAGCTGGATCTGAAGGGTGAGTGACCAAGGCTTGTCATGGCAGTGAGTTAGCATGCAGGAAGGGCCAACGTGAGAAGAAACACGCCTAGGAACTGAGGGAGACTGGGAGGAATTCAGTGAGCCAGAGAGTGAAAAGATGAGGGTGGGAAGAAATAGAGATGAAGAACATTTAGAACGTGAATTGGCAGGACTTGATTACAGGCAAAAAAGTCAAGGATGGGCTCAAGTTTCTAGCCTTGGTAAGTAAATGGCTTTATTTTTTAACCATCTGTAGAACTGTCATTCATTACATTAGTGTCTGGGCAGAGAGTGTTGCTGAGAGTGCAGAGGCTGTACATGCATACTAACTCCTTAGCTTGCCAAGAAAGAATCCCCATGACCTGGCCTTTCTCTCCCAACCCTCCCCAACTTTCTGATTCCAACAAAGATTCTGATTCTGTTAACTGTTCATGTTTTGCTTACCTTTCTTTTTCTAACCCGTTTGCATGGCATGTCCATCTATCCCTTTCCACCTAATTAACATTTCAACTTCTAACAATACTCAAAAGAGTTATTTCACTCCTGACACCTCTTAAAATAGAACTGATACTTCCCTTCTTCATCCTCCCCTGCACCTTCCTGTAGTACTTTCAAGCTCAAATGCTCAGAGAGGCCAGGAGATGTGCAATAGACCTGGCTCATGTGTGAGTGAACTTGTCTGCATTACCAGGAGGTGAGAGCTGTGCTAAGTGGAGACCAACTGCTCTAAATGGCTTTAGCTGCAGCAGATTGTTACAGTGGGAATTAGAGAACTTAAAGTTATCAGACTTGAGATAAAATTCAAAAGAACCTCAAGATCTAAGGGTTGTGTGTGTGCGTGTGAGTGTGAATTCAGGCATGCACACACATGTGTGTGTGTATGTGTGTGTGTGTGTATGTGTGTGTGTGTGTGTATTCTCCCAATTTTTCAATATTGGCTCAACAGAAAAATAATTTTTTAAGATTCCAATCAGGCCATTATAAATATGACCCATTTGTAACCTCTGCTCTATAGCTTTCATCTTCATTGTGCTGACTGGTCTTCTGTGTCCCCTAATCATCTTTACTGCCTTTGCCTCATGCATCCTCATGGGCACTTCCCAAAGGCCAGCACTGTGGTCTATTTATTGCACTCTGTGCTCTACAGCAGCATCCTCAAACCTTTGTAATCCTGGAACCTGGAGCCCATTGTCAGGCACATTCCCTGAGTGCAACAAATATTTTGAACTAATACATAGACGCAATTAATCAGCCTTCAATAGAACTTTATTAAATGTACACAACATGAAATAACTTGCTGGGCTCCTAACTGTCCCAACATCAAATGGCTTGCCTGGAATACCTTCATTAGTGATTTATTTGTTGAGCTGATTTCTCTAGTTGTCACCTAATTTAGATAACACACAACGTTTAACATTCATTCATCAAAATCAATGTTGTCCTTTCATATCCACTTTCTGCCAAATCACTGTCCTTAGATTCAGGTCACTGTGCTCTGACTTTTAATAATGTTGCCAATATAGTACATAAAATGCTCTCTGACTCTTGGGGGGAAAATGATGCTGTAAAAAAAGGAATTGATTATAAAATAATTGAACACATTGGGGTGTATCTGGCCTTCTGTTTAAATGGAATTGACTCGGTGAGGATTATAAATGCTCTTTGTTCAGGGAAGAAGGATGCTAAGTGATAAGGAGAAGAGGAAGATACATTTCTATCTGTCATGAAGTGTCAGGTGGAGAAAGAAAGACTGCCTTCAATTTTCCAAGCAGTACCAAGTTTACGTGTAAGTAAGGGAATTCTGATGTAAGGATGGCAAAAAGTTTCCTAATGAATTTAAAGACCCTCCCTTCCTAGTGGCAACCCCGCTCCCATGTACAACTCACAGACTTGGCATGCTGCTTGAGTATTATGACACAGTTTTCTAGAGAGAGGAATCTGTTAGCCATGGATAACGGATAACTGATAACTCTCCCATTATTGCTCACTGTCAGCTCTAAGGAGAAGGGTGGCCGAGAAGTCACAGGATGAAGTTGTGATGGGGGTGGTGAAGAAGCAAGAGAGTTTATAAGCAAAAGACTCAATGAGGACACTAAGTTATCTGGGGGGAAGAAATAGGGAGAGAGTTTTCATCTTTTCTGATGGCCTGTGGGATTGTGCTGCCCACATTAAGATGACACTCAGGAAAACTATACAAGTAGATTAATCATGAATGAAGACATTTCTGACATGTCAACTGGGCAGAGGAGCTCAGTTAAGACAGGAGGTTTTTCTGTCTCTGTATTTGATTGCTTCCATTTTTTTTAATCACTGCACACCCAGACATTCTTACAACTTAAATCTTTAAAGTTACAACTTATGTGTAAGAAGTCTGTACCCATGATCATGGCTGCACCTGCTGTGGTGACAATATTGTTATTGGCATTGGAAGAAAACGTCTGGTCTTACAGCTGGCTCCTAATTTTTCTTTATCCTGCTGCATTTGGCTCATCATTGAAGCTTCCTTCCAGTGAACTCTTTTATTTAATTAAGGAAAAAATCCTCCCCAGCCAGAAGCTCCATCAATTACTAGTTACTGCACCCTGAGCTACCCACTTAACCTCTAAGGCTTCCATTGCTTTTCCTGTGAAATGGGGACAACAATAGCACAAGGATTATAAGAGGAAAATGGTAGAGGGACTGAGCACAGAGTCTGCACACAATGGGTGTCCAAGAATGTCAGGTATTACCGTCAGGTTGTTTTCCAAGACATTCTCATTTGTCCATCTTGTTCTAGTTTCAATCAGGTAGCCACACGGGGTGCACCTCAGCCCACATGTCCCTTAAAACACTGCAGGCAATCTTGGTATTGTCGCCTGGTACCAGTTGTGGGTGATGGTCTTACCCTTTTTCTTGTCCATAAACCTCCCCCAAAGACGGATTTGTCTCATTAAAAATGACATACACAGTGAGAAAAAAGAAGAACATCACATAGAAAGAGATAATTAGCACAAGCCATGCTTAATAGAAGGGCAGGTTTACATGGTTCATTAGACTGGAAGGTAATGAAAAATCCAGTTTGATCCCAGGTCAGGCTATTTGGTTAGGTTAAAGCTTCCAGAAACACTGGGGCTAGCACCACATGTATATGTGTATGTGTATGTGTGTGCGCGCGCGTGTGTGTATAAAATGTATGTATATACATATTTTGTAATTTGCATATAAATTAGTTCATCATAATATTTTAAAAATCACAGTCTTAGCACATGAATGTTAATTTCCACTTTAGCAGAATAGAAATAACTTCTCCGACCATCCTCTTGAGAGTTGTTGTTATTATGGAAAATAAAAAAAAAATAATATGTGCCCCTTTTCAAAAATCTTTTCTGGGGTCTCTGAATCTGATGACACGGGTATTTAAGAGGCTCTGCATGAACAGTCAGTGGTGGGTGTGAGAACAGAAAGCTCTTGCCCATCCTAGAGGAACCACACAAACCTCCTTTCTGAAATGCATCTCTTATACATGGAAGGAAAAATAGCAAGTGTATTAGACCAGCCCCAGTATAAACTAGGTTCTTCCCAGAATCACATATTTGAGATTGTTGGGAATATGGAAGATATAATTAAATGACTTTAAAAAGCCTTCCTCATTTATCTTGTCTTAGGTCCTCCAGTCATCCCCATATCCCCAACCCAGAAAGAATACAACCCCTTCATTCCACCCACCAAATCCAGTCCAGTGTAAGTCCCACACTTTCTCTGAGAGGTCCACTCCCAGTTCTCTCTTAAGACCTGCCCATTTCTCAATAGCACAATCATATAGAAACATATGCATGAAATATCATGCAGCTCCAGGTTTTCTAGTAAGCCAGTGTGCTTACTCCTTCCACCCAACTAAATGGGAAGTTCCTTGAGGGCAGGGAGAGTGCTTCCTGCTGACCATGTGAGGTCTGCTGTCCCCCTGCAGGACTGCATTCAGACATGAAGCTGTGAGCAGCAAGAGAAGCAGACAGCAGCAGCAGATAAGGTCAGACAAGCATTAGAGTGGGTCCAGGGGGTGCTGGGGACAGTAAGACCAATGCACCCAGCTTTTTAAATTCACACTGAGAACTGGGAAGCAAAAACTGTTGTAGTACAGGGACTTCAGCAATGAAATGAGTCATACATTTAATGTTTTCAACCAGTGGGATGACACATGTGTGCACCTGAAAACTGGGGTAGGTATATAATTAATTTTTGTAAGTCAAAGTGAAAAATCAAAACAGGGGATAATGTGTTGTATTAAAGGAACCCTATGATCAGTCCTGCAAAAGTAAATATATTCATCCTGGTTTGTCTCAGGAACCTAAATTTGAAAGCATAATGCTTACTTAAAGCAGGGAAATTGGAAATTGAAATTTGCAAATTAATGGCATAAATAAGAGAAATCTCCCAAACTTTTCTCCTTCTAGCCTGCTAACAGTAATTTACTTCCAATTTGGAATAATAAATAAATAAATAGCTTGAGGCTGCATTACATAGAAAAAAGACTGAAAAAGCATTTGATTGCTGGTCCTTATTGAACTGTAGAGGAGTGTAGTTGAGAAATACGGTTTCAGATTGCGATTCTTTATCTCTCTGAGTTTGTTTATTCCTTTTTGGGGGGCAGGGGGTTAACCAGGGATTGAACTCAGGGACACCTGACCACTAAGCCACATCCCCAGCCCTATTTTGTATTTTATTTAGAGACAGGGTCTCACTGAGTTGCTTACCACCTTGCTTTTGCTGAGAGTGGATTTGAACTTGCAATAGGATCCTCCTGCCTCAGCCACTGGGATTACAAGCGTGCACCAATGCACCCAGCTTTTTTCATTCTTAAAGTAGGAATAATAATTGTCTAAAATCTATGAGGTGATTGGAAAGATTAAATGGCATCATGCGCATGAAGTATATTTGTAGAAACATATAAGAAAAAAGTGAAATATTAATAAAAAGGTTGCCTACTCCTATCCTTGGGAAAATAATGGAAGAAAGCTAGTGTGGAGACCTGCTCTTCAATCTATCATCTGTGACTGAGGAAAGACAATATCAAAGTGAAGGATGCAGGAAGGTACACGAGTGTGGGAATTCAACTGCTACTTTCCTTCCTTCATATTAGGTCAGAAAGTTGCATCATTTAATATATTATGGACTGTGGAGTTGTAAATGAGGAGGAAAAATATGATAAGCAAACTTGTGAGTCAGCAGGAACATTTAAAAAAAGACACAACTTTGACTTGCACATGGCAGAAGCTGACCTAGTAAAAGATGGTCTACAAAATCCAAGCGACATTTGGATCTGAGGCAAGGAGGGAGGTTCCCATTTCACCCGGCCTGGTTGCAGGGGTCAGCAACCTTGAGCCCACTCAATAACGTCATGTTGACAAATGTTGATCCTGTTTTATGGGAGGGTGCTGGGATGAGACAGAAAGAGAGAGAGAGACACAGAGATAGAGATCCATCCAGAGATGATTAAATGTTTCCTGCCTTAGGGCACTTATGTTCTGGGTGTGGTTTGAACTAAATAATGACATAACAAGGCAAGAACTAACAGAACAAACAGAACAATAGGTGGTGAGTGTCGACTGAGTGATTTTAACAGAAATTGCTTGAGGAATTCAGAGCAGGACGGTGTACTGTGGGCTTTCATGTACAGGGAGGACCATCTGTGCTGGCTTTAAACCCTGGGCTCTGGAAGCCATGGCCCAGGGGTCATGCTATGTGGAATACACTTGGGTTCAGTAGAAAGGGTATATTTAGTGAACACACAGTCAAAAAAGGACATTTTCTTACTCATAAGACAGTAAACTTCCCATGTTAAAACTCTTTGTCACTAGATAATAGTAATAATAATAATAACAGTGACAGTAGTATCAGTGGCAGTGGAAGTGGTGGTGACACCAGGCACTGTGCCAGAACACTATCTTGTTTATTGTTCAAGGTAATAAAGATAATAGCAGGTAACACACATTCAGCATTAAAATGCCCAGGCTCTGTTGTAATAGCTTTAGGTATATAACTTCACTTAATCCAACCCTAGAAGGTTGGTCTATTTTTACCTCCATGTTACAGATGAAGAATCTTAAGTCTCCAAAATGGGGAGTAATTCAACCAGGGTCACACAGCTGGTAAGTGATAAAGCTGGAATTCCAACCCAGGCCAATCCAGCCCCAAGGCCCATGTTCCTGAGAGCAATGTTATGGTGCGTCAATGGATTGTTGTCATGCAGAGATGTTATCAAAGAGAGACCTACATTGGGAGTTATTCTAGACAAGATGGCCTTCCCTTTCCTTCTTCTCCAAATTATTAAAGAGATCCTATGAACCATTGGTGTATCTCATACAGCCAAGCTCTATGTATATTCCTACTACTAACATAATTTTCTATTTTCTTACTTTGCTTTGATTGCCAGCACAATGTTTCACACACTTGGCATTGAAGTACTTATGCATTTATGTGTCTGTTTCTTACCCTAGCTTGTGAATTCCATGAGAGTAGGATTTTGGTCTTGTTTACCTCTATGCTCCCAGTGCCTAAACCCCCACTTTGTTTGGCAAACGGATGGACAGATGTGAATGAAGGGACAGATGTCTAAGATAGTGAAGATGGCTAGGATTCACTTTGGAGCAGTTCACTTAATTGGACAATGATGTGAGCACATGTTCAGAGCAAAGGTACTCATCCACACAGCAGACTTTTGGAAAGGGGAACTGGTCTAGTCTGAATGGGTAGAAGGTGAGTATAATACAGCAAGGGTTCATGCTGGAAAAGTGGGCTAGAGTCAATACCTGAGAGCCCCAAAGGCCACAGCATTTAGCCAGAGTAAGAACGTGAAAAGTGTCTTTCTTCAGTGGATTGCATGAGTTGGGCTGACACTCTTAGTACAGCCCCCAGTAGAGTCATCTCTACCTTTGGGGTCTTTCATAGCTAATCTGGATGGAATTCACATTCTGCCCAATTCTCTGGCTTGGGATAATGGGGCTTTTATTTCCCCCAAGACAATTGGCTAAAAATCTGAGTGGAAAACAAGAGCAAAGCACCTGTTCCATTCACAGTGGCCTGAGCACTGAGATTGAAATCTGAGGCCTGCAGAAAAATAAAGTGAAGTCCCAAGGTCCAAGTTTTGCTTTACCTGGTCAAGCCACTTCTTCAGCCAGTCTTTCTCAGGACAGAAACAATCCAGCCTTTTTCTGTGGTACAGGATGAAGTATAAGTTCTCTTACCACATGCTACTTGTGGGATGCCAGAAATTGAGAGAAAAAAATAATAATACCAGTAACACAGCCACTGTTTACTGTATGTCTGTTGTATGCAGCCCTCCAGCTCAAAACTATGTGACTAACTAGTCCTTAATCTTTACAACAACAAGGCAAGAGGGAGTCAATCTCTCAAGGTCATACTTTCACTCAGTGGGTGAGACACAGGAATCAAAACAGATCTATCAGGTTCCCAAACCTGTTTTCTACTGAAAGGACAGCATTCCTACATGACAGTGAGTGACAGGTCTGTGGCTGCCAGGCCAGCTGAGCAATGAGTAAGGGAACCTGGGCTGCAGCAGAGTTGAGGTGGGATGGCTGGGTGAGGAGGAGGCTAAATAAAAGAGGAAGCAGGGAGAAAAGAGGAAGCCTAAGAGGGTCCTATTAGAGCTGAAGACCAGAGCAAAAGATCATTTAAGGACAGGAGGTCAAGGCCAGGAGACCCACTAAGTGGTCAGACATGGCAGGTGTACATAAATATCTGAAAGCTCACACAGAAAGAACTGGTTCATCTTGTGTTTCAAGAAAAAGTAGAACTAGGAAGACAAGCATTTGCTTTTAAATCATGGTCACACTCCTGATTACCCACAATGTCTCTAACACTAGAGATACCAGGTTTTGTGGGTCTAATCCTCCTCCCTTCCTCTGTGAAGAACTGTGCACTACTCCAACCCCAGCATTCCAACAGAGCTGTCCTTCCTTCCTGGCGACATCAACTGTGACCACAGTGGTACAGATGCTGGATGAAGGAGAAGCTGAGCAGACCACCCCCCTCAGGGGGAATGTGGGAAACAGGAAGGACAAATCCCAAACCCTTTCTGATTGTGAAGTAGGGGTGTGTGGACTTGAGAAGCTACTAGTGGCTATGTTTTTCACCCAGTGGAGAAGTCCCCATGAAAGTATAAAGAACAGAGAAAATCAGACAGGGGATGAGGAAAAGAGAGACATAAAGGAGGGAGGGAAGGAGTAATTTTCAAGGTTCGAATCTTGTTTCCACCCATTCCTGAAATTTGTCCTTCCCAAATTTGGTCAGTAGAACTAATAGATACCATTCTTCACTTAAACAAGTTTAAATTGGATTCTGTCACCTACAACCCCAGGATGCCTCCCCTATGAATGGAATGGCATTGGTCAATCCCTATGGACATGGACTGAGGTGAGTTCCTCACCTTGGGAAATATATTCCAGAAGGGCTTGGAAAATGATACTAAGACACAGGTTTGATGAAGGTGTTTTTTACTTTGAGTTAGAGATCCTCATCAAGTCTAAATTCTATGAGAGCTGAAAGACAGTCCAGAACATGCCCTTTATTTGTGCCTCAGTTATACCTCTGCATGGGTCCTTAGCTTCATAATTTCTCCAACTCCATTAGCATGTAATGTAATCTATTGAGGACCCACGTGCAGGACCTCCTGGGTGGATTTCACAACCACCCTGATAATGAACAGAAGAAGTCAACAGGGGAAATACTTTTGTTTTCAAGCTGAAGCATGTCATAATATACAATCAGGATTGCAGTTTGGGGACATCGCCAGAAAGACCCAAAGCTACTACCTAGGCTAACCTTAAAGAAGGGCCCAAGTGGAGTCACCTCACTTTTCTATGGTTGCTGGGCCTCAGAAAAGTTTTATTTATTGAATAAGGAAATCCAGCTTCTATATCTTCTTGTCATCTGCAGCCATCCTATTACATAATCCCAGCACAGACTCTCCTCCCCATCAACCTGTTTTAGAAAGGGAAGTGAAACTTCTGACATCGTACGGCTGTTTTAAATAATGAGACCTAAAAGTTTACATTATGTGTTGTAGCCAAGACTTATGAAGTTCTTATTCCCCATGGAGTTCATACCAGACATGTATTACAGGATATGCATAAGCAAAACAATATGCGGTGTAGCTTCTTTTTTTACATGAAATCCAAAGCAATCTTCAGAGGACAGAGCAGGTGAGTTAATAGCACCATCAGAGTAAATGACCAACCCTCAAATATTCAAGCCTTTGTACCAATTCACATAGGAAATATTCCATGGTCATTATTTCCTAAGATTAGGTTGATGGCTTACTTTGAATACTTTTCTTAAAAATGACACCACTTCCTTTCCAAACTAGAATACTTCTTGATTCACTTAAGGATTGAAAATCACAATGAACACACTGTACGCGTGTTTGGAACTGGCAATACAACACTGAGGCAGCCATAGTAGTTCTCTGAGTTTCCATAACTGGTGGGAAGATTGGAGCTCAGTCAGAAAGATCAGCACACCAATGTTCTCCTGCCCTTGGCACTTCTGAGAAGATCCAGCCCTTGGCCCATCATCAAGTACTTCCTGTTCTAAAAATAGGCTGAGCTACAATGACTCTGGACCAAGACTAATTCCAAAGCCTTTCATTCTGAATCAATCCAGTAAATGCTTATTTGGCCTTCCAGTGTTGCTCACAGGCTCATAAGCTCCTCAAGGGCAGGCTGCATCTTTACTCATCTCCATACGTGAAGATCTTCTCCAGCACTTGACAGGTGCTCAATAACCTTGATTCTCAGCAAAGAGTAAAGGGGATTCAAACTCATCTAGGTCCTGTGTCTAAACTGTGCTACCAGGGACCAGGAAACTTGGTCCTACAAAGGGCCAAATGGCAAATATCTTAAGTGTTGCTGGCAATACAAATACTCAACGGTCACAGACCACATAAATGAATAAGAGTTGTTTTGGAATTTTATTAAAGCATACTGAAATTTGAATTGGATACAATTTTCATATTACAAAATTATTACTTTACTTTTTGGAAAAAAAAATCCTGAGCTCCCAGGCTATACAAAAGCAGATGGTAGACTTTGGTTTCTGATTCCATATATAAATAGCCTAGAAGTCATCACTTTGTCCTCACAACAGGAAGAGGCTGAAAAACTGAAAAGCAACACCTTTTGCTGGGTCCATCAGAGCGGTGAGGTCACAGAGCACATCACCACTGCCAGAAATGGAGAGATGAGTAGAGGCAGAGACCATATCCCAGGGTGGTGGTGGTGGTGGTAGTGGGTGGTAGTGTGTGTTCATGTGCATGTGCAAGTGTGCAAAATCCCCCTGGAGGCCACTGGGTGGGAATTCCCACAGGGTAACTGATGAGCTGCTAGATGATTGAGCCTAACTTGAGAGATTAAAAATTTCTGAAGGCCCAGCCTTTAGAAGGCACCCACGTTTTTGTGTTTCATCTGCCTAAACTCAACCAAGTTCTCACTGTGAAGATAAACAAACAAAAATAACCCGCTCATACTTCCAGCAGGGGGAGAGGACACGTAATCATTTTAAGATAGATCTACATTTTTCTGTTCTCCTTATCCTGCCTTCAGGGAAAGTGTTTTACCAGAACCTAACCTACTGAGGTTTTATCAGAACCTAACTGCTTTAGAGGAAAAAAAATACCCAATTCAGCCTCCTTTATTCTCCCTGTCTCATTTTTGGGGTGAAAAAAATCCGAAAATACTTATGATCAATTTTATGTTATCAAATTTACTAATATTTAAATCTTTATGTGCATAAAAATGACATAAATGAAATCAAAAGACATGTGGGAAACATATTTGCAACTAATGGAAGCTAATCTCCTTAAACCAAAAAGCACATCCACAAAAATTAATCAACCCAATAACAGAAAAAAAATGTGTAATGGAAATGAATAAGGAAAGAAATTCAAGTCTCTATAACAGTAGAGACTAGCTAAAGATTGAAAACTCATCACTGGATGGTTGAGTGCTTTTTCTCCACCACCCACCCTGCACTGTACCACCACATCAGGAGGATTCCAGTCCCACAAAGCACGCCAGCTGAAAAGAACAGCAAGAATCAGATTCTATTTATAAAGGAGTCTCTAGGGAACTCCAAGACAACAGGGAAGACAAAATAAGGACATCAGAGGAAACTTTCGCCTCTCATACCTACATTGATAGCAATAAATACAGCATCACTCACAGGCAGATAAAAAGAAGAGGTGGTAGATTGCAATTGGCCCATGGTCCTCACTAACTTATTCCTGTACTAAACTCTAAGCTGGTTCTACCACCCTTGCAGCACCAGGCATCCATACCAGTCTCTCCAGGGCAAATAGGAAGCTCTGTCTCTTGGGACAAGTGACCCAAACCCTGTCCAGGAGGAATGATGAATGTCCTTTGACATACCCAATTCTCTTACATTTATTCATTTAAAAAATTTATTGCACATAATGTTTAAAGAGAAAACAAAATTTTTTGAACACATTCTACTATGCAAATACACCAGGTATTTTTAATTGGAGACCCTGTCCACATACACATAGTGACAACCCTAAAGTGGATGCCAACTGGAGTCGGCTCTTTTTGTCACCATTTCCCAGACATCTTCCCCCACGGATGTACAACTTTATGATTTCCATTTTGAATAGGTGTGGATGCTTGATGGAACAACCAGAGACCTTAAACAGAAGTGTTTCTTTTTATCAAAATAGTAACTCAGACCATGAACCACATCGAGGCTAGCTTCCAGCTATCCATGTACTTTAGCTCATGGATTGCTAGTTCTTAATAAAAATAAAAACCACTGGGAAAGATCCAACAGGACTCTTTACCGAAAGTGTCTCTGACACATTTTCAAAAGCAACCTGATTTCCTCAGTTTCTCCATTTTCCATTGTCAGCGGGACAATATCTACATTTAGAAGCCACCACTATTATGGACTCCAAAGAACTGAATTTGATTACTCATTGTGCCCTGGCTTTCCTTTAAAGATTGATAACAGTGGATTTCAAGAGGCACATAAAAGAGCACTAATAGCACCAGCTGGCACGAGGCAAGAGGCACACCAGCATTTTTATGAATGTCCTCCCTGTCACTACAGCTCTATTCACTAACAAAAGCCCTGCTGTTTTCAACTAACTGCAGGCCCAGCAAATTGCACTTAACTAGGGTGGCAGTTCTGCAGAGCAGGCAGTGTTTACAGGATAAGGCCAGCCAGGAAACCCATTCCCTTTATCCCTCATCAGGGTGAACAGAGGAACCGTGACCATGAAAGGCCACACACTAGGACCGGTTTCTGATGCTGTCACCTGGTCAACTGTGTGAAAGAAGGAGTTGTTTGGGTTTGGAGGGTGGGGGGAAGCTTCTCCTGGATTTTCCAACCCTGCTGCTATTCGTTCATAGGCTCTTTGCCAACATAAGGTACACTGGTGTATGTTCCATTTATTTCTGGTTTGGATTCCAGCATATACGGCTTTAAGCTTTGCTGAACCAATGGTGATTCTAACGATTTTTGTCTATATGTCTGCACAACCTAAGGCTGTGGTCTTTGGGAACAGGTATCTTGTTTATGCCCAGATTCAGAAGAGTTTTTAGAACACAGCTTCACTCCTGCTTGATGAGACCAAACAAAACTAGGCAATAGAATTTTATTTACATGGCATAATAAGAATTGCTAACATTTATTGAGTGCTTACTCCATTTTTTTTGTGTGTGTGTTTGTGGGGGTGGTACTGGCAACTGAACCCAGGGGTGCTTACCTGTTGAGCTATATCCCCTAGCTTTTATTTATATATATATAAATTTTGATTTTGAGACAGAGTCTCACTGAGTTGCTTAGGACCTCACTAAGTTCCTGAAGTTGGCTTTGAACTTGCGATCCTCCTGCCTCAGCCTCCTAAGCTGCTGGGATTATAATTATGCACCACCATGCCTGGTTTACTCCTTTTGTTTTTTTAAACCCAACTACCTAAAGTATTTAAACTCTGAAAAGTGCCTGACCACAATCTTATCTAACAGGTGTTAACATTCCCATCATATAGTTGAGAACCTGTGGTTCAGAGGTACAGAGCCAGGCACCCTGTTGGCTGAGCCAGCTCCTCTGCTTCTCACCCCTACACTGAACTATCTCAGAAACTTCTTTTTCTAGCACCAGCTGTATGATTCCCATGCAATTTCCCTTGATATTTAGATATTATGAGTCCTCAGATCTCATTTCTACATGTGCTTATTCCCAAGAACTGCCTGGTAAAGATACCTGATGTAGAACACAAAGTCCTTCTTAAAAGGCAGGAAGAGAACTGCAGGCATTAAGAATACAGTCTTCCTGGAACACGCAGACAGATGATCAGTCTAATAAGCCACCAGGAAAACTGCAGGAAGTGCCTAGTCCACCGCTGGGCTAATGCTCAACTCTTTCCTCTTCCAGGAGGAGCTGAGGCTTCCTGGTGCCCTTATAACTCACAGTTTCACTGGCTGCTGTCCTGCCCTTTGGAGAAGCAGAACTGACTTAGTTCTCTTTTGACACTCACCTGGTGGATAGCTGAAGGTAGCTGCCTGGATGTCTGTTTTTTATACCCCCAAAAGCATAGCATTAATAGCACAATTTACTTTTAGTCCATTAAATTTGTCAGGTATTCTAAAACAATATGCCTCCAAGAAAATAAAGTTACAGATGGATCACAATGTCAACAAATAGTGGAACAATAAAACATTAGAAGAAAAGAGACCTATGTGAATAGTCTGAAGTAAAGTAGGCCTTTCTATATGTGACATCATACGAAAGGCTATTTAAAAAAATAATAAACTTGACTGCATAAAAATTTGGAGCCGGGTGTTGTGGTACATACCTGTTATCCCAGCAGCTTGGAAAGCTGAGTCAGGAGGATCACAAGTTTAAAGCCAGCCTCAGCAACTTAGTGAGACCCTGTCTCAAAATGAAATATTAAAAAAGGGTTGGGGAAGTGGTTCAGTGGTTAAGCACATCTGGGTTAGATTCTCTAGTCCCCCAAATAAAGACTATCTTCGAGGCAATTCCAGAACATACTAACTAATAAAATATTGGACAGTGCAATGATTGGTTAGAACTTTCTATTCCCTGGGTAGTGAATGCAAATCACTGCATATGGCTTTTCAATCCACTTTTCAACAGCTTAGGTTTTAATAGAAGGATTTATGTCTGTCTGTCTGCCGTACTGCTCATTGTTGTTTCCTGCTCCCTGTTTCTCTCTCACCACGTTCTGCTTTGCTTCTCCCTGTGTGCATGGTTTACATTCTACACACATCCAGAAGTCAACATCCTACTTTTATTATATGAATGATTACTATAAAGCACTTCCAGAAACACATACAAAAATCTTATTTATCTAATCAAAACAAACAATTTCCAAAGTGTTTGACTATGTTTTAATAGATGATAAGAAATTTAGAGTACGGCTTTCTCTCACCCCCTCGGTGCTCCATAATACAGCCCTTAAGAGCTTATTTGGGTGCCCAAGCCACATCACTGCCGAGTGTGTATAGTTTTGTTTGTTTTTTTTTTTCTCTTTTAAGGATCTTTTTTGTCCTTTGTGTTCAACTTTGTTTCCATAGCTACAACAATTACTACAGTCAGCTCCTGTGCTGGTCCTTAGTATTTTTATTCACCTGACCTTAAAGTTCAAGCAAAGCAGAGGGATGATACTCTGGGGATTCCTGCACTGAGGAGGAAGCTAAAATAAAGGGCTTCTACAATCCCATCCCACTCCAACGTACTTTAGAACTGCACACAGTGTATCCAGAGTGGTCATATACCACTAACATACCATATGTGTATATTTGACCTATACCCAGAGCTCTCATTCTGGATGTACTGCTAGGCTAGCCTATATATTCTTTAGACCTTGAAAATATTAACAACAACAAAAACAGTAGTAGAAGGTCCCAGAGGTATAGTTATTCAGAATTCAGACTCCATAGCCGACCCTCTGGGTTCAAATCTGACCTCTGATACTGTATGACCTTGGGCAAATCACTTAGCCTCTCTGTGCTTCAGCCTCCTCATCTGGGAAATGGGGATAAGAGTTCCTCAGAGGATTGTTCTCAGCCTTAAATGCAAGAAAACATATAAAAGCCCTTTTGAGAATGCCTCCACTCAAAGCCCCTTTTATTATGAGGTTTGTATTTGGCTGTGCTGTTTCTTCACTAGCACAGTGGTGTTTGTATTAATGTACTAATATCTATCATTTTTCCTGCTTTCTGAACTTTCCAATTCTAAACCTCTCTTATTCTGGATAAATTGTGAATGATGACTCCAACAGATGAAAGGAGACACACTGCTTCCCTAAGTCCGGCAGGGATCTCCAAAGTCCTGCAGGGATCACAGACAAGATGGCCACAGACCCACCATGCAGGAGCACAGCCGCACCATACAGGGGCACCTCTCGGTGGCCCAGGACACTTAACTGCAGCTGTGTTGATACATATGTTGATCTGCCCAGAGCCAGGCAGCTGTTCTGATGTTCTAAATGCACTGCTGGAGACAAAGGCAGATGTTCCTATTTGGCAAACTCGTTGCAGAAAACAGCGGCACAGTGAAGAAAAATCCACCTGGGGACAGACTATTCCACCTGTACTCCATCTCACCACAGGCTCCTGTGCAACCTAGTGTCCTTGCACTGCTAAAGTTCAGTGGATCAGCACCCTAAAGCAGGGGGGGGGATCAGCACATGGCAGCCCACACTCTCGGGCTTCACCCAGGAACACTGTAGGGGCAGCAGGCATTTACTGAGTACAGCTGTGTGCACGGTGCTACATTTTGTGTGCATACAACAGTAACCATTCCCCCTCCACACTCTGACAACATCATTTACATCAGAGCATGGTTCAGGGAGGTGGAAAACCCAGCAAACACATGAACAAGGTAATAAGACAATAAGGGACATGGAACCGCCTCATCTGTCAGGACACGCATCTACGCATCAGCTGACATTCACAGCGACTTCAACACCTGACATTGCGGTCATCACATGCATGACACTTTCTCCAACATGTGAATCCTGCATTGCCAGGGTGGCCTTCCCTCCCCGACACACGCTGATCCTGGTGGCAGGACTGACACCAAGAGCCAAGAAAAGCAACCACCTTCACTGGGCAGAAACCGAGGTGGGTGTGGATCCTTGCCTTGGCTTCCTTCACCTCATTCCGTATGGTCTACGTCTATCCTGTCATCGGGATGTGAACTAGGCTTCATCACAGAGCCCTTCTTTGACGGATTTCAAGTGCTTAACTGAAAAACAGACCTAACAATGATCCAGCCTTCCATAGTAAAACTGAAATTTAAATCCTGCATGAAAAGATGCTTCTCTAAAAACACAGACCTTGGGCTCTGGAGTCATCTAATTTAAATGGACCATGTCTATTTCTTCATGCAGTTTATTTCTGGTACCCATGTTTACCTCTTTCTTTTTCGTCATTGGGTCTTGGAACATAACCAGTGTTGCAGGCAAATGTTTTATTATTTAAGTATTGAATCAGCTTTGGATTTGTTTCAATTAGGTGGGGAGGGGGATGGGAAAGACAGGTAGAGTTCTTAGAATCCTAAGGGGAAGAGTCTTTCTAAATAGTCACTTCTTAACCACTATCTGGGGAGGTCAGCGAGACTTGCGGGTACAGGATACTGAATTTGTGTCTGGACTAGAATGCAACCAATAGCCCAGGATCCCCAGGAGAGAAACTGCTGTGTCCCAGAGGGAGGTGAACAAGGTTTTGGGAAACAAGCAAAGCACAGGGACCCAGTCAATAATTAGAATCTTAGAATACAGGAAATGAGATAAAAGATGAGAATTTACCAAGTTCAAGGAAATTCTGGGGGTGGTGCTTTCTCTCCGTCTCTGCTATTTCTGTCATATGAAGAATGGAGAGACAAGTATTCTTTAGGAAATGTTCTAGTTTCATACAAAAATGAAGAAAAGAACAGATTCAGGGGAAATACATAAATATTTTCTTTTTCTTATGTTACATATAATTATATCACAAACGTTGAAAATCCTGCTTAAGAAAACAAATGCAGTTAAGATCACACAGACTCAAGATCAGCCTACTCACATTTCTTTCTAGGTGGTCAATTAGTTTGAACAGGAGAAGCGCTTTAGTTTTCATATTCTTTCTAGGCAAGAATCATTTTCAACTCGAGGGTGTAACTTGAAAGCAATGGAAAAACATGTTTAAGATGAACCAAAACCCAGCCTTATCTTCTATGAAACTTAACCTCAAATACAGAGCGTTAATTCACACCGAGCTCTCTGAGCATCTTTTCAACAGAGTTTAGTCCTACTAACTGCACTCTTCCAAATACACTGCTCTCAGTTCTGTTGGGCAACAGCATTCAAACTGTGTTTTAGCTCTGTCCTATATCTGTCCTGTCCAGGACCCTCTGGGCAGACTCTCAGATATATAGGAGTATGTGGTTTTTTTGGTTGTTGTTGTTTGTTTGTTTGTTTTTTGGCAGTGCTAGAGAATAAACCCTAGGCCTTGCACATTTACCTTTGAGCCTCATCAACAACTTTTATGTGATAATTTTATTTTTGATGCACAAATATATGAAAAAATGATGTACAATCAATCAACAAATACATGAAAAAATGTTCATCATCACTAGCAATTAGAGAAATGCAAATCAAAATCACTCTAAGATTTCTTTTCACTCGAGTCAGAATGGCAGCTATTATGCATACAAACAACTATTAGTGTTGGTGAGGATGTAGGGAAAAAGGTACACTCATACACTGCTGGTAGAACTGCAAATTGGTGCAGCCATTATATAAATCAGTATGGAGATTTCTTGGAATATTGGGAATGGAACCACCATTTGACCCAGCTATCCCACTCCTCGGTCTACACCCAAAGGACTTAAAAATAGCATACTACATCGACACAGCCACATCAATGTTTATAGCAGCACAATTCACAATAATTAAACTGTGGAACCAACCTAGATGCCCTTCAATAGATGAATGGATAAAAAAAAGTGTGGCATATATACACAATGGAATATCACTCAGCAATAAAAGAGAATAAAATCATGGCATTTGCAGGTAAATGGAAGGAGTTAGAGAAGATAATGCTAAGTGAAGTTAGCTAATCCCCAAAAAAACAAATGACAATTTTTTTTTGAATCAGAAGGCTGATTCATAGTTGGGTAGGGAGAGGGAACATGGGAGGAATAAACGAATTCTAGATAGGGCAGAGGGGTGGGAGGGGAAGGAAGGGGGCATGGGGTTATTAATGATGGTGGAATGTGATTATTGTTATTATCAAAAGTACATGTATGAAGACATGAATTGTTGTGAATATACTGTGTATATAACCAGAGATATAAAATATTGTGCTCTTTGTGTGTAATAAGAATTGTAATGCATTCCTCTGTCATATATAAATAATTTAAAAAAAAAGAAAAGAAAGGGAGAAATGTGACCAGTTATAAAATAGTGGACAGGCATGTGACTAACTGGAGCAAGGATATAAAGGCATTCTTCAGTACCCCTGAGCTTGGGTACATGGTCAGACTTCCAGGGTAGCCGCTTCATGGGTATGACAGGACTGCCCTGACAGCCACATTCAGGGTGTGAAGGGCCAGGTCAAGTGCGAAGGTCTTGGTCTTGAGTCTGAGGATGCAAGCTATAAAATGGCTAGATCAGATTTGCATTTTAGGCAGATCTCCCTGGTAGCTGTAGCATATGGAATAGATTCACTTAAATGGCAGAATTGACAGAACACAGTGAATGACAGAAAAGAGTGTAGGACGAATCCAATGTTTCTAGCTTCAGAACCTAGTGGCAGACTCAAAAACTGAAGAGAAAGAGCAGGTTTCTGGGGTCAAAGACTAAGTTCGACTTTAGCATGCTGAGTTTCAAAAGCCTTCGTACAATGACGGGGACTCTCCATGAGGCAGCTAGAAGGTAGTTCTGGAACTGCAGAAGAGTTATGGAGTTGAAATTTTGTTATGCTGCACTTGTTGAAAACGCAAAGAAATAATAAGAACAAGACAACACGGATAGTCATTCTAGGCTACTCTACCTCTGAGAAAAGAGCCTATTGTTTAGTGTGTGTGTGTTTTATTTATTTTTTTCCTCCTGTTCTTCCTCATGTAGTTGGGATTTTAATGAGAAAAAAAGGGACTGGATGCAGGCCCTTAATCCAAGCGATACTCATCATTCTGCAGCCAGCTAACCGCATCCTGGCCATCCTGGCTGGGGGGGCAACCCCCAGCAGGCCCTGAGTTCACTGTTGTGGGGAAGCCCTACTCTGGCCCCAGGCAGGAGAAGTCAAGATCAAAGCTCACAAGGCAAATATTGTTCTGATTAAAACCCAACTTTCTGCTTTTGATGTGAACCAACCTCTATTGTTGGTAGAAAAAATGAAGGAGGGGAGCCGAGAAGACACTGGCAGGAATTCTGAAGCCAGGGTACACTTCATTTAGAAAAGAGAAAGAGAAGATCGACTGGGGGCATGAGTAGACAGAAAGCAGAAGAAAAACTGAAAGGATGGAGAGGAAAACAAGGAAGAAAGGGTGAGAGGGAGCTGAAATCAGCCCACGTCCAGGGGACATGGGAGGGACCAAGCACCATTCTTTCCAGGGCCCTGTGCTATGGAGGAACAAGCAGGACACAGCCAAAGGGGAACCTCATTCTAGTCTCATTGTGCCATCCGTTGCCCATGAGGCCCCTTTCCTTAACTTGCAGGTAAGCACTGGAAGCCCCCTTCGGCCCCCTTGAAGCTGCCTAATGTTTGTATTCCAGGCTGCTCCCACGAGGTGTGCGCTCATCCTGGACTACCACTTCCTTTGTTTCTCCAGGAGAAGGATGACTCATCTCCCACTGGGTAATGAAACGCAGGGAGGGTGTTTGAGCCGCTTCCACAAAGTTGCAGCACTGGGCCGGGTCCCAGGCCACTTCCACCGTTGCAACTACCGACATATTGTGAAATTAAGAAACACCAAAGCAGGATCACCCAAACCCCAAACCCTCCCCTATCTTCGAATGGTTATATTTCGAAAATGATTACCCTTATTCACAAGCAAAATAAAACTTCATTTGGGAACACTTTCAGGAAGCTTAACTAAAGGCCCAGTGCTAAATGACCCACCTGCTCCTCCCCTAGAAGCCTGGTCATTTCAGTATACCCAGGAGCTTAGCACATCCCTGACACATGGTGGGTAATGGAAAAGCACTCGCTAAATGAATAAATGCACACATGGATGAATAAACGGTCTCCATGTCCTTGGGCTCTGCATACTTCATTAGGAAAATAATAAGGTGGCAATATGTTCTCTGGGAAACATGCAGATTAAAGTCAGGCCCTCAAGCTGGGCAGATCCCCAGAAATAACCCCTTACCACCAGATCTAAGGGACAGCAATAAGGCTCATAACTAGAAGTAGGAATGGCACCCCAGTTTCAGCCATAAGCATCTAATACAAAACTTCAAATAGGATACATTTCTACCATTCAGCTTTTGAATGATGAAAGACAGAACTTTCTGGAAGTCAGAGACTGGGTCCTTTGAAAGAGCCATTACCATGGTTTTATTTGCTTCATACATGTTTCTGAGGGGATTAAACAAACTTTACCCTGTGCATATAAGGGGACTCGATGAATGGATAAGCATATGAAATTTGGGGAAAGACCAAGAGCATGTATCATGGTATCGACCTTAGACGTATCTATTCCCCATTCCATTGAACAAGTGCTGTTGACTTCCAGGTTTTATTTTTCAGCTCATGTTTCCAGCTAGATTTACCTAATGAAGACTGTTCATGATGGTTATAGAGAGGAGATCCACATTGGAGTTACAGCGAAAAGACAAAGAAAAAGAAAAAAAAAATCAGCTGCTAAATATTGATTTCAGACACTTCAAGATGGTAGGGTCCCTTCTTTGTATGTTCCACCAATGATTCCCAAAGGCCTATGCAAGTTTGTGCTTCAAATTCAGTCCCTGGGAGGAGGAAAACACAACTTGACATCTACATTTCTTACAAAATTCACAAAGAGGATTAATGAGTTAATAAGCTTTAAGTACTTTGCAAGCCACAGGTGCCTGGCAAACATTATTAGGACGACATTTTTCCTACCAAAGTGGTTCAAGCTTTGAACAGAAGGTGAAATCCCAGGAGAAATGCCTGATTCTAATATAGGAAACTAGAAGCCTATTCTCAGGTAATAAGATGTCTGTTAAAGTGCCCTACATTGTCCAGTCACTGGTGGCAGGGACAGATTTAGACAATACGAAGGCAACAGTATCCCCCAAAGCACCATTGAAAGTAGTTAAAATAATAAGCAATTTCCATTAACAGTGGCATCTGCAGCAGCAGCAGAAATGCTCTGGTTAGACTCATGTTCTCCTGAACTCTGTCTCTCAAGTCTAAAACTTACGTACCTGGTCTGCAAACTACAGCTCTGCTAATGTCCCACCGTTAATGTCAGCCACATCCGGACTCCATGTGTGCCTACAAATGTGGCCCCAAACTGCAATAACTGCATTTATTTGATACAACTCAGGTGGGTTCTGAGACTCCGGTTAGCAGAGAAAATACAGTTATTAGGCTCACTTTAAGCTTAGCTTTGTCACCTTCCTGTCCCTAGGAACATTTCTTCATGGCTCTTTATTTACTCTCAAATAAAAAAATAATGTGAAATGGTTAGGCAGCTAAAAATTTCCTGAATGATGTCTCCTACCCCATAAAGTGATTTTATACTTATTTTGCAACTGAGGTTGCCTCACCAAAAAATGAAAAAAAAAAAAAAAAACTTCAGATGTTTTTAAGAAGGCAATGACCTCTAAATCAGGAGTCCTGACCCCTCATTTCATCGGTGTTCTAACGTTTCATTTTCAGAACAAAAGGATTCACCCAACAGAGTTGCAAAGAGTAGATTTAAGGATTAGAGAATGGAGGAGGGGAAATATTTGTGGCTATTGAATTGCAGAAAAATACAGTGAGTTTCTAAATCAGTGGTGGCGGAACTCCATCCTGAGCTCATTTCTTGGGCATGCCAGGTCTGCGCTAGTCGGGGAGCCCTCATCGCCATTCAGAGACCCTATTGCTGTGAATACCCAACGCACACATGAATAACCATGACATGTATTAATGGCCACATTGTAGCATGAATAAAATGCCCCAGAACCACAGATTGAAAAGAAATTGATTGAGATTGGCATGGTCATGAAAACCTTAATGACAACAACATATTGATTCTATTTCAGAAGGAGGCGGATAGCTTTCCTGGCAGCACGAGACATGTATATGTTGGGTGCTCAAGGCCTATTGAGTATTCACTCATTCATCTACTCAAAGATTGGCTTATTCATTCTTCATCTATTCACCAGGCTGCTATGCACTGCAGGCACCATGTGGACCCTGGGTATATGAGGAATGCCCAATGGGGACAGTTTGAAAAGTGGTGGGTGTCAGGCTCTGAAGTTCTGGTGGTATTCCTACAGTTTTCAGGGTTCTAATCAAGGATTTTCAAGCAGGTGAATAACATAATAATGATTTCATTAAGTAAGATAGTTCTGAACAAATATAAAAATTTAAAATGTAGGATGAAAGAAGCTGATGACTGAGAACTGAGAAGATCTTCCTGTAGTCTAGAAACAGAATGATATGGTCTGGCTGGGACCTGGGCAGGAGGCCTGGGGAAATAACATGGATTTGAAAACCATGGGTAAAATGAAAAGAATTCTGGAAAGAGGCTGTGGACAGAGGCAGAGCTTGGTTTTCTGGCCTGGTTGAGTGGACAGACCATGGGTGTGTTATTCTGTTTGAGTCCCTGGGAGGAGGAAAGCTAAACTGGAGGGACAAATGATTTGGGTTTTGCAGCATGTCAAGTTTGAGAAAATTTGGTGTCATGCCTGCAGGAACATCTGGGCAAGCCTGAAGTTCAGGACAGATGCAAGGGCTGGAGAAAGAGATTTAGAATTGTCTGCAAGGAAATGACATCTGGAACTCTGAAAACAGAAGATAAGACATTTTATTGAAACCCTATTAAAGACATGTGGGAGATGATAGTGTAGGAAGCAAGACCTGCCCCTGGAGCAGGATAATCAGGAAAGAGTGCTCTGACAAGCCAGCCAGGCAAGAGGGAGTTTCCAGAAAGAACATGGGTAAGTGGCAAATGTTTGCAAAACAGAACCCCTGCTACATTTTTTTCCTAACCCTACCAACAAATTTGCTTATCAACACATCCTTTAATGAGTCTTTTTCAGCTAGATCTTAAACATTTATCTGTGAAATTCTGTTGAAATCAAGGTTTTTTTCTCTCCTTTTTGGTGACACTTCCTCTCATGACCAAGAGCTGGAGATGAGCAGGGGATGAGTCAGAGGATTCGATGGAGCTTGAAGGAACCCAAAGTGGCCAATATGAGAACTTATGTAAAATACATTTTCTTGCCATCATGGATGGTAAAGAGGTTTTTCTAAGCGATAAGTCAAAGTCATTTATGTAATAGCTTTTCTGGAATAATGGGAATTACAGAAGGCTGTGTTTCCAAGAAACAGTAAAGGTTGCTTCAATTCTCTTCTTTCTCTCATCTGCCTTCCTCTTTGAGTAACCAGTAGGAAATTTCTAGAAAGGGAAAGCTGCAACATCAAAGCAAACCAATGCCACAAATGCACATCAGTTGACTTCTTCATATCAGTTTAGTTAGTGATAAGTTAAGATCAAAGAAGCAGGGACCACCTTCCCGCGTTGCCATCTCTCAATAAGTAGATTTTTAAAATTAATTAGCTATCAGATATTTTTCTCTTTTTATGAAAGCAACATATGATATATTAAGTTCAGCTTTTGTTTTATTTTCATTAAAATAAATATGGTCAGACAAAAAAAATATATAAGAGTAAAAACATGACAATTCAGGTCTAATTTGAGCTTGAGTCATTAACCAAACTCCTGCGAATGCTGTGTCGTGCCCCATGGAAACCATCTAACCCTGGTTTCCCTTTGACTGAAGCTACAGCTCTTTGCTTGAATTAGATCCACAGTGAGCCAAACTCTGAAGCAGGCCCGCTGACCTACAGGCCATCAGGAACGTGTGCTGAATCAGTGCTTCTTTGCTTTACAAGGAGCAAGTGGTGGCGAGTGAGGAGATAATGTCTAGAGCTGATCATCAAGGAAATGTAGCATAAGCACATTATTAAGTTAGGGTGGTAACCGCGGAAAGAGCTAAATATGGAAACTGTTAACCGTGGTTTCCTCTGGGAAGTGCACTGGGGGTTGAGGAGGGTGGAGATGGCTAAAGTCAGAGACTGTGTTTTGCACTAGAAGATGTTCTGTACTTTGAATTAAAAAAAAAGAACATTTTTACTTGGATAATATTTAGCATTAAAAAAACCGTGAAATGTTATTATTGCATGTATGCTTACTTATGCTTATTGTAATATCAATATCAAAAATCCAATTTACTTAAAATATGTTTTGAAATGAATTATCTAAACTATATGAAGCTGATAGTTTTCTTACTTTTTAAATTAGACTCACAGAGTCACAAAAAGATACACTATCTTCTATTTTACAGATTAAAAGGTCAATTGCAAATTTAAGGGAGCTACCCAAGGCCAGGGATCAAGAATCCAGCCTCTGTATGTGCTTTGTCTGTATCCCTTGGCCTGCCTCTGTGCACTTCATAAAACAGAATGGATACCTTCTTACAAAGGCATGTTCAGTTAGTGCTCTGGATCCTGCTGAACTAGCATTATCACAGCTCAGCCTTATTAGACATTAAAAATGTCCAACATTCAAGAGAAGCGCAAGGAAAGTTCCAGGAGCTGGGTATGGAGTTGGAATTTGCAAAATGAAAGTCTGCTTCCTGGTGGGGAGTGGCCCTAGCCTCCTGCATGGCTGTACCACTCATGCAACTACTTAGGCAGGTGTATTGTCTGCTAAGGCTGTCAAATCAAGTATCACAAAGTGGGTGGCTCAAACAGGAGAAATTTCTTGTCTCATTGTTTTGGAGACCAGAAGTGCAAAATGAAGGTGTCAGCAGAGTGGGTTCCCTCAAAGGATCTGTGAAGGAATGTCTCTGGCTTCTGCATGGCTCACTTCTCAGTGGCCATCTTCTCTCTGTGTCTCTTCACAAGGTCTTCCTTTCATGCATTTCTGAATGTCCAAATTTTCCCTTTCAATAAGGGTATCAGTAATATAGTTTAGGGGCTTCGTCCACTCTAGAATGACATTATCCTAGCTAATGATGTCTGTAATGATCTTATTTCCAAATAAGGTCATCTTTTGAGAGACTGTGGGTTAGGATTTCACTATAGCAACTTTGGGGGAACACAGTTCAATCTATAACACTTTGGAGATAACCGAATCCTTCAGGCCTTCCCTCTAACATTTATAGCATTTACTGGAAATTTTCTTCTTCTGGGAATGCATCGCATTAAAAGTTAAGATCAATTGGAAAGTAAGATTTATTAGTTAAAAATTCACTTCACATTTGCTTATTTTGAAAGCCTGTCTTAAATAAAGCAGAGAATGTTAACCACAGCTTTAGGTTCTTTAAATGAATAGACACTCTGGAATGTTTTAGGATCAAAGGGAGTAATAATTTCAATTATGAATAAGTATGTAGGTACATAAACTTACATACCTATAATATTGTGGTGTACATGCATGCACATGTCATGTTATGCTATAAGCATAACAAATACTATACGACAGCACCCCCATCCAATAATGTAAACGCACTCACCTAATACATACTAAAAGACACTCATGGGGACATGTCACGTTTTAAGAGGTTTTTTTTCAATTATAACTGTACAGCTGAATGAAGTCTGAGCGCCTCAGAGTGGGAAAATACACATAAAACTTTAAAATCCAATTTACTTTTTCATTCGACTATGATGTTTACCTTTTGCTTTTCACTCAGAAAGAAAAACAAGGGTAACAGGTTCCCTTTGATCTCCAGTCAACTCTCCCTGTGTGCAGGCCTCTACGGCAAGGGCACCACTTTTCACAGGAAGTTTAAAAAGGGAAGGATCTCCTCTTATCAGGCCTGATTAATTGTTCTATAATATGTAATTCTAAATTAATGTAGAAAGATTTTGCAAATATGTTTTAGCCGTCTTGGCTGGACTATGCTAGGTTAACTTTGAACACCAGTTCTGCCAGCAAACTAATAGAGTAGCAAATATGTTTTGAAGTGAATTATCTAAATTACATGAAGCTGATAGTTTTCCAGGCATGCCTACTTCTCATTCCCCGTTGCTCTGTTTTCACTGACTCATTTCACTCACACATCTTTCATGGCGTCATTCAATAATCATAGGCAAAATCCAACCTAAAAGTGGGTTGCTTTCCTTAAATGTATACAGTTTGGAAGTAGGATGCATTTTTAAAAAGTAATAATACACAGTGCATATTTAATCATAATGAGATAGCGAGAAAAATTATGGCAAAACATAAGTATGTTTACTTATTAAAAAAATATAAAGACAACATTTTCTCTTCTCTTCAATCTTTTTTTTTTTTTTAAATATTCCGTCCTCCTTCAACTTGCCCTAATAGAGGCTTGGCTTTCCCCTCAAAATACCACTTCATATTCCTTTTAAGCCATTCCAATTCTGGTCCCCACTTCAACCTCTTACCAATTTCAAGGGCAAAGGAGAATAACCAGCAACTCTTTGCTTCTGACTGCCCCTTCCAGACACTTGATTCTCATCACTCTCTTAAAGAACTCTGTTCTGCAAGCTACTCCAAGGAATCGCAGGTCTTGCCCAGGAACCCCTTCTCAGAGGGTGTGCCCAGGATGCTGGCTAACTTCCCAAACTCAGCTCTCTGTAGGAAAGAAGAGATGCCCAGTCCTAGCCAGACCAGTCAGATCCCATCTTTCTCTGGAATTTGTAATTAGAATACCCTTGATGTAGATAGAATGTGTCGAAAATGGTGTGAAAATAGCAGTGGAAGAAGAAATCCATACATTTGTACTCCCGTTCATTCATTCATTGTTTTCACTCATTGTTCATGCAAGATAAACCATCAGCTGCTGGCCAGAAGGTAATTAGAATTATCTAGCTGAAAAAGCAAAGTGTCCACGTGGGAAGATGGAAAAGTAGTTTTCAGGCTAAAGCTGTAGCAGGTTCTGATGGCAGATCAAAGGTTTTGGTTTTATCTTTCAGTTAAAATGAAAAGGTAGCCAGCTTTATAGGACCAATCCCTATCAATGTTCCCCTGCTTTTCCATCACTGTCCTTTCAAGATTCATAATTTGAACGTAACCACCATGGACTGAAATATCATTCCAATCCACCATTTTTGTTACTAGGATTGAACTGTCTGTGACACCACCATTCTCCCTGACTTTAACAGGAGGCAGATGAAGGGAAGAATACAGAATGTGGCCTCTCTGTAAGTCTGTTTTTCCAGGTGGATTTTAAGTGCCTTGAGGTCTGGTACTGGTACTTTGTCAATGTTTTTATCTCTAGATCTCTGTACACAGGAGATGCTCAGTCCACGTATGTAGACCAGAAAGGAATGGGAAACATTCATCCTGAGCTTGGAGATGGAACTGGGGCTGAATGTGATTTTAAAGAACGTACATACACACATATTCCTTAGGATATCTGAAGGAATACCTTGCTGGGCATGCAGAGTGAGTCTGGGAAATGTGCTTTCTTTGGTATAAGGAGAAGGCAGGAGAAAAAGAAGTGGAAAGAGAGCCAAATACTTTCAAAGAACAACTTTATGTCCTCAGGAAAGAGCGATTTAACGATATGCAACACACCTGTGCTTGCCCAACGGCACAGTGATTAAGAAATGTTGTTATCGCCTTCAAAAGCAAGTTTTCTGAAACATTAAATATGATAACCTCCTGGTGAATTTTTCCACAGCACTGCAGTAACCACTTCTAATCATGCAGCTCAAAAGATAAGGCAAGTGGAGATCTAACAGTACACAGGCTGCCCATGAAGAAATACTGTTCTCAAATGTAATCTATCAGGACATAATCTATTAACCGTTCCACTCAAGGGACCAACTCCAGTTCAAAACCTTTCTTTCTTCCAGGGAACTGGGTGTCTGGAATTACAAACACTAGGGCAAGAAGTTGTGCAACTATGAGTCAACCTATTTAGCGTCAAACCCTACATTGTTTTAACTAGGCAAATGCAGGTTTTTCTGAGATGGTTTTACAAATCTTAAAGATTCTAGAACACATTAACAACTCAATAATTAATCTGAATTTTAAAATGCTGCTTCCAAAGAAAACAACAACAAAAAATCATTAGTTTTTAAAAATCTTCATAGCTTTGCTATTTGAACTACATGAAAGAGCTTTTTAGACGTGTGACTAGCTCACAGTGTCTTTCTCAATGATGAATATATGCTTCAACTTATTTTTAATATAGGTCAAGTGTGATCATTGTTTTATGCTGTGGAAGGGAAAAAATCTGCAAATGGTTTAGTTATGATAATAATAGGGTGATTCCAGGAAATTAAGCTTCCTTTTCACATAGCTCCCTTCTTCTTTGTGAATCAAACCGGAAGGATGAGCAAAGAGGTGGTGAATTTAGTATTAAGAAGGTGAACTTTATGACCACTCAGTAGAAAACTGGAAAGACATCAAGAACTCCCTTAGACCATACGGTATCCTGAAGCATGGCATAACTTGATAACTGAGAGTGGAATTGATGAAATTTTTTTTTAAAAACAATCATTCCCTTTTTAAACCTCCCCCATCACTATTCCAGCCCCCATAAGCCCAGGTTTTTCTCATGTCTTCACCTAGAAAACTCAGAGAGTAGAAAACCCAGAAGGTAAGTCCCTTCTTTCATATGGACTAATCAGAGCATCAACTTAAAGAAGACCACTCACTCATTCATTCATCCATTCAACAAGTATTTATTAGTGCACACTAAGTTCCAGGTACTAGAGAATATAACTGTAAACAGGAGGAGGCAGACAAGAAGCCAATTAATAGCATATGAGTATTATATACATACTACAGTACATCAAAATATGTAGTTTAAGGTTCTAGAAAGAAGGCAAGGTAAAGATAGAGAGAGATTGCTGTTAATGACCATCTTGTTAGTTTTACAACTACAATATCAACATGGCAATTTGTGAAGTTTCAGTTGATAACTCCTTTGGGCTATGAGGGTTAAGACTTCAACATATGAATATCGGGGCAACAAATTCTACCTATAGTAAGAGTAAAATATGTGAAAGTAGGAGGAGAGCCAACAATCTGTAAAACAGGTCTGGGTATGAAAACTGAAACAGAGTGCCCATGAAGTGGGAGGCTCCTGGCACCTGGGATCTGCCCTGGGGAGTCTAACATTTCCAACCTGGTGGGAGAGGACTCCAGAGGGATTTAAATTAAAACCACTCTGTGTGGGAAGCACACTGATTTTACACAGCACTGAAACGGGCACTGACCAGCAAGAATGGGCTATTCTGCATCCACTGCAGGCCCAGGCTCTGCACGACAATATTCCTTACTGTGCTGGCTTTCAGGGTTCCTCTCTGCATGTCTGTATGGCATTTACTATTTGTAGCAATCATTTAGCAAAGCTGCAAATAGTGTTCTATGCATTTTGTATGTCTGATCTGTCTCTACAACTTTTTCAGACAAACTTTCCATTTTCCCAAAGTAAATTTTACAATATATGTGCACAAATATAGAGCTTCATATCTTAAGAAGAGGAGGAGGAGGAGGAGGAGGAGGAGGAAGTAAATAGCTGAGGATGGAATTTTACAGACTATTTATTTATTGAGATTCCATTTAAAAAAATGTTTTCTTTCAGATATTTCTTCCAGTCTTACTGGGCATTTTCTGAAGGATACACAACTTAACTCAGGACTTGGAATAACTATATAAAGTTGCATTAGTTTTCCTCTGATAGACATGAATAAAAAACACCATAAGTGAAACAGGAGCTCCAGTCACGTCATAGATGAGGCAAAGATAAATTTGTGTAGAGTATCTTTACTGGAAAAATGAGAACTACGGATTCTGTGACACAGTTATAATTTCAAATAAAATACAAATAAAACATATTTATATTTTAAATAAAATAAAATACAAATAAAAGTTTTACATGTTTAAAATATTTTGAAACCAGGACATCCATATCAACACTCTGGTTTTCTAGTTTATAAATAAGGATCAGAGTGCACACTATTAAAACTCAGGGCAGAGGCCAGTCTTGGCCAGTAAACTTCTGAGTGTCAGAAGTGTGCTATATCAATAGCAGAGTTTTCACTAACACCAGTAGAGTTTATCTCTATGACTGGAGTTGATAGTACTCACTGCCACATACACTCAAATTTATCAAAGAATGTCCCATTGGCATAGCCAATTCAAATGTTTTTAAAAGATCCACCTGGAGGTGTAGCTCTGGTGGAGTGTGTATTTAACTTTACTCTAGGATTTTAATTTAACACCTAGTACAAAAAAAATAAAATAAAATAAATAAAAAAGGATAGGGATAGTGCACCCAACTTTGTTAATCAGTTTCCCTTTCAACCAGGGGTTGATATAATGAAGGCCCATGGTCTAAAGACATTCTTGAGTAGTTGTTGACCCAAAGCTATGTAAATTATTTTATAGTCAGTAAATCTCGGTAACCAAATCCACTTATTTCTTACTTTTGTCCAAACCTGGCTATGTTAAGGCCATTGCTAATAACCAACAATTACCAATGGGTAATTCATTCTGTTGATTTCACTGAAGTGTTAAATATAAAACCTGACTGACTCCTTCTCTAAGAAGCTTACAGTCAAGTGCAAAATGACAAATAGATCATAATAACAGCAAACCCACTGGGAATTTGATATGTTAGGTACTACACTAAATTCTGTATCAGTGCTTGTTTTGGCTATTAAATAGTTTATTTAGGGCTGGGGATATAACTCAGTTGGTAGAGTGCTTTCCTTGCTTGCATAAGGCCCTGGGTTCAACCCCAGCACCACAAAAATAAATAAATAAAATTTTATTTAACAAAAAGTTTAATAATAAAAATATACATGACCCGATTTTTATGTCATAGTTAAACAGGTGGAGAAGGGACAAAGATTTCTCTGCTGAACAACCATTATTTATACTTGTTCCAAGGCTTCTAACATGAAGATACTATTTCCTTGCATTACCACCATTCCAATACTGTTCTGTTGCATACTAGTTGCCATCTCCACACATTCATCTATCATAAAATTCATAAAGGGGTCAAATCCCCGCAATATTCCTTGGACATGTCTTCCACCATTTAAAGAAAGTGCTTTTGTTCCCCTGTGTTATCAATGAGAAAATGGAGGCCTGCATAGGTGAGCCAAAGGTACAAGTTTCCAAAGCAAGTTTGTCTACTCTGCTCCATGTGTAGCTTTTGACTGTCACTTTGTGACTTAAGAGTTCCCCTGTGGACATGTAATGGGAATAGTACCAGCAAAAGAGAGAGACACTGTTAATGTCTATGTGTGCTCCAAAATCCAAATCAAGACAAATCAAACCACAAGAGACAGGGACTCTAGGCAAAAGAGAAAAGGAATCACAGTATGTGGCAACAAGTACTGTAAGTTGCCCATCTTGGATCAGACCTGCTCATGCCCACTAACAACAGGTCTCAGCACTCTTCACTGTTCCACAGTCAGTGTTTGACCACATCACAGCCAGTTTGGGCCAATGGTTCTCAGGCCTGAGCATACACTGGAATAACTGGGAAAGATTAGCTCCTAACGCCCTAAATGAATC
This sequence comes from Urocitellus parryii, assembly GCF_045843805.1. Lineage (NCBI taxonomy): Eukaryota > Metazoa > Chordata > Mammalia > Rodentia > Sciuridae > Urocitellus > Urocitellus parryii. Next base: position 19,073,463 of record NC_135537.1, on the reverse strand, counting down.
CAAGACTAACTAAAACCAGGATCTCTTGGGGAAGGATTCATCATGAGTGTTTTTTTTAATATTTAGTTTTTAGTTTTCGGTGGACACAACATTTTTATTTTATTTTTTATGTGGTGCTGAGGATCGAACCCAGAGCCCCGCGCATGCCAGGAGAGCTCACTATCGCTTGAGCCACATCCCCAGCCCCATCATGAGGGTTTTTAAAGCTTCCCAAGGTGTGGCCAACTTTGGGAACCAGTGCTATAGGCTATACACCAGTGTCTCTCAATGGGGGCTCTTTTGTCCCCCAGAGGACATTTGGCAGGGTCCGGAAACACTTTTTTTGATGACAACTAGAGGAAAAGATGGTACTTGCAGCTGGAAGCCAAGATTCTACTCAACATCCTACTATGCAAAGGATTCCCCTTATCCCCAACAAAAGAGTTACTGGCCCCAAATGTCAAGAGTGCTGAGGTTGAGGAACTTTGAAGTACACAATGCTCCTGTTATGTTTTAGGTATGAGGTGTTCCCCAAAAGCTCATGTGTAAGAAACTCCAAGAATCTTCAGAGGTGAAGTGATTAGACTATGAAAGTTGTAACCTAATCAGTGTATCACTCCACACACGGATTGACTTGGTGGTAACTGTAGGCAAATGGGGAGTGGCGGGAGGCGTGGAGGCATGGCTTTGGGGTTTATATTTTGTCCCTGGTGAGCAGAGTGAGCTCTCTTTCTGCTCACCAGGGAGCCATGTTCTCCTGGTGGCAATGTTTTGAGCTGCTTTCCTCCACCATGCCCTCCTACTGTGATGTGCTGCCTAACCTTGGGCCCAGAGTAATAGAGTCAGTCACCTCTGGAACTGAGCACCAAATAAACTTTTCTTCCTCTGATTGTTCTTGTCAGGTCTTTTGGTCACAGATATGAAAAAGCTGTTGAAAACAAACTCCCTTAGTACTCTCTACACTCATAAGAACTGTTCAATAACTATCAACAAGATCTGAATGATTCTCCACTGGCTAAAAATTCAAAAAAATTAAGAAGCTGATAAAGGAGGCTCGAATTGTTGCCTTGCAAAGTTTCCCAAGGATAATATACTCAATCTTGCTCTGAACCAAATTTTTACAACAGATTGAAATGAAAACATGTTTAGCACTGTGCACCATACCTCTTTCACCACAATTTCCTCTAGCCACTTTTAGATTGAGAAATGTGATTATGACGAAGCCTTAAGTTATATGTTACTTCCTCTGTGCGCAGTTCTACATGCAGAAGCTGGTTGACAGGGAATAACTGTACTTCTCTGCCTGAGGACATCTTTCAGTTGGTAGTGCACATGACCCTCACTGAGATGCTAGCCAGAAGTACCACAAACTTAATGTCCCGGAAGCATCTCTTAATGAAAAGATGGATGGATAGTTGGTTAGTAAGGTGTACCTGGGTTCCATAGCCTTCCATTGGGATATGCTGAGTTCTAGAGAGATTGAGTGGCTCATAGTGGGGCCTTCAATATGAGCTCATTCCCTTCACTGTCTGATGTCCTCATTCCATTCCAGTGTTTCCTTGAATTATATCTCAAATAAACTTCTGGCACTTAGATCCTCAACACAAACTCTGACTCTTAGGGTGTACAAAGATGAAACAAATCTCCAAGGAGATGAAATCATCAGATAAGCATAGCACACTCAAGAATGAAGAAGAGAGAAAAGAACTTGGGGATGCCTGAGTCAATACTAGCGCAAACAAAGAATCTTCAAAAGCTATTTGTGACATGCTCAGGAGACAAGAAAAGATAGGGCATCCACAAAGCAACGAGAGGAGGATGCTATATTAAAAAGGAGCAATGAGAGAACAAAGAAAGTAGTTTTGAAACTCAGAGATCTGTATGATAGATGAAATAGAAAAAAAAATCAAGGCAACAGTGATAGATAGAAGCATAGTAATTCTCCATAGGGGGAAAAAAGAGAGCAAAAATAAAGACAGAAGAGAAGGTGGAGAAAAAAAACAATAAGGCAACAACAAAATCAGTTTATTGGTGAGTTAATATAGGGGGTCCAACATTTAACTGACAGGATTTCCCCACACAGAGAACAAAGAAAATGGAGACAAGAAATTGTACAAGCAAATGCCCCAGAATTGAGGTATAAGATCTTCAGGCCAGAGGTCCCAAGAGGGAATAGTTTAGGGCTTCAAGAAAAAAAAAATGAACAGTATGGGTAGATTATGTGATATATATGAGTATTTGGAAAAAAAATTATTGCTAGAAATTTGATAAATCCATTGTTGCACTTGGAAGAAGAAAAATAATAGATATTTTAATTTTTTTTCTAAAAAAAATTATTCAAGAAACTAAGCAAATGGAAATGAGAAGCAGTTACTAGCTCCAAGAAACTTAATCATACAATATTATGTGACTAGAATATGAAACAATATTAACAGGGTTGATATTTTATAAACATTGATTGGCTTGGTCCATAATGCCTAGAATTGATAAATCAAGAAATAGTAGTATGAGCATAATACTCAGAATAGTAAAATGTATATTCTAATTTTAAAATATTATTAACATTATGATTTATTTTAATATTCTAAGTTTTGTGTTCCGGAAGATACGGTACAGACTCTCAACATCTAGGCAGGAGAGAGTGTGAGGAAAGGTAGACAAAGGAATGCTACAAGCATATATTATGTTAACTGAGAAAAAAATTTAGAACTGAAGTAGAGAACAGAGGGAAATATAGGAATATTGCAAGCAAAAATGAAAAAAAAATCATTAACCTTGATTTTCATTATAGATGAAAGAATGCTTCAGATGAAAGTATTTGAAATGCAGGGCCCCAAATAGTCAAATAATTACCTATATTTTATATTTCACTTTGCTTATATAACCCTACTGTGTTAGTCAACTGTGACCAAAATACCTGACAAGAACAACTTAAAGGAGGAGAGATTTATTCTGGCTCAGTTTCAAAGGTTTCAGTCCACTGCCAGCTGGCTCCATTGCTTTGGACCTGGGAATGTGTGACAGAGGAGGCTGTCATGAAGGAAGCAGAAAGAGAGACAGGAAGGGGTCAGGGACAAGATAAAGTATCAAGGGCACCCCCCCCCGTCCCATTCCCTCCAAAAAGGTTCCACCACCTACAGTTCCCACAGCTTTCTCATAGTCCATTCTGCTCTGAATACCTACACGGATTGACCCTCTGCTGAGGCCAGAAACCCCAGGATCTATCTAATCATCACTTCCCCAAAGCTCCACCACTGCTGTGCTCAAAATCTCACCCCTGCTCTTTCAGGAGCCTTTTGGAACATTCCAGATCCAAACCACAACACTTATTATATTAAGTCACCTTCTTCGGGAAAAACCTTCCTTTTAACTTCCAATATACTTTAAGCCTTCTCTTTGGGTCATTCTATAAGTTCTGCAACAGCATTTTCTCATACTTGTATACTTATTTTTTAAATTATTTTGTAAAATGCATTTGTAACCTGCAGGAATGTAACCCAGCCCTCTGCTCCTGTCTCCCCTCCGCACTGTTGTATTTCAGAAGAACTTGAGTTTCATCTCATTCTAGTATAGATTTTTGCTTCAACCTATCAAAAAAAAAAAAAAAGGCCCATCAAAGAAATACTTGTTGTACCAATAATACTGCATAGTTCCTACACACCATGTTGAATCAATTCAAACTGCTTCTGTTTTGTATAGTTTTCATCTCTGATTTTGAAAATGAGCTTTCGTGCTGCTGGCATCACGAAGTCACTGGAGGCTTGGATGGAAGCTGATTTCCTTCAGAGTGTTGACAACTGCTCTTGTCCCTCAATCAGGGCTCTTCTCACCTGAGACTGCTTTTAATTATCTGCCCAAACATTTTTTTTTCCAAATGCACAATGACATTGTCAATTCAAACCTAAATATTTATTAGAACGGATTTGCCTTTCCAAATCTCAAGAGAAATATTTTTTTTTCCTTCCATCAGTACCAGATTTGAGACTTCCAAGTTTCTTTGTTGTGTATTCTGTGTGATGGGCTTTTGTTCCGTGTTTCCTACATGTTGAAGGTTCAGCCTCCTCGCACCCTAACTTTAAGCAGCCCTCCTACTTGACTCCATCTCAGACAATTATTTTTTTCTTTTCTTACATGTACATAAACATGATATATCTTCCACCAGATGATTTCTTGGATTCCATACAACACAGTACTATATAATAGAATAAAAAATGGAAGTATAATACTGGTTTAATAGCAGTTATGTAAGTACATTTATGTAAATTTACATAAAACAGTTATGTAAATTTACATTTTTAATAAAAGAAACATTCTGGCTTCTTTTAGCTAATAAGATCTTCACATTCCTACAATTTTTCACAGAAGTTTGCATTTGGCTGTGTAGTTTAAATAGTCGCCTCCTAGCTTTCCTTTACAAAACATTTTTTTCCTGCAACTTCCTGCATAATCAGCATATTAGTACAAATTTTACATTTGCCCACCAAAACCCACAGCAGCCTACGCTGTGGTCTGGTTGATGGAAAACATGTGATATTACTAAAAATCATCAACAAAACACACCCATGTGGGATCATACTCCTCTCCCTTCAAAGCAAGCAAAATCCCTTTGGGATAGCCATTATACTGTTCCCTAATACGGCAAATTCAAAACTGTCTCATGTACCCCCAAAAGACCTTTTTCTTTCTTTTTTCTTTTTTCTTTCTTTTTTTTTTTTTTGGTACCATGATTGAACTCAGGGGCACTTGACCATTGAGCCTCATCCCCAGCCCTATTTTGTATTTTATTTAGAGACAGGGTCCCACTGAGTTGCTTGGTGCCTCACTTTTGCTGAGGCTGGCTTTGAACTCTAGATCCTCCTGCCTCAGCCTCCTAAACTGCTAGGATTACAGGCGTGTGCCACCATGCCAGGCTCCCAAAGACCTTTTTCAACATATGATTAAACCCTTTAACTTCCGTGATTGAACCCTCTATTTGAAAATAACCCTAGCTAGGTTTGTGCTGTGCGATATTACATGGTTAGTGATTGTTAAGCCTTCACTCAGCTCCAGCAATGAGCTGACTGCTTTTTATACACAATCACTTTACTCCTTACAGCAAACCCAAGAAGAGGAAATTTACTTTACTGGTTAAAAAATAGAGGCTTGTAGTTTAGTAACTTCAATGAGCTCCCACAGCTGGGAAGAGGTGGAATAAGAATTTCAGCCTAGAGAGAGTGAATCGCAGGTCCACCCTCTAAGCCACCACACTATATGTATTGCTTACTGCTTTGAGAAAAGGGGAAAAAAAAACAATGATGGAAATAAACATGGCAGTTTGCACAGCAATGCAAATAAACTGGATTTGTTAAAAGCAGCCATACTCAACAACCAGTCAAATTTTAGACAAATATTTCCACACTTATCAACATGCCAAGAACAATGCTTGCAACCACAAGAGCAGTTGTTTTAAAAAGTACTGAGCTCACACATGGGTCATCATTTTAATTTCCTTTACAATCACCATGCATCCTGAACTTTTCTATCTCGTCCATCCCACACAGAGAGTGAGGCTCATCTCCATGGGTCTGTTAGAACACTGACCTCATAGTGGGTAATGTATATTTCCGCTGAAGTCTCACTGTGCAGGCCAGAGCTGAAGGCAAGCATTAGTATAGATCAAGGCCAGTGAAGTGGGTAATGAGGTTTGGTACATAAAACACTTGGTATAAATGCAGGGGAACTTCTGGCTTTTCTTTAACATTAACTGCTTCGAAAGGCATCACGTGAAATGGAATGCTTGGAAGGCCAGTAGCTGAAAGGAAATAATTTTCCAAGCAGACCACTGGTAGCTTCAGCTAGATGCCTTTCACAAATATGGAGCTGTGTGCATGTAGTGAGTTATTTTTAATACACACTCCATGGGGCGACTGCTAAAACGGATGGCTGAACCTGAAGAGCATCACCCACCACAGCAGAAATGAGGAGTTGAAGGGCCATTCCCATCAGCTTCACTGGAGGAAGATGGTCTGAATCCTCACACACATACGTACGCTTACAAAAGACACAATTAAAATATCCAAGCAGACAGTTTTCATCTCCTCAGGTAAAAAGTGTTCTTACATATTCAGATTCATAGGACCTGAGCCACAGAGGGTGGTAGGTGGGGGGGGGGTCAGGAGGGGTGGTCATAAAAATAACATTAAAAGGATAATTACATTCTTTCTTGAACTTTTAAAATCTTGTCTTGTTCCACTTTCAACTGTCTTTCAGATGGGTCTGTATTAAGCAAATGCTTCTCAGATCCATACGGTCACATCTATATTGCTTTCTTCAGAGCCAGGTGTAATTCTCATTATCCAATGCCAAGTGTTTATCCCTGTGGCAGGGCAGGGTGAGTGGTAGGTGATGGGAGAGAAAGAAAGAAAGAAAGAAAGAAAGAAAGAAAGAAAGAAAGAAAGAAAGAAAGAAAGAAAGAAAGAAAGAAAGAAAGAAAGAAAGAAAGAAAGAAAGAAAGAAAGAAAGAAAGAAGGGAGGGAGGGAGGGAGGGAGGGAGGGAGGGAGGGAGGGAGGGAGGGAGGGAGGGAGGGAGGGAGGGAGGAAGGGAAGAAGGAAGGAAGGAAGAAACTAGTCCCAGGATTCTTTCCCTCCCTCCTTTTCTGCCTTCCTTCCTTCTGTTCTCCTTCTGTCCCTCCTCTCCTCTCTGTCCCTCTTTTCCCTCCTTCCCTCCTCCTTCTCTCCTTCCCTTTCCCCCTCCCTCCTTCCTCCCATCTATCTGCCTTTACATCATTTCCTTTCTAACATTTTAATAGCCTAATGTGTGCAGGTGCTGCGCTATCTGCTGGGTTCATGCTACTCCTCATCACTAATTACACTGGCTTGTCATTATCAATCTCAAGGGCTTCACACCCTGTGTCTGATGGCTGCCTCCTTAGTTTACTTTAGGCTCCCTGAAATCAGGGGCCATGGCATATACCTCTTTGGTTCCCTCTGTCCACTATGGGATGTCTTGAGTTTGTGCAGTGCATAGCAGGACAACCTTGATGGAGTGTTGGGCCACCTGACTCCCAGCTCCATCATGTACAAGGTAACCTCAGGTAAGTCGCCTGCTCTCTGGCACTTCCACTTCCTCCTGTGAACCCGAGGAGATCGTAGTGCGAGTCCATCCATCCACAGAAGTCGGCTTGTGCACAACATCATAATGGGAGCAAAGTCACTTTACAAAGCCGTCCTTGCCTGGGAAGGTGCTCCTAAGCAAAATTCAGAAGAACTGAACACCAGAGCCTTGTCCACCTTCTGTTAGAAGTGTGTCTCTGGCATCACCTTCCTGACACGGAAACCAGAGCATGACATGCCCCTGCTTCAAACACTTGGGCTTTAGTACAAAGTCCGGCTCTGTACACACAGGCTTGGTGTCCGTTCAGCTTTGTCATTTTCCACTCTTACCCATCAGTCAGGTGTGAAGGTCACATTCTGCCTTCCCAAGCATACTAAGTCACAGTGGAGGCCTTTGCTGTTTTGAGGCCTTCCTTGAGGCACTGCCTTTCTTAGCCCTGTCCAAGGAGAGACCAGGTACCCTTCTCCAGAGATACCACAGAATTTTATAACACCCCTGATGTCACCCTACTTCCTCTGTCCTGTAGGTATTTGCATCATGCTTATCCATATCTGTCACTAGATTGGTGCTGGGTTTTTTTTTGTTGTTGTTGTTTTTTGTTTTTTTTTGTACTGGGGATTGAACTCAGAGGCACTTGACCACTGAGCCACATCCCCAGCCCTATTTTATATTTTTATTTAGAGACAGGATCTCACTGAGTTGCTTCGCACCTCACATTTGCTGAGGCTGGCTTTGAATTCATGATCCTCCTGCCCTAGGCTCCCCAGCCGTGGGATTACAGGCTTGCACCACTGTGCCTGGCTAGATTGGTGCTTCTTGAGGGTGGAGTTCTAGTAGCATATGACACATAGAAGACACTCAATAAATGACTTGTCAGGTGGGAATATATGTGAATGAATGAGAAACGTTTTGATGAGCAAGGAAGAGATTATTTACGGAGGTGCAGAAGATTCTGGAAGGACTACCTGGGAACTCCCTTAGTGTTACTGATTCAGCAAACCAGACTTGACACTCAATAATAATGTTCTTTCCCAAAGATGTCTATGTTTTAGTCTCCAGATCCTTCGAAGAAGTTACCTTTCATGGTAAAGGTGAACTAAAGTGGAAGATGGACTTAAGGATGTTAATCAGTTGACTTTAACATGGGAAGATTATCTTGAATTATCCAGGTGTGACCAGTGTCATCACAAGGGTTCTCAAAAATAGAAAAAGTAGCCAAAGAAGACGTAGGAGTAGTTAGATGTGAAGAGGATTCCACTTACCCCTGGAGTCTTAAAAACAGGAAGGATGGGGCTGGGATTGTGGCTCAGCTGTAGAGCGCTTGCCTAGCATGTGCGAGGCCCTGGGTTCAATCCTCAGCACCACATAAAAATACATAAATTAAAGATATTGTGGCCAACTACAACTAAAAAAAAAATTAAAAAACCCAAAAAACAAAAAACAGGAAAGAGGCCATGAGCCAAGACGTGGGCCCTTGGAAATTCTAGAAAGGCAGAGAGATTCTCCCCTAGGATCTCCAGAAGGGAATACAGCCAAACACATTTGGCTTAGTTTAGTAAGACCTTTGTATGACTTGTGACTTAAAAAAATCCCTGTAAGATAATACATCTGTGTTCTAAGTAGTAGGGTTCCCGGTACCTTGTCATAACAGCAATAGAAAACTAATATGCCAGAGAAGAAAGTATAAGACTCAATTAGGACAAATCACTCACCTCTTGGTGCTTCACTTTCCTGATCAACAAGGTGGAGGCAAGCATCCCTAATCTAAGGTCGGTGTTGGAATCTAAGACTTAGCAGTAACCATGTGTCTCTGGCAAGAGACTTAAACCCCTCTGTGCCTCAATTTTCTTATCTGTGAAACAGGGGCAACAACCGCATTGGGTGAGGATTGAAGTGAATCCATGCAAAGTGTTTAGAACAGTGTGTGATTATCATTTGGAGAGGAGGTATCATACTTCTAGAATTTAGTGATGGCAGCCAGGGATCCTGGGCATCCCAGGGCAGTCCTTCACAATGAAATAGTTTGCTAGACCTCCAAAAAAAACCCACACACCCCTGTCACATTTTCATGTGTGCACCAAGGGTGACTTTTACATAGAGGTGCTAATGTGGAACTTCTTCATTAATACCTCTAGTGTAGAATTTATCTATTGACATTCTGTTTAAAAAGAAATAATGTCTTTCCTCATTATGTTAATGTTGGGACATTCCATTATTTAATTTATTTATTTATTTTAAAGAGAGAGAGAGAGAGAGAGAGAGAGAGAGAGAGAGAGAGAGAATTTTTTAATATTTATTTTTTAGTTTTCGGTGGACACAACATCTTTGTTTGTATGTGGTGCTGAGGATCGAACCCAGAGCCACGCACATGCCAGGTGAGTGCGCTACTGCTTGAGCCACATCCCCAGCCCGAGATTACATTATTTTAAAATTTAAATTAGAGACATACTCTATTATTTATGAGATTTATTTCATGATAGTATAAGGGATGTTAACAAATTTGTTATTCAAAGTGTGCTTTGGATCTGAATTCAGAGAGAATAAAATTTACAGGTAGCTACACCCAGCTATTCAACGAAGAAAACCAGGGCCCAAACAAATTTGGTAACTTGTTAAAAAATGAAACTCAGGTCTCAAGACTTTTATTCCAGAATCTGAGTATTTAAGAATCTATATGGCTTAAACAAAGTAAGATTCCTCAAGGAAGACATTCTCTTCCAATCCTGCCACAAAAAACACTGTCCACCGGTTAGCCCCATCTTCCTGTTCCACAACCCCCACTTCCACCACCAGAGAAAGTGATACAAAAAGGAGATTCCAGATGACCTAAGCATCCTGGAGCAGAACTAAACGTTCGCCCCGTGGACACAGTTCATGTTTAGCACTGTCCCTGGCTTTCTCCTTTGAGTTTTTACTTTTTCTAATCCAGTTCCATGGGAGCCTTTTGGACCCAGGGATACGCTGTCTAGCCCCACCTCCACACTTCAACATGAATCTTCTGGAACATTCTGAACAACTCAATCTTGACAAAGTTACAGAATAATTAATTTTATTATTGTCTCAATTATAAAAAGTTGACACATATTTCAAATTACTATTTTACAAACCAACTAAGGAGCAAAACCTCTTCCCACACACAAGAGCTGCCAAGGACACTTACGCAGGTGTGCCCTGCCCATCCGCAGAATATTCCAGTCACATTGCAGTCTATGAGAATGCTGCCCTGGAATTATAGGTTCCAATACCTGTGTGGTTGATTGTAGGGTCCTTGATCCCCTCCATGAGAAATGAGTACATGGTATGAAAATTTCTGATGGTAAGTCTAATGAGTACTTAGTAGCCAATGGCTTAATTGGCACTTTGTTTGCTACTGAAATCTGAATTGTAGTTTAGTCTCCGCACTAGCCATGTGTTCAACCTTGTCTCTCTGTGATAGTGGGCCACACCATAGCAGCTTCCTTATGATGGCCAGACACGTGTTGTATCCAGATTTTAAGACTTTATCCTCCTTTCCTCCCCTTCCTTTGGAGTATTCTGTACCATTCCAGCTTCCTGCTCAGGATAGTCTTCAGTTCTTTAGCATATCTGGGGAATGGGGCAAAATGCCAGGAGCCCAATAGCTTCAACTGGCTCTAGTGCATAGTACCATGTGTGCCTAGAGGTTGAAGGTATGAACTTTTAGATCACATAGACCAAGACTTCTGATGTGCTCCTGGTCCTTTAAGCCAATAACCTAGTGTTCATAAATTTTAGTTTCCTCTTTAATAAAGTGAGCAACAATAGTATTGGCCTTACAGAATTACTTTAAGTGTATCATGAATAAATGCAAATAAATTCTAGGATGCTCAAGAAATGTGAGTTATTATCATGATTCTTGATCCTCAGATTCTGTTTAAATCCTGTGGCCCCCAAAGGAATGATCTCTTCCAGCATTACCATTCAATTTCAGTTAAGAAATATAAACTCCGGTAAAGGAAAAGGAAAGGATTGCTCCTTAGAAGGGACAGTTTCCTGTTTGTTTCATTTAAATTGTAAAAATACTTTCAGCAGGCATTGATGTAGGCCCTTTATGCTCTTCCATAGGATGTACCAGTGAAGTAAGGAGGCCCAGCAGTTTCCTTATTCCAATTTTGCAGATGAAGGCACTAAGATTCAGGGAAGAAGACATAACTCTGTGGCAGAATCTAGCACTAGAATGGCTGGGTTGAAACTTGCTGTTCCTGGTTTCACTTTGCAGGGTGTTCTCCTAGTAGAGGTAGTAACTTTCCACAAGGGGGCGCAGGTGCAGAAATGGTGCACACTGATGGTGGGTGGGGTACTAAACTAATCCCCCAAAACTCCCTCAAATAAAATAAAATAAAACCAAACTAAAACTGTATATTTGGCATAAAAAATATATCTTTAAAAATCTCCCTTAGTGCTCTAGTCAACCAGATTACGTTCCCAAAGCCTCTCGTAGAAATTTTAGACTTAACCCTGCATTCAGAATATGAGGTGTGTGTTTTAATGAAGCCTTGAGGGTGGTTCTAACAAATCTCCTCAACTGGGAATCTCTGCACTAGGCCAGCTACAAAAGAGAGGGTTTTGATGTCTGCCTTGAAGTATGACCATGACCACCACATTCCGGACACTGTAGGACCTACCAAACAAGAGACAGTCTCTTGAGAGAGGCCTGCATTTGTATCTCTTCTTAGCAGTCAATTTCTTAAAAATTGGGCTGGGGAAAAGTCTTCCACACTGAGCCAAAGTTGTTCACTTCTAGAAGGCCCCAGGTCTTCTCTACACGCCCTGCCTGCAACATATGGCAGTGTTCTGAAAATGTCATGTGAGGGGTTTTGCAAAACTTCAGTTTTTGGTTGCTGTCTCAAGAAAACTACACAGCTGTTTGATTTATTTTATTTTTCTAAGTTTAATTTTAACTACACAGAATCAGCTTTTTCTTTTGTATTTATTTATTTTTCTCTTTTCTGGTGAGAAGTTTTTTTTTTGTTTGTTTTGTTTTGCTTTTTTACCTCTTTCTCAAATCAAATCATTATTCATTAAATAGAAAACTAGAAGAGGAAATAAAGAAGGGACATAATAAAGGACAATGTTTAAACTAAAAAAAAAAAAAAAAAAAGGCTTTCCTTTTGTCTCTCTTAGCCCGGATATCAGTAGGTATTTCAGGCTGAGCATGTACCCAGCAGTTTACAGTCCAAACTGCACTTGTCCAGATCCTACCTTGTCCGGGTGTCTCTTCTCTCCCAAACCAGCACACTGAGTCCAGAAAACTTTTTTTTTTTCCTGTTTACTTATGTTAATCATCAAGCCAAAGCAAACACTTTCTGGATCCAGGATGGTAATTAAATATGAAGACATCACAAAATCCTCTAGACAAATAAGGGGGGAAAAAACCCTCTTTGTATTCTAGATCAGGAGTTGCATCAGCTGTCACACACCTAGCAAAGTTTCCTGACTTGGAACCTTGTGTGTCACACACCAGCATAATTAGGTGACAACTAAATTTACTTAAAGTCTTAGTTTGGGTCTTAAATTAATTATTATATCACAATGTCTCAGTTGAAATAGGTTTCAGAAGCTATGAATTCATTTATTCATCCACTCTGCCTGCATGTCATTGAGCACCTAAGCTCAAGAGAGAACTATAACTAAATAAAAGCCCCCCTTCAGGACAACTCAATCTATAGAAATAGAATTACTACATGATATTAGGGTCCATACAGTAATACCCACAGCATTAAAGAGAATAATAGATCACATGAGAGAAATGCAGCTATAGGAGAAAGGAGAAATTACCAGTAATTACCAGCCTGCCTGCCCTTCTTCCCCACATAGAGCCACAAGTCCTCCAACAGGTATAAAAGGGCCTTCCTATTCTATTCACAGTCAATAATTAGGGGGTTAGGGACATGAGACCTTAAGAGAGAGAGTTTCTAAGGTTCCTCACATGCAGGAGAAACTTTACAAATGCAAAGTTGATTCCACACCACTCTGAAAAGGCTCCAGAAAACACAGGCAGAAAAATCCTTTCAGTTCTCCACCCCCGGGAACCTGGAATCCCGACTGACTGGCCAAACACGGGCCAGTGGAAGGGAACTCATGCCTCACTGCAACACATTTCCCAGTCTTTGGCACTACTCCCAAGGCAGAGCCCCAGGGTCTCCTATTTGCATGAGGGATGTGGGGAAGGACTGCTGGAGTTTAGCATTCAAAGACTGCCACCTCTCTCTGGTTCCTTTATGATTCCATTCAACCCTTCAAGGCTGGGTTGCCCAGGTTTCTGAGGGGGACATTTTGATAAAGGATAAAACTATCAGGTTCGTGGTTAATCAATGGCCCTGATTTGCAACTTGGACCAGTTAACATACCGTCCACTCTTCCTGTGCTGTTCCACTTTCCAATCCCTACACTGAATTCGGATCGACTGTTGATAAAAATGAAACAACATGCATTTAGCACTGGAGCCCGTCAAGAAACCCAGCTTTCCTTGCCTTTTCAGGTACCTACTCCTGGGTCAAGGCCTGTAACGTCCTGGGAGTGAGGACAAGTCGTACCCAGGTGGACGAAAGTTGTCAAAACTCAAAACTCCATGCTGAGGCCACCCTGATCCACTGGCCCTAACACACACACAAACACACACACACACACACACACACACACACACACACACCGCGGGCCCTGGGGTATAAGGACACCTGGCTGCCTGTGAGTGTGGCAGACGGTAGGTGTGCGCGGCACGCGCGGCGTTAACCCCTTACCTTCCAGCAGCACTTCCTTGCCGGCTCGTTTGAGCGCCTGCACCGCCTCATCGTGGGTGGCGTCCCGCAGGTCTGCGCCGTTCACTGACAGGATGGCATCGCCCACGTACAGGGCTTGGGTCTGGTCGGCCGCCAGACCCTTGAAGATCTTGCTGATGAGTATAGGCATTTTGTTCTCCTTGCCCCCCTTGATGCTGATGCCCAGACCGCCCAACTCTTGCTTCAGCACCTTCACGCCGCGCTTCTGGTTGGAGATGGACTCGGGCACCTGCTCCGGCAGGTCGGTGAAGGCTGTGCGGACCCCCGCGGGCGAGTCGGGGGGCTGCGCGCCTCCGGTACCCGGGTGCCCGGCCCCAGCGCCCCTGCAGAACGAGCCATTGGTGGCAGTCCCGATGCCATTGTACGCCGCAGCGCCCTCCTCACAGCTGAGAACCAGGGCGTCCTCGCTCAAGTTCACCAGAACTTTATGCCAGCGATCCCGCACCAAAACTTCCAGAAGACCGCTCCGCTGAGCCCGGCCGCCACCTCCGCCAGCCGGCCCAGCCGCCACCGCCGCCGCCGCTACCGCCATCTTTCCGGCATTCTTAAAATGCCATGTGATTGCAAAAGGGGGGAAAAGTGGGGAAGGGTTGCGGCGGGGAGAAAGCGGGGCCCGTGGGAGCGAGAGGAGCGCGTCCCGCAGGGAGCAGGCGGCACGCGGGACTCCGCTCCCGGAGTTCGCAGACGCACTCCGCGCGAGTTGGCAGGCGCAGCCCAGCTGGTTCCCCCTCGCCTGATCCTGGGCGGGGTGGAGCAACCTAAAACAAGGAGAGACCGAGACAGGGGAGGGGAAAAGGCCAGCTGCCAGCTGCAAAACCCCAAACCGAGGGGAGCCGCGGAGCAGCCAAGTGCTGGGGAGAATCCGTAGGAGGAGACACGCTCGCAGGGAAGGGCGGGGACCCGCCGCCCAGCGGCCGCTCACCTGTTCAGCCACCGCAGTCTCTGCGCTCACAAGCGACGCGCCGGCCCGGAGACCCTCCTACCTGGTCCACGGAGCGCACGTTGCGGCAGGGACAGCTTCCCTAGCTCCTTCCCCGCCCCGCGCCACTCCTGCCCGCCGAGTCCTTCTTTCTTCTCAACTCTCCCTTCTCCGTGGCCCACGCACCTCTCCTTGACAAGTGTTTGTTTCCTGTCTCAGTGCCCTCTCTGAATTCGTCTTAGTCCCCTTACCTTTCAGACCCTTCCTGTAGATGACCCTTAGCCCTATTCCTTCAGTTGTACGGTAGATTGAGGTCTCCGCAAACTGGCTTTTTCAAGTCAAGGCTTCGCTCTTTCTGCAGAATTTTTCCGTGTCTGTCCTTTCCTGGGAGGACAGTTGATGCAGACCAAGTCTTAGGCTGTCCCAGAGTCAAGAGGGGAAACTGGCCCACGCACCCAGAATGAAATATCTGCATAACCTGAGCTCCCTAAGCCCTCTTCTTCTTAATACTTAAGTCATCTTTCTGTCTGGCTCTGGATAGCTTCTTGTCTGCCCAAGGTTTTCAACAGATCTCGAACTGTCTCAGATCCCAGGAACAAATGTTCCTCCAACTGGAACCCAATCTGAACTCCATACTTTGTCCTATATCCCCCACCCCTCAGATCAAATGCTTTCTGAGGCTTTCTCTTTCTTTTCCAGATCCCACAGAGGAAGTACCCTACATAAGAACTCAGATGGAA
Organism: Urocitellus parryii; assembly: GCF_045843805.1. NCBI lineage: Eukaryota > Metazoa > Chordata > Mammalia > Rodentia > Sciuridae > Urocitellus > Urocitellus parryii. Next base: position 19,057,935 of record NC_135537.1, on the reverse strand, counting down.
TGGCTTATCTTTAAAGCATTTTTATAAGTTGCTTACTGGTATCTGAAAACTGCATTCTCCCCCCCAAGGTAACGATATTATAATTCTTGGTCACCTTCTTAGGCCAATCCAGAAATAGCACCATAAGATATATCATAGCTGGACATCCCAGACTTCTCCTGTCCTGGAACCTCTCAAGTTGTCCCTGGAGACTCCAAGCAGGTCTCATCGTTCATTTAAAGTGTTTCAAACTTCTCATATACCTTCCTTTCCCACGGAGTGCTCTCTTTCTCTACACAAAACAAAACTCACTAATCTGCCAGTACCTCAAGGTGAACTCAACCCAGCAAGGTGTCTGAAGGCAGGAAATCTTACTGAACATGTGTATCATTCCACTGATGTGTATCATCATCAAAAGTTCTGTATTCTTTCCAGAATGACTTACTCTTTTAATCAAATGCATTCCTAAAGAGTGAAATCTCAGTCAAAGTCGTATAATGAATTGAAAATATTTGTAGGTTTTCTTGAGAAGGGGGTGTCACTGTGGGTCTGAGATTAATGCTTCTGTTTTCAGCTCTCCCCTTTCCTGTATTTTCATACCCACTGGTTTTCTAAGAGCTCTTAATTCTTTCATGCAAAGGTACCCACATCAGGAACTGCATTCTTGGGGGCTCTTTATCCCTTAATGATGCACAGGATTCAACAGTGAGCTGACAGCTGGTATTGCTATTGGGAGGAAAGTCAGCCAGGTCTGGCCCTTGCTTAAGAGGCCGAGGACTTTTGAACACCACTATGCAGGGAAGTCAGAGTCTAGGACTCTGCATTCTACCCCAAAACATTAAGGTTGAGATAGACACTAAAATGCCAGGGTGAAGATTTTGAAATCCAAACCAATTTGTCCCAAGACCACATATTCTCCATTAACAGCGTGCCTACATATTTCTTCTGTGGCCAAACAATTTGGGAGGCCCACACACACCACAGGTAATTTATCAATTTGCCATAAGAAATTGCAGGCTCTGGGATGGGACTTTCTCAGAGTCTCTGTGATAGGCACATTTTTTTTCTGTGTGAGCAAATCTACATGGGAAGAAGTATGCTGCTTATTGAAATTTGCATCAGGATGAGGAGAGACAAGTGTTGAGTATTATTAGGCTTGAGGCGTGCATGTTAGCCAGAGATGGCCTTGCCAGTGGAATTATAATTACAGCCCTGTTTTAAGTGCTTTACAGATATTAACCTAATCCTCCCTGCAATTCTTGGGGGTGCTTACTGTTATTATCACTCCCATTTTACAGGTGAAGAAGTGGAGGTATGAGTTTAATAACCCACTTGGGTCAGGTAATTAGTAAGTGGCAGAGGCAGTATTTGAAACCAGTTATAAAGTTGAGACTCTTAACCATTGTCCTACAGTCTCTTAAAAATATTCAAAGCCTGTCAGCGACAGGCCCTGTGTCATCTGCACACTGTAGTCAGCCTTTCCCCTGAGAGGGAATCACCACAGGTGAAGGAAGAACAAAACTTCTGGCCAGGAGTGAAAGAGAGAAAGTGGAGGGGGCGGGGTTCCACTATCCCCTTTGAGAGTGCGACCCAATGACCTGAAGACCTCCCACTAGGCCCCACCTGTAAAGTTTTTGTCACTCCCCAAATGCACCAAATTTAGACCAAACCCTAACACCAGGGACTTGGAGGGACATTCTGGATTTAAACTATGTGAGATCCTTATAGGTTCTTGCTTTTAAAGAAAGGTGACTGGAAAGGACTGCAGAGATTTCATGCCTCTTCATTTTAGAAATGTGACATTTGAAACTCAAGGCTGTATAATGAGTTTGTGGCAAAGCCTAGTCTGGTTATCCTCACTATCAGTCCAACTTTAATATTCCAGAAATGAAAACTAAAAGCCCCACTTTTACCAGATTTCTTACACTTAGCTCATTCCCTGTTCCGTTTCTGCATGTCCTAATCTTTGATTGCCATTTCCCACCCACCCCAAACCGGGTTTCCTGTATTCATTTTTCCCATGGGATACTCATTTTCCTACAGATGTCTAGGAGGACTTAGACTTGCAAGAGTAAGTCTCACAGTCTTACTCTTGCAAGAGTAAGAGTCTTTACTCTTGGAGGCTGAGGATACATGACAATGGAGCATTGTGTAGCTGAAGGAACAGTGGGTTGTCCATTTATTCTGCAGTTTTTGTTGTGTGCTGACCATGTCCTAGGCCTATTGTAGGTGCTGAAATGTGGGAACAAACCGGCAAGGTCCTGCCTTATGAAGTTTGCAGCAGATAGTAGGTAGAAGTGGAGACGAATTTTATGCACATACTTTTGATTAAAAGCAAATGCACAGAATGGACATTGACTATGGCAAGAGGCTACTAGAGTTGGAGACTACAAGAATGCTTTTTTGAAATGACATTTGGACTGAGATATGTATGCTAAGAAGAGGGAAGTCTTGCAAAGATCTAGGGAAGAGGGTACCTGGGAGAAGGAAGGGTCAGTGCAAAGCATCAAGATGGAGCTAAGCCTGTCTGATTCAAGAGACCAAAATGAGGTCAGTATGTCTGGGGTAGCCTGTGGGAGGAAGAACAAGGTAGGAGAGGAGACTAGAGGCAGAGGCTGGACCAGATCCCGAGGTGGGGCCTCGTAGGATTACAACACAGACTGTCCTCTTTATCTTCTTTGGGCTTCAACAACCACATGTTTTGGGTTTTTTGAAAGAGTCTTGGTTTCAAATATTACTTCCTATTTACCTACTAAGCAAATGTCTACTTGTTAGAGCACATGATCTAAAATTTAAATTTGGAAAGTACAATTACTGTACTTTTGACACTACTTCTTTTTTGTGTGTTTTATTTTTGTTTTTTAAATTTTTATTTCTTCTTTTTAGTTATACATGACAGTAGAATGTATTTTGACATATTATACATACATGGAGTATAACTTCCAATTTTTTTTTGGTTGTATATGATGTGTAGTTATATTGGTTGTGTATTCATATATGAAAAAAGGAAAGTTATGTCCAATTTATTCTACTGTCTTTCCTATTTCCATCCCCCCTTCCCTTCATTCCCCTTGTCTAATTCAATGAACTTCTATTCTTCCCTTTCGCTACCCCTTATTGTGTATTAGTATCCACATATCAGACAGTACATACAGCCTTTGTTTTTTTTTTTTTTCTGAGAGGGGGATTGGCTTATTTTACTTAGCATGATAGTCTCTAGTTCTATCCATTTCCCGGCAAATGCCAAAACTTAATTTTTCTTTATGGATGAGTAATATTCCATTCTGTTCCATTCCATTTCAAGAAAATATACCACATTTTATTTATCCAGTCATCTCTGTAAAAGCCACCTAATTTGGTTTCATAGCTTGGTTACTGTGAATTGAGCTGCTATAAAAATTGATGTTGACACGACTTCTTAAAGAATAGAGCAAGTTTAGGGGGCTGCCCCAGTACAGAATAGAGATTGGTACAGAGTGAATAGTGAAAAAGAAATGGAGAGCTCTTGGGTATCTGGTGTGCATCAGAAAACAGAATGAAAGAAGAGCAAGGAGGGTTCACAAAATGTTAATACACATTGAGGAAACATTGAGTCCCTGCTCTCATGGAAAACTAAGGTAAGTGCTGGAGGTAGGCATACCCAGTGATACAGAGAAGACAGGAAGACTGACACACGAGGAGCACCCAGGCAGAAGGAGGTGGCTTCAGTCTTCAGATTCCAAATCATGCTAGGTCAGTGATTCTTTCTTTAAAGATAAATCACCGATACAACCAGGGTGGGGTATGGCCTATCAACAAAAGAAGGCTGAGCAGTTTCTTTATTCTCTGGTGTGCCCCAGTTGGCTAACAGGTACTTCAGCATCCAAAAAGCATCAGGAAACACCCTCATTGCATATACCTGCATATTCCTGGGCAGGTCCTTAGTAAACTAGATAGTCAACCACCCAGACCCTCAGTGAACATGTCAATCAGGTAAGAGTCAATGGATTTCTCGCTCATTTAGGATTATTAATTATTCTATTACTCACTGTGTAGACTTTTTTTTTCAGTGCTGGATTGTAAAGTAATTAGTTGTTTTTCCTCTGCCTTCGCTTAGTGAATTTCCCTTTTACTTTCCTTCCATAACAACCTGCTGTTGAAACAAACTTTCGACCAGGATGTCAGTGTCTGTGATAAAAATTTAAGTAATTTTTCATAAGGGGTGTTACCTTTTGTCAGTTTTTAATTGTCAGGTTAGATTCCACTGGAAAGACCGGTAGAATACAATGTATGTGTCACGTCCTAGGAGGCAGATCTTCCAACACACACTGGGAACTTTAGCAAGTCAGCCTGGCAAGCATGCTGCATGTGTAAGGTGAAAGGAGTGAGAAGTTGACATTTCCTCCATATGCATCTTTAAAATAATATGATATAAATTCAAAATGATGATTTCATAACCTGGTAAAACCACTCCGGATTCCAAAAGAGGTTAGTTATTAAATTACTAGGCGAACCTTTATCATACGGGATGTATGTGTGAGGAAACCTCAAACTCCTTTCTCTACCATCTCCACTTCTGTTATGGAGACACTTCTGTGAGCTCCTCCCTTGGTCCACGAGAAATAGCAAACTTCCTTCCTTACGCTGCCGCACAGCCTGAAAGCCTATGTTCATAAGTCACAGGAAGCACTCCTTCCTGCTCCAGAAGTTCCCTCCCAGATGTCCTCCCTGTTCACTCTTAGTGCTGAACTCAGTCCACAAGTATGTCCATGTTCAAATTCTTTTTTATTCTGGAAGGATTTTTCATCTTTCCTTTCTACATCAGTTCCTTCTTATCCATAATGTTGCCTTCCATGGTTTTAGTTACATATAGTTAACCACAGTCTGAAAATATTAATGGGAAATTCCTTCCGGAAATAAACAGTTTGTACATTTGAATAACACCATCCTGCTCCATCTCAAATCAATGCTTTGCCCAGTGTATCCACTCTGTATGTGCTATCCGCCCCATAGCAGTTAAATCAGGCAGAAAGACCACATTCATATAACTTTTATTGTAGCATATTGTTATAATTTTCTATTTCACTGTTATTGTTATTAACCTCCTGCTAAACTTTATCATAGATGTGTATGTGTAGGAGAAAAACATGGTATGTATAGGATTCGGTACCATTCAAGGATTCAGGCATCCAACTGCAGGACTTGGAACATATCCCTCACAGATAAGGAAGACTACTGTATCTCCTAACTCTTAACTGAAGCTTCGAGAATCACCTAATATCACATCCTCCACCACACTGCCTTTCCTGTCAAGGACATTAACTTCTACTGCTCTGGGAGTCACTCAATACTCTTGCTGCCTGGGAATATTTTAAATCACAGAATGATTATTGCTTTTTATTTATCATTGCTTAACAAATTCTAGTAATTTTCTATTACTCTCTTAAGTCTAATAACATAGACCTTTCCAGATATATTAAGTTCCTGAGACTTTTTTCCCCTAACCAATGCATTCTTCACTATTATCAATTAAACATAGATGTCTTTAAGGTCTATTCTGAACTGGTTTTTTTTTTTTAACTATCCTTTCACTTCTAAACCTCAGTTTCTCACCTATAAAATGGGTAGGATTTGTTAAAATTATTGCATTTTAACTTGATTCTAATTTGGTAAATAGGAAAAATCACAAGAACGATCTAATTGGTAAGTCATATGAGATAATCTCGGTTCTTCCATATGTTAGATGATACAGTTTAGATATTCAGGTAAAAGGGTACTTCCTTGTGCTTATAGCATAAATATCAAGCTTCATGGAAAAGGAAGAGTTTGAGCTTAATGTTAAAGGATGGGCAGGCTTCAGTTTGAGAAGAGAGATACATTCCTATTAGAGAGACAAACTTGGTCAAAGGCAGGAAAAAAAGGAGGTGTAGATTATCTTCAGTGAGTAGACCAGTTTTGATGAGTTTGAGAAAGTAGTAAGACCAAGATCTGGTGAAAAGAGAGTGTTATTGTTCAGAGGACTTGGCTGCAGTTGACAGTATTCCAACAGATTCTTAATGTCAAATGGGAAGTGCATTGGTTCACAAAACAAACTGCCTCAAGTAGAACTAGAACCTGATACTAGCATACTTCATTCTTCCATCATGTTCAAGGCAAAACTGTAGATGGTAGCTCCAAGACCACAGTTTCCAGCTTGGTTTTCAGGAGGGAAATGGGGAGGAGAGGAGAAGGAGGAGGAAGATGAAAAGGAGAAGGAGAAGGAGAAGTCAAAAGAAAAAAAGAACCCAGGTGACTTAGCTTGGATCACATGTGTTTCTGGTGGCCACCGAGAGACACCATGATTGACAGCCTCCATCAAAGCCCTCTAGTTAGAGTTGGGAAGACAATCGTGGAAGAAAGAAGCATGTTTGATGGAAAAAATTTGGAAAGGAGTCTGGAACAGACCAAGTGAGAACTGCTCATGGTAAACCAATGGAGACCTTACCATAGAATTTATCATAAAAGTGCAAGGCAACCATTCATTCCTCCTAATCACGGGGCAGGGAAGAGTGCATGCCTGCTGGTGGCAGAATAAAGAATGGGTTGGTTTTGAAAGGCTGAAGTGCTCTAGCATGATCTCTCACACACAGTAGGGACAGAGGTGTACGGTGAACAGAAGGTAGGAAAATAACTTAGACTGCTCAATAGCCTAGGCAGGATAGCTATGAATTAGTATTTGTGTAAAAAAAAAAAAGAGAAAGGTTAAAGAAAGATTGACTGGCTTGTGATAATTTACCAGAGAGAGAACTAGGAAGACAAGGAAAGGTCAATGAAATAACAACTATCTCTTATTAAACCTTTATACTGTTAGTCCTTGTATGTACATAATATAGGCCATTGATTTCAGATAGAAACCAGGTGGCAGGTACTATCATTCCTATTTTGCAGGTGGGATTGTCAAGTACCACAAAGTCACACTTCTTAAAAGTGTTTGAGGCAGCCTAATTCCTAGGTTTCTTTCACTCCGAAATTAATGGTCATGACTGTTAGTTAGATGATCATTGAGGTGAGAGGATTTGTCAGGAGATGGTGTGGGGGCATTTTAGATTCCTCATGTATGAGGGAATTTTGGAATGGAATTTATAATCAAGAGGGAAGCAGAACTTAAAGGTTTGAAAAATTCTCAGCCCCGCCATATGAGGAATGAAAGGGTAAGTTTGGAAGAGAATGCCAAGGGTATGGCCCAGCTACATTTCATGAGGACATTAGAGGAAGCCAAATCCTGTTCATCAAGACAGTGGAAGAATGACCTCCAGAGATCTTTAAGGCTGCTAGTCTTGCCACAGGCCCAGAGAGCCAGGGCCTTGAGGGCAGAAAATTAATGTAGGGGCCCATGGTACCTGTCAGACCTCAGGGCTCACTGCCCAGGGCTGCCTCAGTTTCTGCTCCATAGTCTCAGTTGCCCTGCTGTGGATCAGGTGGAAGGCACCAGTGGGAAACCTTGGCAGTGTCTGTATTATGCCAACTCTGCAGGCGTGGAGGGGGTGAGAGCCGTGGAGCATGAGGACTTTTGCCTAGATTTCAAAAGAGGCTTCCGAAAGCCTGGGGCTGCAGGCAGAGGCTGCGACTGGGGCAGTGGTCCTCAAGACAGTCTCCAGAGGCCCAGTGCTAGAGAAGCAGAGGGGGTGGGCCCTCTTCCCCTCAAGCCAGAATGGTGACCAATCGGTGAGCCACTCCAGCCTGGGAGGCACTGAATTCTGACCACTCAGAGCTGCTGCTGGGCTATATTCTGCAAAGATGTGGTTCTCTGCAGCTTTAAGCACCCAAACCCCACCTCAGTGTGTCAGAAAGGTGGGATGTGGAGTAAAGGATGATGACTCTATTGTGTTGGGATTCAGTGTTTGTCCCGTTGGGGTCTACCGATCCCTTTCTTCCTTCCTAGTTCTCCCTCTTGGGATGGGAATGTTTGACCTCTGCCTGTCTCACCCTTGTATTTTGGAAGCACAGGACCTGTTTTATTTCACAGTTTCACATCTGGAGAGCGATTTGCCGCAGGGCAACTCATGCTTTGGGTCTCACCCATTTCTGATTTAAAGGAGACTTTGAACTTAGACTTTAAAGCTGATACCGACCGGAACAAGTTAAGACTTTGGGGAATATTGGGATGGAATGAAGATATTTGTATGTGAAAAGGACATGATTTGAGGGGATCAAGGGTGAAGCCTTCATAAATGGAATTTTCAAACTCAGAACATGGCTAAAGGAAGCTAGTTAGGCTCTTCCATCCTCCACCTCTCCTGTCTTGTGAACACTCAATACCCATCCCCACTGGAGAACAGAAACGAGGCATCATCTTGAAAGAGGAGACTGGATCCTCACCAGACAACAAGCCTGCCATTGTCTTAGTTTCAGACTTTCCAGCCTCTAAAAAAGATTTTTAAAAATATTTTTTCTTTATTATAAATTATGCATGGGGCTGGGATTGTGGCTCAATGGTAGAGCGTTTGCCTGGTACATGCAGGGCCATGGGTTTAATCCTCAGCACCACATATAAATCAGTAACATAAAGGTATTGTGTCCAACTACAACTAAAACATAAATATTTTTAAAAAATAAATTATGCAGTCTCAGGTATTTAGTTATAGTAACACAAACAGACTAGGACAGCATCATTTGCTTAAACTAGATTCTAATGTGATCAAGGGAAAAACTACAGAGAAAACAATAGCGGCTCTTGAGTAATGATGAAAAGATTAAGAAAAATCAAAGAGTAGTCCTTGACAAACGTTAAAAGCAGAATCAACAGAATCTGGCTTTCACATTGAATGTGTAGAGCAAAGGAAATGTTTGGCTGTGGGAGAGAAATTTGTAACTGTATGCTAACTTGTGAATCGTTCCTGTGAGTAATTAAACCAGAACTCTACGAAAATAGCAAGTAATTGCAAACCTTAGAAGCTGCGGACACATTAAAAGACAAAGGGCAATGCTGTATTTTACTTCTGAAATGAAAATGCAAACCCTCTGAAACATCACAAAATACACTGTCCAGTGAATGCAACTCCAACAAGCAACTGAATGCCTGAAAGCTCTGGTCTGCCTGGGGTCAGGACAAAGAAAACTAGAGCAAGCTAAAGGCAGAGCATGGAAACATCCCAAGGCAGCTGCCTCCTCTCTCATCTCCATGGGTATAAATATTTTGTGCTACAGGGGAAGGGGATTATGGTGGAAGACGAGGGGACAGAATTCTCCCAGAAAAATGCTAGAACAGAATGGCAAGGTTAGGAGTGACCAGAGGACTAGTCTAGGCAACAGTGGAGTAAAATACTCTGACAAGTATTTTAAAGGCGAAAACTGGACTCATACAACATCTGTTTTCATATATTTATGTTAAACATCAATTTCTTCAGGGATGGAGCTGTGTTTAAAATTTTATTAGCTCTATAAAGAGCTTCAAGATAACATCTAGCTGTTAGTTATTTCCAAACATGGGAAGGCATTAGAACCACTAAGGAGTATGATAAAAATGCAGATATCAAATTCAATAATTCCTTCGACATTCATTGGCAGACAGAGTTCTGTAATGAAGGCCTGTCTCCCATACACTGTTACTAGTGTTGCAGTTGTCCGTTAATAGATTCTTACTTAATGTGCTGTAATCCATGACTCTCTCATTTTTCTGTCTGATATTTGGAGAATTTGGTCTATATTCGCTTATTCAATCTGATTCCTGTATTCTTTTGACAGGTTCTCTTTGCCTTTAAGTACTTCTTTTCCCTATTTCTGGAATAACAAGCTATTCCAGTATCAAAATGTAATCTATCTGCCCAGACCCTAGGTCAGCCATTCTTTTAAAGATCTCTGAATCATTTTAGAGGGGACTGTCATTTAAAAACCAAGACCTGGAGACCAGGCATGGTTTCTGCTACCAAGGAAGATAGCGTTTAGACTCTCCATTCAACTCTAACACCATAAAGAACTTCCTTGCCTTCTCTTGCTCATAGGTATCTCCCAATATGTAAGAAATCTGTTTCATTTTTCATCTTGCTGTGTCTACCATATCAAATGAAAATTGTTTCAGATTCACTATTCCAACAGCAGTACTAATTACAAAACCACTGAGCAAGTTCAGTATTTTTAGTTTATATTGTCTTTAGAATATATTCCAATAAAAGTGCATAGAGTGCCATACAGATGCTTGATCTAATCTGCTATTTAAATATGCAAACTGGTAGATTCTGATTGTGGAGCATTCTACAAAACAAGGGACATTGAGTTCTTCAAAAATGTCAAGTCTTGGAAATCGAGGAATAAGGTGGAATTGCTATAAATGAAAGAATACTGGAGGCATGAAAACCAAATAAAATGCAAAATATTGGATTGGATTGTCATGAAGAAACTACAAGAACTTTTTTGTGTAACAATTGAAGAAACTTAAATATAGACCACAGTTTGGTAATATAATTGCATAAATGTCAATAAGGTTTCTTGGGTGTGATAGTGGGTATTGTGGTTATAAAATATCTTTGTTCTTAGAAAATGCACATTAATTATTAATGTTTTTAGGGGCAACATGATGTCTACAATTGATTTTTAAATGGAGAAAAAGAAGAACTATAAAGAAAATGTAGCAAACTTAGGACTGACTTTCAAATATAGGGACAAAAAGAAAGAATGAGTGAAAGAGAGAGACGCATGAAGTAAATGTGGCAAAATTAGCAATAAGAGAATCTAGTGAAAGGGAAATAGGTATTCATTGAACAGTCGTTTCAATTATTTTAGTTTTAATAGTTTTTAAAAATATAGTTGGGGATAACAATACAGAAATATGAGCCCCACCCAAATGATTCTGATGATTTTGATCTGAGGAACTTTCTGGAAATGCACATTTTTATCAAGAGGATTCTGAGGCAGATAAGACAGCACTTAAGAATGACTGAGTAGATGGCATTTTTTAGTGGGATTTATTGCCTCAAATCTGTACATGAACACAATATCACAATACAATTTGGTCAGTGTAATTCCCAGTATTTCCGTTTTCTTTCCCCTCCAGTCTCCCCACTATCCTTTCCTCTAGTCTACTGACCTCATTTTGATTTTCATGATATCCCTCCCTACCTTTTTTTCCCTGTTTTTCCTCTCTAGTTTCCACATATGAGAGAAACCATAATGACCTTGATATTCTGAGATTGATTTATTTCACTTAATAAAGTGCTCTCAAGTTTCCTCCATTTTTCCTGCAAATGACATAATTTCATTTTTCTTTAAGGCTGAATAAACTTCATTGAGTATAGATACCATATTTTCTTTATCCATTCATCCATGGATGAACACCTAGGCTGGTTCCATAGTTTGGTTATTGTGAACTATATGCTGTTATAAACACAGGTAGGAATGTGTTGCTCTAGTATGATGACTTTCTTCTTTAGTATTATTATTCAAAATACTAAGTAGTATTTGTGTTCCTAAATAAAGTTTTATCGGAACTCAGCCACACACACTCATTTGCATATTTCCTATAGTTACTTTCATGCTACAAAGACCAAAAACTCACAAAGCTTAAAATATTTTTAACCTGGCCATTTGCAGAAAAAAGAATAACTTTTGGCCTAATGTATTAAAATTAATGGGAAAGGCATTGGAACAACTTGTAAATTTTACTTTACTTTTTGTTCTTTTGCAGTACTTGGGATTGAACCCAGGGCTTCGCACATGCTAGACAAGTGCTCTACCATTGAGCCACATCCCCAGTCCTGAAACAACTTTAAATAGTATGGAAAACTGCAAGTTAGGGAAAGGGGCACTGATCTGGCAAAGTAAGCGTTCCAGTCCATGGTGAGTATTATCATTATATACAAAGGAAACAGGCAAACAAGCAAAAAAAGAATCAGAACAAAAATTTGAGAGTGCCAACAATAACTGGTTTCTTCACATCAACTCTGGGAAGCAGAGGTCATTAAAGCTTTATAAATAGGGACTTGGAACATAGAAATAAAGAAACCCACTCAAGGTCACTTTAATTGTAAGTGGAAGGATTGTGACTCAGAATTAATTTGGACAGATTTCATGTCCCCTTTTGGTTGGGCCACCCTTTCACCTCTGTCACATTTTAGGCTTCATTTAATTGAAACTAAGATCTGATGCTCCTGGTGTTCAGAGTGAGAACCTTTAAAATTATTTTAAAGAGGAGCCCCCAAGAGAATCATTCTTTCTTCTAAAAAATGAGTCTTTGTCAGGTTAATATTGTTATATTTAAAATTCCACCCTATAGACTTTCTGAAAGATTGCAAAATGAGGTTATTTTTTTCTGTACCACTCATATTAATACACCTAAGTAAAGCACTCTTTGATGAAGTCAGAATTCCATAAAGAATGCAAAAACACTTTACTGCCTTTTATTTTCATTCCAAAAAGTAAAGTAATTCAAAATTTTGTTCTGTGATTCTTGGAGCTTCCTCCCTCCTTCCCTCTTTCTCTTCCTCCCTTCCTTCTTTCTTCTCTCCCTCCCTCCCTCCCTTTCTTCTTTGCCTCCTGTTTTTTACTTAAAGGAGAGTATTTTGTTTGTTTAATAGAATCAAGTTAGATTCTATCACAAAAATGCACATTATAATTTAAAATTCTTTCAAGGCTAAAATTATGATGATTGTTCTTTGGGGAATGTGGAAATTTGCAATAGGATAAGACTATGACATCTATACCATATATATATGTGTGTATACACACACACACACAGATGCATGTATCTGATATAGGTGTATATACATACACATGTAAGACTGCATATTACATACATAAAATATATGCATATATTATCTAGATAATACATCTAATTATATCATAATGTTTATTCCTCACCTCCAAAGAGAAATGTTCTTGTTCAATTTCCTTGAAACAATCTGCCCTCCAGCCTTGTATTCAATTTTCCAAATTTCTATGAGCCATACCTATAAAAGATATATTTCCATTACAAGAAAAACAATGCAAGCACCATAACAAATGGCTTCCAAGTTGGGTAATAACTAGAAATGGTGAAAGATGTTCAGAACTGGAAAGCACACTCAGAGTGAAGAGGCGGTTCTTCCCAATCTCAGTTGGTGATTTCTGCCATTCAGGAAAGCGTAGGAGTCAGATATTGTGATTCTCCAAGACCATGTAGTAATACACTTTTAAATGATTGATAAAATTTGGCTTGAATCATTTAAAATATCATTTGTTCCCACAAATACAATAGAAAACAAACAACTCAAAAAGACTCCTGCAGGCTGCATTAGGTCCTTAGGTCTTGAGTTTGTAACTCTCAAGGTGAGTGACTGAATTGTGGTCATGGGTCTCCAACCAGGTAGCACAGTGGAAGTCTGTGCTGGACACTGTGATCCAAGCTCGTATTCTGATAGAGTAAGATCTCTGATCTTGAAGGATCTGTTTATCCAATGAATGTTCTGCAAGGCAGGCTTTTTGGAACTATCAGCTGTCCTTATCTTCCTTCTGCTTCACCTACACCAGTGCCCAAACACTTGGCAGAAATGTGATGGGTAGGTATTTTGTTTTCTACTGTGTGATTACACACCAGATTATCTGCCTTACTGTTCTTTCAAAAAAGTAAGGTAGAGCTATCAGAGAGAACATTTCCATCTCTTTCCAAATTCCCAGTTGTCAAGAGTTAAATACTTCCATGGACTAGCATGAAAAACCAAGACAACAATATTTAATAAGTTTCCAAAGTGAGATTTGTATGAAGATAACATTTGGAAATATTTGAATCAATAGGGATGTCACTTTTTATTCTCTATAGATGCAGACAATCAAGGGAACAATATTTCTGGGAAGAGTTCTGGGATTTGCTCTCTATAAATGCCCCCCCCCCTTTACTTCTAGCAATTATCTTTAGCCACGTAAGGGTTAACTCAGATGCAGGGGGAAAGTTTAGGGAGCTAGCAGATCTGGTTCTGAGCAACCTTGGGAACTACAGCCTGACCCTTGGTCATCCAGGGGAGGGTGAGATTATGTACACATTTCAAAGTTTCAAACTCCAACAATGTTCTGGGATTGGGCTGCTTCCAGGAGAAATAACCTGACTTTTTTCTTCCTTTTCAAGTACTCACAAAAATTGTAAGTTATTCAGCAATTCTTAAGCTTTTCATTTGTATATTATATTACTGTTTGAACAGTAATATGATGATCATGGTCATGGATCCTTTAAACATCCTGGAAAGGTAGGTCAGGTGTGAAGCATAGTTTACTGACAGGGACACAGAAGCTTAGCAAGGTTCTGGGACTTTACCATGGTTACTATCACTTAAGTTTTCTGCGTCAGACTTCAGAATTTTTTCTTTCAGTATTTGAGGACTCATTGCTCTATACAATACTTTCCTACTTCTGTTGAGGTCATCAACTTTTAAACCTGATTCAACATGTCCCTATCACTTTTGACCTCAGTTATTGTGCAAACACTGCGATAATTTCAGAAACAATTATTGACTAATCTGTAAACAGCCTGTGGTAGACACATTCATGGGGATAAAAAATATAGGACTCTGTTTCTGTTCTCAAGGCATGGGCAAGTTGGATTTAAAAAAAAAAAAAAACGAATTACACAAAACTACCAGAAATTAAAGGTAAACCTAATAAGAATAAATGGATTCAACATGTGTCAAACACAGGACTAACTACTTTACTTATTTAATCCTTGCAAAAACTCTCCAAAGCAATGTGATTATTCACTTGACAGTGGAGGAAATTATTGAATAACTTGCCCAAGGTCATAGCTGGCTAGTGACAGAACTGGGATTCCACCCTGCTTCTGCCGGATGTCGAAATTCTGGAGAGTTTCCCTGCACCATTCTGTCCCACTGAACATACACAGGGGCCTATTGTGGTGGGGACTGAACACTGAAAAGCCCAGGAAATGGGGAGGTTGGGCTTCCTCAGCAGAGGGCAGAAACAGAGAAGTGAGTTGTTGAGCTGGCACTTGAAAGAAATGGCTGGTATTTCTGGTGGAAGAGTGGTGGAGAGGAGAACACAACTGAGTGGTGGATGAGTAATGGGGGATGCGTTGGTTATAACTGTGTATGCAGTTACCCTCAGAGGTCAGGCGTCTCCTCTGGCAGGCGAGGCATAGGTTAGCACAGCATGTTCTTGGAGCTAGATTTATAACTATGCCTCTTTGTTCTGCAAGGGAATTTGTTGGCTTTTGCCAAGTACCTTAGCTTCCTGAGTACCGGTACTTCTTGGGTGAATGGAAAGCAAGATTTTGCAACATCTGTGAGAGGAGAAGGAAGGGGCTGAGTAAGAGTGAGGTGAACAACCCCTTACCTTAGGGACAGTGAAGGAGAGCTGAAGAGGCCTCTTGTGGGTGTTACTTCCATTTGCTTCTCAACACATGGCATTGCACAAGTTCTTGAAAAGGTGATTCAAACTTTGCATCAACCAAAAAAAAAAATGTTTTTTTCTAGTTTCTTTTGGAAAAAATAATCAGATACTTATCAACACCAAGTCTACAATTTCTTCATAACAATGCTAAATACACACAGTGTGTATTATGTTCTGTGCACTGTTTTAAGTACATTAATCTCTTTCGTTCTCAGAACAATCTTATGAGGTATGAATGATGCTAAATCTTCTTTTCCCTATTGGAAAACTGAGGCACAGGGAGGGGTTAAGTAACTTCACTAAGGCTCTAGGGCTGGGATTTGAACCCAGGAAGCACAATTTTAAAGTCCACATATTTGCTAGGAATTGTTTTCCCTTGTATGGAAGTTTATGGCTATAGTGGGACCATTCTTTTTATGTGACCATTTAAAATCAATCTTTAAAATAGAGCACTTTTTTTTTTTTTTGCTATTCCTACACAAGCAATTTTACATGTCAGTGGTTTCAGAGAGGCGGAGTTCTGTTCTTTCTTGTTCTGAAGTCAAGGTCTAAGGGAATGCCTTAGTTGTTCTACTATAAATGTGCCTTAGAGATGCCCAAAGAAAGTCAAAGGGACAACCAAGAAATATACAGCTATTTTTTTTCATTCACTCATCCACACATTCCATTAATCATTCAATAAGCACTGAGTTTTAATACAGGGAAAAACACCATGGGCCAGACCCTAGGTAATACATAGATGTACAAGACAGCCCTTCCTCTCTTAAAGTGCTTTCAATGAGATTCTCTATACAACATCTGCCTTTGGAAGCTATTGCTATTGCTATGAATATTACTACTACTAATTATAATAATATTTACAAAATAATTTCGTAAAGTACTATTTCATTCAGTCTCCATCATAACTCTGAGAAATAGAAAACACTATTTTTTCCTCAATTTTACACATGACAAATTGGAAGAACAGAAAATTGAAGCCCAAATAACACTAATTGATTGTGGATCTGGACCTAGAACCTGGTTTTCAGGATTCCACTTTCTCTTTTATTTCTTCTGTATATAAGAGCTCTGCTGGGTGTTAGGAGGTGAAGACAAGAGCTCTGGGAAGTGAACTGGCCAGTTAGTCTTGTGAGTTATAGCTGGACCCAGGCAGGGGACCATAAAGCCTATAGGACCTGGCCCCTCTCAGCCATTCTGAAGGGGAGTCAACTCTGACAATGGATGACAAGATGATGTTAAGACTTGTTGGTCTTTGGCATAGTCCTCACTAAAAATAACTGTTTCTCACTAGGACTCCTTGTACTTTAGAAAGTGAGGATATCTGGTAAGGTCTCATGCCAGATTAGAAAGTCTCATGACCACTCTGCCTATGCCACCAGGAAGCTATGGACTTGGAAAAGCAGGATTCTGGTCTTTTGTGCGGGCACTAAAAGATCCTGGATGAGTGTGTTTAAATATGCCCACCTATAACCTCCTCTGTCTTAGAACAGGGCATTTGGAACTAGGTTATTCAGGTCAAGAGGCCAACTAAATGGCTGATGTCAGAAATCAAAGAGAAAGTAAATTACAGCAGGAGACCCCCACAGGAGGCAGCCCAGAACAGTGAAACCTATGATCCCGAAGGAAATGACAAGATTCAAATATGGGAAGAACATAAACCAAAGCATTCCTCTAAAAAAGAAAAAAAAGAAAAAAAGAAAGAGAAGGATTATAAATTTCAAAATGGTTTTCAGCCTCACTCACATTAAAAATTAAAACATTATTTTTCATGTCAGGGAAGTTTGATAACACCAGTCTAAAGATAGTATAGGAAAATAGAAGACTTATTCCCTATCAGTGGACCACATTGTGGAACGACCTTTTTGAAGAGCTTTCAGCAGCGTCTATGAAGCACATACACTTTGACCCAAGTGGTCTATTTGGGGGATTTTTTTTTTATGACAGAGGTACTCACACAAGTGCACGAAGATACCAGGCAAGGGAGTTCATTGCAACATGTTTGTTAAAACTGGAAACAATTTAAATGTCTATGAATAGGAAATAGGAGCCAAACATTTTAAAACATCTAATACTAATTAGCAAAAGCAAGTAGTTGAATAGCAGATATATTATGAGCATTTGTATAAATAAACAAATGAATATAGGAATTCATATGTATATCTTTCTCTATTCACATGTAACTGTGTGCTTTTGCACATATGGACATTCCTGAAAGGAAATGTAGTTAATATATGTAGTTAATGCATGTAGTTAATAGTAACTCGAGGGGGGAGTGAGAGTGGGAGCCCAGTGTGGGATGGAGGTTTGTTTCTATTCTATTGGTGTATAATAACTTGAACATTTTTAATCGTAGAAGTTTTGTATACTTAAGGTAATATTTAAATGAACTAATAAAGGACTTATAAAAAACAAGAATAGACCAATACACGGGGCTGGAGTTGTGGCTCAGCGGTAGAGCGCTCGTCTAGCATGTGTGAGGCCCTGGGTTCGATCCTCAGCACCACATAAAAATAAATAAACAAAATCAAGGTGTTGTGTACAACTAAAAAATAAATATTAAAAAAAAGAATAGACCAATACTAAGAAGTGCTATCAACCTCAAGTTCAAAACACCAAAGGTGAGCTTGGGTTGTGGCTCAGTGGTAGAGCACTTGCCTAGATGTGTGAGTACTGGATTTGATCCTCAGCACCCTATAAAAAATAAATAAATTAAAAATTAAAAAAAACAAAGGTATAATGATAATGGTATTAAAAATAATGTCATACATTTAACTTTACTTTGTGCTAGACAATGTCTTAAGCCTGTTATATACATGAAGTTATTTAATATTTGACATAATCCTGCAAGGTAGTTATTGTCCATATTACTATGTTTGTGGGGTCTGAAAAGGTTATCTTTAAGAGGTGAGATTGAGATAGAAGATCACAAGTCTGGAGCTGAGTTCAGAACTGATTTGGAATTGACAAGCAAGAGTCAAGAAATTC